>NC_092809.1:48427566-48766316 GCF_040954645.1 Diabrotica undecimpunctata
TTAGCATGATCCTTAGTCAGAAATTTATCTTCTTCTTTGCTTTTATATCCTTGATCAGCTTGTAAATGGTTCGTTTAACTTTTCTTTTAGTATATTATTTATCTTTTAGGTTCTTATTATTGTATCATCATTTTTGCACATATTAATTTTCAGTTTTAATTTGTCACATATACCGCATGTATCCTTCTTAGGTTCCTTTATACTGAAGTTCAACCTGTAAAATATGTTTTCGTATATTTTACGAATAATAAAATTATCTGGTTATATCTTCTTGTAAGCTTCATAAATAGCAGTTACTGCCTTCTTGTATAGAGACTTTTATATAAGGGTATACAAAAAATGTGTGATCTCTTGCCGTTATTTTCTCAACATCTAATACCTTTTTTCGATGTTTATGATGATAGCCTTGTTGGTCTAATGTCATGATGCCTGATATTTGAGAACATTTTTTCGCTGCTGTAACGTCTATGAATTTTTTACTAATATAAGTTTTCATAAAACAGTCCTTGCAAAGAACAGAACGAATGCCATGAACAGGAAAATGATAAGTTATGGTATTCTGTCGGTATCATTGTTTGTTTGGGTCAGAACACCTAATTCGCATAGAATTTTTCTCTTTAACATCCATGAGAGCAGCTATATATTGTAACCTACGATTGTAGCTTCCCTTTTCATAAATTTTTTTAAGAAAAGGGAAGCTACAATCGTTTGCAAGCGAATTTCGTCCTTTATTTTATCATTGCACTTATTGCTACATAATTTCAGCTCTTGGATAGTTTTTTTTAAATCTCTTTTCCAGTTCTTGTAACATATGCATTACCAAAATTTTGTTTTTCTTGTCTCTCCTGTCTCATTCTTCTCGTTTCTTTGTTCGTGCGTTTTTTAACTTTCTTGCTGACTTTCCCGTCTAAGTTATATTGGTCTACTGAAGTATTATTTATATCTTCTTCTGAATTGGCTCTTGTCTTTTTTCTTTCTACCATATCGCTGTCCTTGGCAAAGCTATCATATTTTTCATACTGCGCAGGGATAAAACTTGGGTCTGCAATATTATTATCTGATGAGACATCTAATAGATCCTAAATTGCATCTGGAAATTATGCAGCAACGCTATTGGCGTAGAGCATCTCAGACTGATCTTTGGCATGGTGCTCTACAATACAACAAAAATAAAATCGTTATTAGCAAGCAACAAAAAAAAAACTACACTGAATGCACATTTTGTTTTTGTTAATATAATTTCTGCCATAGTGTATACTACTTGTACCTACTTTTAATATAATTATTTATTACTTACCAGAAGAAAAGTTTTTCTGCATTGGTATAATCCATTCCAAGTGATTATCAACATTTGAAGGTCTTTTATTGCAATTTGTTAATACAGTTTCCTTATTTGAAGAATACATACGAATATTCTCTGGTACATTTGTAAAACATTATCACATCTATTTTATTTATTCCACGTACAATACATACAGAAATATGTTTTTACTTACCATCGGCATTATTCAGATATTTACGCATGTTCAGAATTTGTTTACCTCTAGACATTTTTTAATTTTCAATTATCATATTGTTATTAATTTAAACAAACATTTTTATTTTGCAATAATAATCACAACTATCACACTTGCCTCATACTAATTTATAGGTTATGCGTATTAAGTTGTTTGCTCGTTATATCAAAATCTAACGGTGAATATGGGGACAACTCAAGTTATCTTATTATTCTCTAAGAAAAATACTGATATAGGCAGTGCCAAAAGAAATATGTTAGCATATCATTTTTTTACACTAAATTTTGTAAGTGTCTCTTTTGGAACAATCAACTTAACATACAAATTCAGCTGCATTGACTTGTCCCCTTTTACCGACAATTAAAATATACTTTTTTAACCTATATTTAAGTTAATCCGGTTTTTATCAAAAATTGACTTGTCCCCTTTTTCACGCCCAACAGCGATTTACAAAAATATTTGGTTCTAAATCTATTTCTTCACAAAAATTACCACCAAGAACGTCAGTTACTTCAGTAAGTTTCTGAAGACCATTGTTATTTTTAAATTATTGTTTTAAATTTTTAAAACAATATCTTTTCCAGCGCCACCTGCTTATCAACATTTTGAAAAGCTGATCTAATTTCTTTTATCAAGGCTATGCTTTCTACCAAGGATGACTTTGATGATTCTAATTGAGTAATCGTTTTTTCAGGCAAACTAAAATTTGATTTAATAAATAAAAGTTGCTACCGAAGAACGTTGTTTTTAAAAATTTGTTTAGCATCTAGCTGATATATCATCCGGAACTTTCATCCGTTAAAGCGTCAATTATATTTATTAAATCTACGAAATAGTCTAATAGACAAAAGCGGCTTCCAAGCATGTTCCCCCTCGTGGTATAACGGGTTCTGGTGGAATATTTAGAAACATTTCTTTAAAAAGGTGAACGTTTATAGGAGATTTAAGACACACTTTTTCTATGCTTGATATCAGGAAGTTTACAAACGGAAACTTTTTTTAAATTTCTTCTGCACCTCTGTTTATTCCATGTGCTAAACAAGAAATGTGTATTAAGTTGGTATAAAATATTTTTAAATTTTGTCCTGTCTTGACCATATATGGTGCAGATTCAGATAAAAAAGCAATAATTTATGGCTAGGTACAGCTGCAGGAAGAAAAAATTTTGATATTTTCTTATACAAAACGTGATACTGTTACAGAGTTGGCTTTTTGCATGAACTTGCTTGATTACATGTTTGCTTGCATAAACTTTAATAGGATTTTGGTAAGATCTGATCGCTTAGCTTAGAACAACAATCATTAAATGAGCGATATATCTCCCTGACCCTGAATCAGTGGTTTTGTCAACACACACGTATAAGTAATTGTTACTAATATTAGTTTTTATATTATCTATTAATGACGAGTTTAACGATTTGACATGATTTTTCTTTAGAATCCTTTTACTTGGAATATTCAATTTAAAATATTTAAAAAAAGTTAAGTTTTGATTGGATAATTTTGGAAGCGGTATATTTTAGAGAATATTGCACGGCACAAGTATTGATTAAACGTATGTTGTTCGTTTTCTTCTTTCGAACTTGACCGAAAAGACTTAGAAATCGAAGATTGATATTTTTCGTCAAATTGAGTTATGTCTCTTTTGGTTAAATGTGGCGCAGTTTTGACATGTTTATCTATCTGAAATTTGTTTTCGAATGCAACCTGTAGTAGATTTTTTAATATAAATAACTACAGTTAGAACCAATTTCTTGATAATCTTAAACTAAGGCATCAACAGAAGAAATTTCATTCAAGGATCTGTACGATTATTGCATGGCAGTCACTGATATTTCAGCAATAGTTAAAATATTTATTTTATGAGAAAATATACATAAACAGGTATTGGTATTATATTAAAATTTACTCATAATATTTCAGTTTTATTCAGGTTAATTTATGCAATCATTAAAATATTTTAAATAACATATCAAATATAGAAAAGTATTAAATATGTAGTAAGGTAAGTGCACCAAAATATTACCATGCTCCTAATATTGCCACTCCCCATAAATTTATTAATTTGTCCCTTGAATCACAGATGGTCATGTAAGCTCAAATATCGAATTAAAACAACCACTCTAAAAACGTTATAGGTGGAACCAGTTAGTATTGGTGTTCACGGCAAAGCAGCGTGTATTTCGTGCGATTTGTTTATAAAAACGTGGGAAAAATACCGACTATAGAAAGGTGAGAACGTTATCAGGTAGGTACATTCAAGTACTTTATTAATCCATATTCTGTGTAATTAATATAAAAGAGAATAAAACTAAATCACCATTTTTGTTCCGCAGTAGTAATGATCCTAATATTGCCACATGAGATAGTTCCTAATATTACCATGGCAATATTTGGAACCTAACGTGAAAATTTACTTTTTATTAATAAAAACTTTCTTTTCAACTGAATGCCGAATAGAAAGAGAGCCCTGTGGTCTGTGGCGAATCTCGTTGCAGCGTTAGAAGCAATAAGAGCTGGAAGCAGTATAAGCCAAGCTTTATTACGATATGAAATACGTCGAACAACACTTGGACTACATTATCGCAGCCAAAATTCGGTTAAACGACTTGAAAGGAAAAGTTTTTTAAGTTTTGAACAAGAAAGAGACCTAGTTCACATAATTCACAAACTAGCAGAGGTGGGCATGCCAATAACTAATAAAATAATAAGAAGAAGTGTATTTTCGTATGCGATGATAATGAACATTCCTAATCCTTTTTCTGATACATCTAAATTAGCAGAAAGGAAATGGCTGAAATTATTCTTTGCAAGACATCCCGATGTGGCTAGAAGGAAGGCTTAGCAAATGAATCCAGCAAGAGCACAGAAAATGAATCCATTTATTTTAAAGGATTATTTTAAGAAATTGAAGGAAGTATTTATTAAATTGGAATTGTTTGATAAACCTGGAAACGTGTACAATATGGACGAGAAAGGTTGCCGTCTACCGATCCATAAACAGCAAACCGCATTGGCCAAGAAAGGTGCTAAACGTATCCACTTGACAACGCCTGAACACGGTGAAAATGTTAGTATTGTGGGTTGTGGAAATGCCTGGGGCAAGCCATCCCACCGTTCATTCTTTTCAAAGGAAAGAGATTGAAGCCTGAATGGAATGATCATCTACCACCAGGATCAACTGTAATGATGACACAGAAAGGGAGCATGACAAATGAGGCGTTTATTTCATGGCTAGGACATTTTGCAAAGTATAAGAATACAGGACCCACACTCCTGATATTCGATGGTGCAAAATCGCATCTGGACATAAGTATTATTGAAGCTGCAGAAAATTATGGTGTTACTTTATTTTGCCTTCCAAGTAACACCACGTATGAACTGCAGCCTATGGATAAAGCAGTCTTCAAAACTTATGAGTCTTTTTGGAATTAGGAGGTTTTAAATTTTTTGATAACTCAACCTGGGAAAAATTTAACCAAAATGCGATTTGGTGAAATATTTAGTAAAGTTTGGTTAAAAGCAATGACACCAGCTAATATCATCTCTTGGTTCAAAGCAACTGGAATATTTCCTTTTAACCCAGACATCATACCTGAATCAGCATTTGCTCCCAGTCTTATACCGCATATTGAAGAAAATGTGTTAGAACCACTAGACGTCGACGATAACAACGTAAATAAGCCATCAACTACTACAGTTGATGAAGCTTGGTCCCTGCACAAGTGGAATAAGTAATAAAAAAAATCAACAAAACGTCTTCGTTTATATAGCGAGTCGTCTCATTCTGAATCAGATTTTAGTGTTCATGATAGCACATCTGATGATATAAACAGCGAAGATGAAAATATGGTACCATTCACTCCCGAAAAAGTTCCAGAACCAGACACTTCTTTTAAAGGTATGGTCTTACTAATTTCGCCCCTAATCAAGATAACTGCTACAAAGCGAAAACCAGCAATTAATAGCAAAGCTCAAGAAGTTACGAAGGATTTATTTTCCACAGCGATAGAAGAACCACCCAAAGGTAAAAGTAACAAAGAACCTTCCAAGCAACAAGAAAAATCAAAAGACAAAAACAAAGAACAGGAAGAAAAGAAAATAAACAAACATCAAAAAGAACAAAACAATCTGAACAAAGAAAATAAAGAAAAGAAAATAAACAAGAATTTAAAAAGTAGTGAATCATGGTTCTGTCATAATGTATGTAATGAAAACCGTCAGGCTGACATGAGATTATGTCTTGCATGTGGCCAATACGTACATGAAGAGTGTGTGGGTCTTACTAAACATCATAAGGATAAATTCATATGCCCCAATTGTTCTCAAAAATAGTAAATGTCTCACATTAGTTTTTTAAATGTTAAGGTTCAATATTATTACTTATTTTTATTAACAAAATACCTATTCCTTTTATTGCCAGTACTGTGGCAATATTAAGGGTATGGGTTCCAAATATTGCCAGTTGGCAATTGTTTAAAAAAAAGAAGAATATACATTTTTTGATTGTTTTATTTTTATAATTGTTTATAAATTAGACTATAAACATGTTTGTTACTTGCTTAATAAATTTAGAGGTTATTTCAAATAAATTTGTATTTAATAAAAAATAATAAGTATTAGCATGGCAATATTTAGCTCACTTACCTTATTTAAAATTTTGCCACAAACTGAACAATCAATTTTATCCATACCAATAGATAGCTCTTTGTCAGGTTTAATCCAAGTAGCGACATTGGTTATTTTCAGCATTTTAAAATAAAATAGTTAATAAATTAAACAAGCTCGACTGACGATGCTTAAGTTTTCACTTTCACCGAGAACTAAATGATTTGCAAAAGGACAATTCTATTCATACCCCACGCAATAAAGTTTTGAAACACTCTTTTATTACGAGATTACAATCGGTTACCTGCTACAACAAAACCAAGAATATTAGGTAGCATCTATAAGTACTATCGGTAATATTAAAGACTGAAATATTTAAATAACATGAATATTGGAATTTCCAGTTACTTAGTCATACCATTATCTACGGTTAGATAAATATGATTTAAAACCAGCAATTCGAATTAAATTAAACTATGCATTTTATGCAGTTTTTTATATAAATATGCAAAATCCCTAGATGTGTGCATAAAATATGCAATATATGCATTTTGCATATTTGCCCAAGTCTAATAATTAAACTAAAAGCGGATTGAAATTGAAATTCTGGTATATACTTAGCCCATTATTTTAAAAACTGATTATAGACAAAACTAATACAGCCCTTGCTATTAACAGAAATAACTATTCGACAACAAAACAACTATAAATTAACTGATAATTAGAAAATCGATATTTCACCTATCGTGAAATTGTTCCCTAAGTGAAGTTTACAAACTACTAACGATCCATTTATTGGCTGAACGGGTAATTGAATAACTAACAGATCCAAAGCTTAACTCAATTCCAGATTAATAGACAAAATTTTTTAAATAACCGTTGCAGATTTAAAAACAACTTTACATATAACTATAGCTTTTGAACTGAAATAGTGCTAAGTAATATTTGGTACGGCTATATTTGACTGTAAAAACCTTAAAAAACGGCAAATCCCTTGGTCTGGATAATATTGATACAGAACTAATTAAAAAAAGTGTAAATTATTATAATATTACAGTAGAACCCCGCTAATCCAAACGTTCGGCAAATCCGAACCTACGGAAAGTGAAAGAAATTAAAAAATTCAAGACAAAAACTTAAAAATATGTTTACTGTACAAAGTAAAACCAGAAAATTGGACAATGTAGGATTAGTAGGGTAGCATTTGTAAATTCCTGGGTATATATTGAAATCCCCTCGTATATGTATTAAAACACTAATTTTTTCAATTCCTCTTTACGTCGCCGGGTCGATAATAAACCATTTTAGAGTTTGTTTATATTTCACAGATGTGTATTTTCTTGGAGTTTTTTGATCGTTAAGCCGCTCGATATATGCGTTTCAAATAAACATCCATTTAGATCGTTGAGGAGGATTTGCAGGAAAGATATTTGCGACACTCTCGCTGAGGTGTGCTTAAGAGTGGTTGGCTTCAGGTTAGTCCAAATTCTACGTCGAATTTCTATTGTTTTCTCATTCTTCGTCCTTTTTCATGGAAATCTAGTGTGCAGTGGCAGTTAATTGTAAAGTTCAAGTCTAAGTTGCAGTCTTAGTGAGATTAGTGAAGTCTTTATTAGTCTAAGTGAAAGATAACCACATTTTGCCACTGTGTTCAGTTCTATCTGTTCCAGTTTTTTAAGGAGAAAAGTTTCCAAAGTTTGTGTTCCTGTGCCCCAACTTTCAACCCCAATACTTCGCAGTGTGATATGCAGTTTTTGTTCGTGTGGCAGAGAGTTTAAGCCCATTTCTACCCCCAGAAATTTCAGTAAAGTCTAGTTTCCACCCCCAGCATTTTTGTGTAGAACCCCAGTGCAATCCAGGTAACTTTTGTGTTTAAATTTTAAAGGTAAAATAAGAATAAACATTTTTATTAATAATTGCTTTCGTCATTTAAAAAGATAATTTTTTATTTGTAATAATTGATTTCTGTTATAATTACAGCCCAGTAACAATAGTAAGTGTTTTTTTTTGTTATTTTTGTAGTTACTTTTGTGACTATTAATATAGTATTTTTGTATTGTCTATTTTTGTATCTGTTTGTAGTGAGACAACAATAAATGTTTAATTGTTTTTCTAAACCATTTCTAATTTATTTTCATTACAATTTTTCCCCAAAACAATTTGTTTCTCACATATGTCATATGTTACAATTTGTCCCCTCGAAGCAGCGTCCTTAATTTAAATAGATAGAGGTCCTTCCTGTTGTTTTGTTTGTCCATTTGTCCCAGGAGATTCATGTAAGTACCCCTTTGTTTCATTTTTGTAGTTGCTCCAATCCAACCCCGTTGCCATTCAATTTATCCACGACCTAGCTACTCCAAATAAACCCTGAGTGCCGTTCGCATAAGTTTCGTTTATTTTGCTTGCCCTATCTCCACCCTAACAATTTCTGTCCCAAATTTTCAACCCCTTACAACAATACCCTATAAGGTAGGCAAAATATCTTCATTACAGTAGGACTTTGACATTAAAAATTTCTTAAAAATAAATACGTAGCTTATACGTATTGCTTATACAGGATAAACATAAACTTATGTCGATTTTATTGTAGTCAACTTAAGTTCAATAATATTATCCACACTCTTGCGAGACCGTTTGCAGCCCTTAGGAGCATTCTTAAAGAAGTTAGTCACTTTCTTTCACGGAGTTGTAGCGACTTGACGCAGCAATGTTAAGCCATTTACACATAAACATTACATCGACCGGTAACATAGCAGAGTTCTGCTCCACGTAACGTAGAGCCACATCCAGAGCTTTAGAGGCATCTGCGTGTAACAGTCGATCTAGCAGGGAAACTTCTTCCTCGCTTTCTTCATCTTCATTAGAATTGCCTTAAGGTTGAACCAAGTCTACAATGTCTTTATCCGTAAATTCTTGGTGCCCATTGTCGTCAGCTTCAATCCATTCTGTAATTGCACTTTCTTTTTCGATTTCACATCTTGTAAGTTGTTCTACGACTTCTAGGAGGTCATATTGTAATGAAGCTTGGAAAACTGAAACTTCTTCAAATTGTAAATCTGAGCACAACTTCTTTTATAATTTTCTAATTAAAGTCTTAGAGCCGTTGTTTCAGGCCTCAGCCACCCAATAAATGACATCTTTTACGGTGATTTTTTTTCAGGTTGTTAGTAATGGAACTTTCTTTCCCTTTTAATACAGTCCGTGCTAATTTTTTTCTATAGTACAGATTTATAAACTGCAGAACACCCTGGTCCATGGGTTGCAATAATGGTGTCAGATTTGGTTGTAGGAAAACAACTTTAATTTCATCACATATAAGTTCTTTTACTTTAGCTTTCAATTATATGTGTAAATTAATCACAAATTAAACGTGTATGGAGGTTGGACAGTTTGCGTGAAACTGACGTAATTAAGTTTATGTCACTGGTACTGCGTTCACTCCTAGGCAGCACTATCTTTCATAAATAATTAGTAAATACACTGTCCTTTTATAGGAAACATGTTATTTCGTAAGGTTAAATACCAGTATTTGGCTTATTAAGTTTGTGTGTAGGAGGACGCAGTAACTAAAAGGGTTAAGGCTAGTAGAGTAAGATGGACAGGATATTTGATACGGAGTAGCGACAGCTGACTTATAAATAATGTGTTTTGCGTTAGAACAGGTGGTAAAAGACACAATAAAACGGTCTAAAAAAAGGTTAAAAGATGCAGTTAGAGGGGATCTGAAAAAAATGGGGTAGGTCAATGGAAAATAATGGCACCGAAATACCAAAAATGGAATGCAATAGTAAACGCGAGTAAGACTCATGCAAAAGTAACCGTATTGGTGGTACTGAATATGAAGATTTGGTAAAGCTCAAAAATAGGTATTGGAAAATATACTTCGGGTTTTCTCCCTAAAATTTGATAGAGTTGAATTTAAAAATGTTTTGTTTCGCTTAATATAAAATCCTAATAATCTTGTATTTGTTTCAGTTAACATATTCGTGACGATAGCGCGAAGGCTAGCAGTACCTAGCCAGCCACACGAGACCACGAGGAAGAAAAAGAAGAAGCGAAAGAAGCGCAAAAAAGGAAGAAGCGGGAGATGCGCGCTGGCGGCGGCACAACTAGCTGCGGAGGCAACGAGGAGTACGCCGAGTTGGCGGACTTGGGCAGTGGGGGACACTATGGAGCCGGCGGGGCTCATGCAATGGGCGGCCGTTCAACGTACGCTCGCCACGCGGGCGGACGGGGTGGCGGCAGAGCACCGATGCCAGCCGAAGCCGAAGACGTACTGGGTCCGTCGAACGGAAGTCCTAGGAGTTACGCTAGGGGTCGTTCGGGATTGTACTATTCACCTCCCGGGACTTCTTATACAATAGTGGAAAGACCTAGTTCTGTTATGCATCACCATTCTACTAGAGACTACGGCTACAACTCTTTGAGCAGCCCAAGAGGTAAGAACACAGACAAAATATTATTTAAAAAATATTTTTTAAAATTACATTTAAAGCTAAATATAACTTCGTAAGTAATACGATTAATAACGAAAACGGTTGACCACGCTTATTTTTTATCGACTTTCTATTGTCGGAAAGTAAGGGAACATGGAAGTATTGCAATTTTTAGCAATAATTACACCACCAGTTTGCTTAAATGATATGTCATGTGAATATAAGGGTGAATTTTGTGCATTAGAAACTATAGATATTAAAACTATTTTAGTACCAGTTTATACAACCGGAAATGAAAATTTTAAAGTTTTTTAGACCAATTTGTTTTGTTGTTTTGCTCTGCTAATTTTTTAGAAATAATAACAATTGGAGATTTCAACGTTGATTTCAAAAAAGCTTCTAACGAACTAAACAATTTATTTCCGTGATCTAATTTCTACTTTTGAATTAACCATAAATATAAATGAAATTACTAGAATCACAACTAGATCTGCAACGTGTTTGATGAAATCGGAAATGATCGTCCCACTTTAATCATTCCCTTTTTCAGCAAAATTTTTAAGAGTATTCTAAACGTTTCTAATAGAATATCTAGAAAAATACAAAATACTTCACTGTAATCAATATGGATTTAGAAAGAAAGTGTGGCACCTACACTAACTATACAGAAAATTGTGAGGGATATAGTTGATGGCTTGGAGGAAGGTCATTTTGTGTCTTTGACATTGTGTGACTTAACCAAGTAGTTAGGGGTGTAGGGTTGTTGGGGTGTAGGGTTGTGTTATAGAGGTAGCACGTTTTATCGGAACGACCACATCGAGCGTCATAGATGGGAGATGGTTCATGGTAACTGGTCCTCATAAGACACCTCACTTATGGCTCCAAGTGCCACACCCCGGACAACTGCATTGGTCTGCAGGCTAAACTAAGTGAGGGTAGCCAGATATGGTGAAAATTTCACCGACCGTTTGCCGGTATAAGCAATCCCATACTTGCTAATCAACGGCTCTGGGCGGAAGAATTGGTAGGTGGTAGGGCACCCTTTTGTCCTGAGGTTGAGAAATCGATCTCGAAGATGGAGGAACCAATATACTGGTCAACAGCATAAGGATGTAGAAGAAATCACGATAGTCCTAGGTGATCTCAATGCAAAGATTGGAAAGGGACAAAGCGGAAAGTGTATAGGAAACTATGGTCTGGGAAATCGAAACGAGAGAGGAGACTGTCTGTTACAATTCTGTCAAGAGCAGAACTTTATTATTACAAACACATTTTTCATGTTACCAAACAGACGACTGTATACAAGGCGATCGCCCGCAGATACATCGGAGAAAGTAGTCAGGAACCAGATAGACTGAAATAAGATAGAATGAAAGATACCGTAATGCTGTTAAAGCCGTGAAAGCATATCCTGGATCAGACGTGGCCTCAGATCATAATCCACTTATAGCCAAAATTACACTCACCCTTAAAAATATTAAAAGACATCAAAGAATTCCTACAATAGACACAAGAAAACTTAAAGAACTTAAAGTAAAAGAATGCCTCTAACATGAACTGCATATGAACTGCAACAAATTGAACACAAACACCAATGATATTGACGAGTACTGGAATCGAGTAAAAGATTGTCTACTGGAACCCTGTAAAGAAATATTAAAGACTTCCACAAGCAAAAAAGAGGAATGGATGAATGACGAGATACTCAATATGATGGAACAACGGAGACAATTTAAAAACAAGAAAAACAATAAATACAGAGAGATAAACCACGAGATTAGGAAGACGATAAAGCAAGCAAAAAAAAAATACTTTGAAGAGCAATGCAAAGAGATTGAAGACCTTCAAAATAAATATGATCTGTTTAACCTACACAAGAAAGTCAAAGAACTGGCAGGACTAAGAAAACAAAATCCCACTTGTGCAATTCTGGATAGACACGGTAATGCTATAACACATACGGACGAGAAAGTACAAAGATGGGCAGAATATATCGACGAATTGTTCGATGATGAAAGAGGAGATCTGGAGCACATAGAACTTACGTCAGAAGAAATAGGTCCATATATTACAAAAGAAGAAATATTACACGCATTAAAAACAATGAAGAATGGGAAAAGCCCTGGACCTGATATGCTTCCTATAGAAATCCTAAAAATTCTAGATGAGAAGCACATTGATGTTTTAGTGACACTCTTGAACTAAATTTATAGTTCAGGCGTATTACCCAAAGAGTGGTTAACATCTGTTTTTATTTGTCTCCCTAAAAAAAAACGCAAGAGAATGCAGCGATTACCGCACCATTAGCTTAATGTCTCATATGCTAAAGTTACTACTTAAAGTCATCCATAACCGAATATATCACAAACTGGACATAGACGTTAATAATACACAATTTGGTTTTCGCAAAGGCCTAGGAACACGTGAAGCTCTTTTTTCACTTAATATACTAATACCAAGATGCCTGGACGTCAATCAAGATATATACGCATGTTTTATTGACTATAATAAAGCATTCGATAAAGTACGACATAAACAATTAATGAATGTCCTGAAATCAAAGAAGATTGACTACAACGACCTCAGGATCATATCAAATTTATATTATAAACAGCGAGCAAAAGTACGTGTTAAAGAACAGCTGTCAGAAGAAATTGAAATTAGATGTAGAGTAAGACAAGGATGCGTATTGTCGCCAATTCTTTTTAATGCCTACTACGAAGAGGTCCTGAAAAAAGCTCTTGAGGGTTAAACAGCTGGAATAAAGGTAAATGGAGTTTCCATTAACAACATTAGATATGCGGATGACACTGTGATCTTAGCCGAAAATATTGAAGATCTTCAGAGACTGGTTACCAGAATAGCAGAGTATGGAAAAGAGTATGGTCTAACAATGAATGTCAAGAAGACGAAATTTATGAGAATATCGAAAACTCAAAGAAATAACGAGAATCTTCTAATAAACGGAACCAACGTCGAACAAGTGGACAAATATGCATACCTGGGAACAATGATTAACTCCACAAATGATTACAATCAGGAGATCAAAATAAGAATAGAAAAGGCTAGAGCAAATTTCAACAAAATGAGAAGAGTGCTATTTTCCAGGGATTTAAAACTGGAACTAAAAGTTAGGTTGGCGAGGTGCTATGTTTTTTCGACTTTATTTTATGGAATGGAATCTTGGACCTTGAATGCGACATCAATAAAAAAACTGGAATCATTTGAGCTGTGGGTGCACAGAAGAATTCTGAAAATATCATGGACAAAACACGTCACAAACAAAGAGGTTCTGGGAAGGATGAACAAAGAAATGGAAATTTTAAATACAATAAAAACAAGAAAATTAGAATATCTCGGACATACATATTACACGTGGAGAGAAATACACCTTTCTCCAACTGATTATGCAGGGAAAGAAGAAGAGGCGTAGAATGTCATGGCTGCGGAGATGGCACTTCAAGAAGAAGAAGACTTAACTAAAGCTTTTGACTTTGAACTAGAAGTAAATCATAATAAGCACTGTGTGGATCTATCATGTTCCAAAAATCGAAATTTATTTTAAGTCTAACGGAGGTTCAAACAATTAACAGAAGAAGACCAATCTCATTTGTCAGAATTTCTTCCTATATATTATTAGAAACGAAATAAAATTTGAAATAAATGTTCTTTTCTTTCACAACTTTTGATTTAGTGAGTAGATGTAGCACTAGAAATCTTTACCAGTGATTTGCAGGTAATGGTAAATGCTCAAACGCCCACTGGTAGCAATATTTACCAACCCATAAAAGATTTTGTGTAGCAGGTATTTATCTTAAAAAGAAACAATGAGTTCTGCCCTTAATGGGTGAAGTTAAGAGTATATAGAGAAATAAAAAAAGAAAAAGTAAATCAAACTAAAAGTTTATTATGAAAGTAGACAAAAAATATTAATGAATATATAATACCAATAAATAATGTATATTTAAAAATTATATAAGAGCAAAACATTACAGAAATGAAATAAAATCAGGAGAGGAGTAAATTTTTTTAACAAAGAAATAACCAGTTTAATTTTTGACACTCATAAAGAATAAACAAAATTGCCAATATATCAACTTTGTCTTTCCACTTAAAACATTCCCCTTTTGAATATTCGTGTTAGCGCTTTACTAAAACTCGTCTTTGTGAAAAAATTTGCATGAAAAGGCACTACAAAATTTTGTTGAATATTCTTTTGACGGCAGTTTGAAGTAGGTCGTTTGATGGCTGCTTTTGGGATGATACACTGCTTGAAGGAATTGCTCACTACAAAATTTTCTGCATAGCGTAATATAAATGTCCATAATTTTTATGTTGCTTTAAAATAACATTGCTGAAATTACAACTTTTTATAGCCGCACTGTACCAGAATATATTAATTTAATAGAAGGGAAACTGCGAAAGTAGGATAAGTCTTGGATAACGTTGGAAATATAAAAATAGTCGATTTAGAATTCTCTGAGTGGAATAAATAAAAATTTCTCTAGATAGACGTGAAATTAAATTGATATATTCCGGATCACCCAATAAGACCTGTAGTTTCCTTTTATACAGCTCCGTCATATAAACATTCAAAAAAACTGTTAGAGATTATTTTAGAACACACTAAGTTTTCACCTAAATTTACCATAAAAAATACAATAGAACTAGTTAATAAAATACAACATTGTCAATTACCTAACAACTCCAGATTAATTTCATTTGACGTACAAAATATTTTTCCCAGTATTCCTCCTACAGAAACTTTTATTCTAGTAAAACTCCTTTTAGACCAAAATATTACAAATTCAATCATTACATCTGAAATTTTACATCTTCTTGAAGTTTGCATAAACCAGGACTACTTTGAATTTAATAATCAAATATATACAAATAGCAGTGCAGGACTTATAATGGGCAATCCTCCAAGCCCATTGCTATCAGATATTTGTATGGATCATCTAGAGACAAATATTTCAAAACATCCCATATTCAAACAGTTTTTATATTGGTGGAGATACGTAGACGACGTACTGGTATGTTTCACAGAAACTAACGACTAATTTTTATCGTATATTAATTCATTTCATAGTCATATTGAATTTACAATAGAAACAGAACAAAATCAATCCATAAATTTTTTAGATTTAACAATTATCAGACTTAAAAATAAACATGACTTCTCCATATTTCATAAACCCACCTATACTGATACGCCTATACACAATTCATCATCCCATCCCACATAGCATAAACTGGCAGCCTATCATAGTATATTACATAGATTAACAGAAATTTCGATGTCAAAATACAACTTTGAGACAGAATTAAATATCATTAAGCAAATAGCAGTAAACAATGGATACAACGAAAAAACAATTACTAAAATTTTAAATCCAAAAAATTACACAAGAATGCCTGAAATTAGTATTTCCACCACCAGAGAAAAAACCCAGTACCTTCTGCTGGATTACATATACAAGCAAAATATCAACAAAAATAGCCAAACACATAAAAAAGAAAGGAATAACACCAGCTTTCAGAACAAATAACAACTTAGGCAAATATATTAAAAACAACAAGAGCCAAAATAAAAATCACTTACACAGTGGTGTATACAAACTTAAATGGGGCGACTGCCCAAAAACTTACATCGGTCAAACTGGTAGAAATTTTAATAAACGAATAGCATAACATAAAAGGGCTTTCAATAATAGAAAAACAGATTCTACATACGCACTTCACCTTCTAGATCATAATCATTCTTTTAATGACGAATTTTAAATTTTTCACATCCAAAATAAAAGCCTTAAGGTATCTTTGTTAGAATCTATGAAAATTAACAAATTAAAAAACGCAGACATAATTCTGAATGATCAACTTGAGACAAACAGTTCTCCCCTCCTCAACCTATTTCATTAAAGACTATAAAGTGTAAACGCATGTCACAAATAGATCACTTGAGAAAGGCATTCTGCCGATTTTATAATAATTTTTGTGAAAGTTGTGAAAACAAAGTTTTTAGTGTTTTATTGTTACATAAAATGAATTTCCGTCAAGTAACGGTCGAATCAATCAATTATGATATATTTATTTCAGTCAAATTGAAATTTTTGTTTCTTTAATATTAACATTGTGAATACCAAATAATATATTAGACGTTATCCAAAGCACATTTCTAAGACCTGTGCTAGATATCTTCCGTCCAAGTCTTCAAGCTGCACTAAACGAACTATCATAAGATAACATATTTCTATAAATAGGCCAGGAATTAAAGCATTTAGTCTCGCAATTTTTTCGTCCAGCATAGATTTACTTAAAATTTTCACAGAAGGTAAGAAATTATTCTAGAAGGATCATTTTCTATATCATGCCGCTGTACGCTAAAACCTTGGGGGTGGTTGCCCCCCATCTCGAGGGTGGGAATTTTTCATTACATTTTAACCATGGAAATCAATGGAAAAAGTAATTCTACTACAGAAATGTTCGTTATGTTTTCTTCGTAAACCTAATATTTTCTGAGTTATTCGCGGTTGAAAGTAATTGTTTTTCGACTAAAAAATCGACTTTTTTAGAGGATTTTTTGAGAATAACTCGAAAAATATGCATTTATTAAAAAAAACTGTAAATTTTAAAATTATATCTTTTAAAAACACAAACAAAATCCTTTTTTCATAATTTTTCTACGACCAATACAAACCGAGATACGCCATTTTAAAGGTTAGCTTTTTTCGTCACATGCATAATTTGAAATATTTAGTGCCAAATAACGGAAAAACTTTGCATTTTTCGAGGAAAACTTACAGAATCTTTTTTCAAGTATACAATTAAACCTTAAAAAAAGTTTCTAGCATAAAAATTAAGCGACTTATGATCAAAATAAGGTCGGTACCTACTTTTTTCTACAAAAAAAAAAATCAGTGAAAACAACCCCCTAACTGCTCTCCTAATTAAAATTGATCTTCACCCTTTTGCAATTTTTTTATATATGTATTAGCATATCATTAGCATATTAGCAATACACCTAAGATGTTTGACGAATTTCGTATTTTTCACTCTTATTTTTAAAATATCTCCAAAAATACTGGAGATACGAATAAAATGACGGAGTAATACATTGTAGCTTTTTTAATAACTAAAATTTCCCTGTGCATAGATATTCTTTACAGTGAACATTTAGCGAGCTGTTTAAAACCTCCATTTTCGAGCAAACTCCCTCTTATTCGAGCTCTTTAAACTCACCCTACTTAGTAAGGTGAGTATCACCATAGAAAACCAAAGTATCATACGGAATTTAATTTAAATAGTCATAGCACTTCAAAAAATCCTATAAAATCATTTTTAAAAATACTTTTTAACACCAAAAATGAAGAAACTATGTTTATAAAATTCGAATAGCCCGCTTGGGAGTGTAATAGAGCATTTTCAATGTAATACCATAAAACCGGTTTTTCGGCAATAATACGTTATAACATGTTCCACTTTCTCCATTCAAATCAGAAGACAGAAAAGAAAAAAACATCTGCTAATGTGTCTGCATTTACTGGATACGATACGGTATCAGATTTTTTTAATAAAGATAAGAAATTTCTTTTATACATTTTGGAAAAAAGACCCGACGCGAGAGAACACACCAAGATTTTTTACAGTAGTACTGCCAATCTCAAAGAAATTTTAGAAGTCGGTAGGTAGAATGTAGGTAGAATGTAGGTATTAGATGTCATTTTTAACCAATTATGTAAAGCGCATGTGGCCTGTACAATTTTATCAGTTTTAACGGGGCTTACAGAAATTGGTTTTTCGAATACTCGAAAACGAGAAACCAAAATGCCAAACGCATTTTCGACAATTCGTCGAGAACGTGATAAGCGATAATTGAAAATCCTTTCTTTTACAGTCAGAGGGCCATGGTGCGAATACGGTTTTAACAAATATTCTTTTAACGGAAATGCATCGTCTGCTACGAATACGGTGATAGGGGGTAAATGTAGAGTGTTTTCTTCAACTGCTCGTTGAAAAGTACATCTAGACCAGATACCTCCATCCGATGATCTGCCATTTGCACCAACATCAATGTATCTAAAATAATACTGGTCATCGACTACAGCTAACAGCACAATGCTAAAGGATCCCTTATAATTATAAAAATCAGATCCCGATTTTGCAGGACATCTTATTATAATATGTTTCCCATCTATGGCCCCACCGAAGTGGGGAAAATTCCATCTTGTTGAAAATCCCGCGATTATTTTTTTCCATGCCTCACTTGTATTAGGTACCTGCAATAAAAAATATTTGTTATTACAGGACACATAGGCAGATGACATAGGCACAACAGAGGAACCAATTGAAGAAAATGATGACGAAGTAATTGTGTCCCCTCCACGTACTTCTACCGCAAATACACCTAATCGTGAAATGCCTACACCATCATCTATACCATCAATATCCCGTATTAAAAAAATACTACAACCAACAATACTGAGAGCACCCAAAACAGCTAAGGTGACAAAAACTAAAGCGCGCACATTAACCGAGAAAGCCATTGAAGATTTGCGTGTAATTTCCCAACAATTAGAAGCATCCAATGACGACAATGAATTTGAAGCTTTTGGAAAATCCATTGCTAGCCAACTGAAAAAAATACCGGAACATGTAGCCCTCGAATCAATGGCCTTCAGTCAGTCATACTTGGTTCGGCAACGTTTACATCACCGTAACATGACTAAAACTATACCAGTTGAAGAATATCAGGAAATGACACCTACAACCCCACAATCCTCATATTTCCAATCATCTGCCAATACTGATACTGGGGAATATAGACCAAGTTCCTCGGCAAGCTCCTTCATGCAAGAATTTAGTGAAGTATCACAGTTTTCTAACCACGAAGACAACTATCCTCAACCTACAGGAGATATATTATATGAAGCAATCAACAGTATTCTATAGACTAGTAGTTAAGACTTGTTTGTATATCGATTTAATTATCGTTCATTACATTTTTTTAAAATTTTACATACTTATGTGTTATTACGCACCTGAATGAAATTCTGCAGTGCTTGATAAATAGCATCACAAACTTCTGGTAGAAACTTTGAGATAGTACATTTAGGAATTCTATATAAATATTGTAGTGTGGCAAAGCTATTCCCTGATATAAGTTTTAAGAAAGATATCCCCAATTTTATTTTCGCAGGTAGAGCATCTCTCATCGTCGTATTCTGTCTACTAATATAAGGAGGTACACATAATAGAAGAGTGTTAGATTGTTCGTCGATTAGCAAGCGGTTAGTTGCGCCTAAACGCTCCCTACGAGTGATCCATCTTCTAACCCATACACGACCTTTCCTTTTATCTTTTAATTGTTGTTCTAAATTGCTTATTATATCTTGTATTAAACTTTTGGCAACTATCTGGCAGGCGGTACGTAACCGTTTATTCAACATGTTCACGATTCACCCTACATAATGACACTGATGCATTATTAAAATAATCACTTCATGTGTAAACCTTCACTTTCACGCAAGTTATACTTGCAAGCATACTTGCGCCAGTAAATCCATGCACGTATAAACGGAACATAAGGTTTACAATGTTTTTTATTTAATTTTTGAAAATAAGGGGTAGTTCACACCCTTAAAAATAATGAACGCCCTTGAGCATGATATAGAATATAAAGTACAGGGTGAGATTATTCTAATCCAAAATTTTTATTTTAGGATAAATAAATATCCACCCAACCAGGGTTGTTTAAAGGGTTGAAATATTATGATATTATATCCTAAAGCATAAAACAATCAATATTTAAATAATAAAAACCAAATGTTGGCCATATTAAAGTTTCAAATGTTATTTTATAATTTTTTACAATTAGGGGTAGTTTTCACCCTTAAAAAACCTAAAGCGTACAACGGCTCCATATAGGAAATAAACTAGAGGGTAAATTGAGCCTATTCCCAAATTTTTGTACAAATCGATGCTGGACGAAAAAATTGCGAGGTTTTACCATTTTTTCAGCTTCATTTCCAGGCCTAAAAGGCTCCCATTAGGTTATTGATTATATTAAAAAAAATATTTGTCAAAACATATTTTTGACAACTTGAACAAGATCCTACTGCAATATATTCCACCTCCTTCTGATGTTGGACCATACATTACACGTAGTAGTAATGACAAGTTATACATTACACAACTTTTTGACGTCAGCACTATGCTATGCCTATGGTACAGTCGCCATTTAATTGACGACACAAAATTCAAATCTACAAGCTTTACAACGAACTTATCCCGGTAATGTATTATTATTCGTCAAAGATATACGAAACGAATTTATGGATACTTTGCAAATGAAGGAAAAGTGCCTTGGCAAACCGATTTTTTATCAAAATATACAAAATATACCAACATTTTATACTCTCAGAATTTTCTTTTAAAGTTAAGGACAAATGTCTGGGAATATCTTGGTCTTTCAAAAACTTGAACAAACCGAAGTACCATAAACTAGTACTTAGGATATATATATATATATATAGTCGGTGCCGGCCCCAGACTTCATTGATTTTTCTATTTTTCCTTCTCCCTCCTGTAATTAGTCCGGACGGCATTGATTTTTTTTTTAAAGCTGTCTCCTTTTCCCCCTATAGTCGTATTCTTTGCTTTTACGAACCGCACAACTCTACCGGAAGCACCAATATTAAACGTCTCCATGCATGGTCAAAACTCAACTGTCCCAAACTTGTACACGTGCTCTTCACACACATGCTTAATTCCACTTGTGGAAGTCTGATTTGCACATGGAAAATGTATACAATGTTCACAACTCTCTTGTCGCTTGTACAGTTAACGTGCTTGAGCAACTAAACACATGTTCCAATATACTTGTGCAATAAACTTGTGTAAGTATACTGCTCATGTATACCGGTATGTCTATGGTAGCCTTAAAGGCCCCTTATAGACGTTCATGTATACTTAAGGCCACCATACACCTTCATGTATACTTGAACAGTATGCATGCACAAGTTTATTGTGCAAGTATGCCGAATTTATGGGTCGACAACACACATACAAGTATACATGCAAAAGTGCGTCAGTTTAAACTTGAACCATGTCATCGTCGGACGACGACAATGTGTTGGCCGCTGCTGCAGCAGTTCTACTTATTAAAAAACAACGAAAAAAACGTACAGTTTGATATAACGGGTGGCTAAAGAAGAGAGAAACCTGTGCACTTACAAATATGTTAAATAAATTGAAAGTGTACTGCTATGTCTTTATTTAATTCTAATTTATTGTTCTTATTTTAATTTATTAAAACACACGATAATTTATATCAATTTATTTAAATCACTGTACAACAATTTATTTGATTAATAATTACATAATTTATGTATACGAACGCTACAATTAAATCGCGAGTGCGAATCTTCAAAATTAACTGTTCTCTTCCAAATAAAATGTTCTGTTATATACGCCAGTACCGTTAAACTAGAAACGTCGACGGCCCTCTCGACTAGCGGCGAAATGGTAACGGCAAACTGGTATTTTCACATCGGCTCGTCTCCAGAAGGTTCGAATTGTCGTTTTTATAACATCGTGTGTCAGGTAGGCCTTACCTAGAAAATACTCGAATGAATACGCATATTAGTAATAAACATGTTTACCGTTTTCGGTCAGAATTTATCGTAACAGTACTCACGTGATTGGTATAATTATTTACGAATGGACGAAGAAATTTATTTCCAGTTATTATTACGTATAACTCCTTAAATTCAAAAAGAAGACACTATTATGCGAGAAGCTATACGTCCTCGTGAAAGACTAAAGGCAACCTTACGATTTCTTGCAACAGGAAGTAGTTACAATAATCTAAAATTTTCAACCAGAATCTCATCCCAAGCACTAGGTCACATCATTCCTGAAACGTGTCGTGCACTATCTCAATTGCTGAAAAATTATTTAAAGG
This sequence comes from Diabrotica undecimpunctata, assembly GCF_040954645.1. Lineage (NCBI taxonomy): Eukaryota > Metazoa > Arthropoda > Insecta > Coleoptera > Chrysomelidae > Diabrotica > Diabrotica undecimpunctata. The sequence goes on from NC_092809.1 coordinate 48,450,093, forward strand.
TAAAAAAAATAAAACAATTTAAATTGACATTAGTAAAACTGTAGTAAAAGAAATTTATTTAAATAAAACTATAAATTAGTATAATTAGATAAAAGAAGCAACGGAGGTGTTACAATTCTCAGTGGAAACATAATCACAGATGATCGTCTCAGCTGTAAATGACGATAGAGACGCACTATTCAGAGATAGGAACTCCACAGGTTTGCTTGTAGCATTTCTGTAAATGTATATTGACTGAACATTGCTAGCACTAGAGGAACTAATACAATGGGTCAAGGTGAGTTGACCAGTTTCAGCCATAAACAATGCTTCATTAATTATTTTCTCTGCGATTAATCGTTGTGTGTGATCTTGCACATCTCGAAGTTTACTGGAGACATTTGTTCCAAAAATATCATGTCGATCATCTTTAATTTTAGGTCTCTTGAAATGTTCTTCGATGGGTTTCAGAACATTGTTACATTGTTCTGCCGATGTTCGTTTGATGGGACGTCGCCCTGTAATACTACTCTTTGGAGTCGACGATCCCGGTTGTAATGGACGGGGTGTAGAAGTAGTGGAGTTTGTTATGGTTGACTGGAATTCCTCTAAAACTTTCGGCATTTGATGATTCACCTTTATCTACTGAATGCTGCTTTGCTTCCTCCAGTAATCTAAAATAATAAATATCGTTTATTTTTATTTAGTTTCCTCCTGGTAAACAATAGATCTTTAGAAATTAATAGCGAATGAGTTTAAAACGAGGTGGAACTTTCCTCACTGCTTAGGTACTTTGGACGAAAAATATGCCAGATCATATCAACAGCATCAAGCGGTTCATATTTCTACACTTACAAGAAGACACACAGTATGGTTCTACTGGCTGTTGCTGACTTCACCTCCAAGTTTTTATTATGTAATTTCGGTATGAAGGGACGGGTTTCTGATGGCAGTGTTTTTAAAAACACAACATTTTGGAATAGTTACAGAAGAACCTGCTGAATATTCCGCCTCCTTCTGATGTCGGACTAGGAAACCATCTGCCATACTTGTTTATAGCAGACGATGCCTTTGCTTTATGGGCCAACATGTTAAAACAATTTGTGCAAAGTGATATGAACAGCATAGAGAAGAAAATTTACAGTTACAGATTAAGTAGAGCTCGTCGTATTATTGACAATACATTTAGGATTCTAGCAGCCCGTTTCCGTGTTTTTCACACAGCCATCAATGTGTAGGTAAAAAATATTGAGTTGGTAGTAATGGCAAGTTGTTCATTACATAACTTTTTAATGTTAATATTAGGCTATGTCTATGATCCACATGAATGTTTTGATCTCGAAAGTACAGAAGATGGTACAGTCGCCAGTAGATTGACAACGCAAAATTCAAATTTAGCCTTACAAGCTTTACAACGAACTCACCCTTGTAATGTACCAGTATCAGCCAAAGATATACGAAACAAATTTATGGAATACTTTGCAAGTGAAGGAAAAGTGTCTTGGCCCACCAATTTTATTAATTAAATGAACATGTAGGGAAAAATATTTTAATTTTTTTAAATAGGAAATAACACCTTTTACTAAAAATAAAGAAAATAGACGAATATTTCATACTTACAGCATTTTCTTTCAAGTTTGAGGAAGAATGCCTCGGAATATATTGGTCTCTCAAAAACTCAAAAACTTGAACATACCAAAGTACCATAAACTGGGCGTATTTATTTCGTCGGTGCCGGCACCAGACTTTATCGAAGTAACTACTTTTTTTTCTCGTTGCTGTAATTAATTCGGAAGGCGGTATTTTTTTAACAACTGCATCACAATCTGCTTTTGAGTCGATTTCCTTCAATTTTTGTATCAGTTTTTTATATGCCGTCTCTCTTTTTCCCCTATCAAGGTACTCTTTCCCCTATCAAGGTAAAACGAAATAAATTCTTCGAGACATTCTCGATGTCTATTTTTCATGTGACTTGTTATAACCAACTCCACTGTTTGAAACTTGTACAAGTCTTTCACACACACGCTCAATTACACTGGCGCAAGACTGATATGTACAAGCAAAAATTCCAAAACTTCAGCAAAGTCTCATGTCGCTTGTACAGTTAACATACTTGTGCAAGTATTGCCCAACACACCTTCCAGTATACTTGTGCATGTATACTGTTTAAGTATACATAAATGTGTATGGGGGTCTTTACACTTGCGAATGTCTGACATGCACAAGTAAAAATGAAAAAATGTTAACAAGTCACATGTCACTTTGTGTCGCTCTTCGTCGCTTTTATTTCTCTTCTCTAGTCAAGTCATCATTGATGAATACTTTCTCCCCTACGACGTTTTTTAGTTTATATTTTTTTGCCATGATCTCGTGTTTTTCCTATTCATTTCTTAGTTCTATTACGCATGTATTCTCGCCTATTCTTTTTTTTTCCTGTTGTAGGTGTAATATCAATTTGAAGATGTTTATTAAAAAGTCCTTTTTTCTTCAAACAACGTCAAATAATGATGACATTACTCATCTAACTTGATCCTGTCAAAGTTTGATGTCTCCGCCGGCAGCAGTTTTTTTCCCATTTCTTTACGGCGGAGGGAAAAATGTTGTCATGGCAACAATATGAAACATGTCACAAAGCAACAAAACAAATGTCATTAACAACAATTAAACATCATTTTTATTTATAGTAATATTAAAAGTACAATTAGTTAATGAGGCATTTTCAAAATTGAAACCGTGCAAAAATGTTCCCGACTCTTGATACGCATTGGTAATTGTTGATGATACTGATGGTCGAGAACAACTTTCAGCAATCATTCCAACATGCTACTGCATCATTAGCCGCGGACTCAATTTTGTTTAGGTTTTCCATTTGCGCACTAAATTTGCGCTTGCGGTTGCAACAACAATAAGCTGTCTTTAATAATTGCAAACAACTGTCAAACAACTGTAACCAGGGAGACGCAAATCCCACCGACGACTTAATTATTTTAATTTCTAACATCTAGACGACTTTGATAGATGTCACAGTTAATTTCGAGTAAAAATAGCGTATGAATTGTACTATTTATGGTTGAAAATTGCTACGTTTGAAGAAAAAATAGTATACTTTATTCGGCAAAGAAGCGACTTTTCTTGACTTGCCCTCTATTACGCGCCTCACTTCGTTCGGCGCGTAATATCGGGCGAATCATGAATGTTCTTAGGAAAAACACTTTTTTAAAAACTGAACTTCACAATTAAAACTTTTATTTCGACTTACAAAGATTTTAGTAACAACAATAATAATTTAAATCAGACTATATTTTAAATCAGACTGAAAAATATTGATTTTAACATGGTGTTTTTATAATTTATTAATTGCTGATCTTGCTGTTCAATACGTCGCAATTTAGTCCAGAATGTTCAAGCGGTAGCCCCGTGTTGGAATCCACGTGGTGGAACTTACTGGATGGTAGCGGTCATTGTACTGTAACTACTCCATCCCCTGAAGACGTTTTGTGAGGGACGAACAGAACTGTTGAGTTGGCCTCTTCTGGAGTTTCGTCGCTAGGTTTTTTTGTTATTTGTTTTATACCTGTAACATATATAGAGGCAGATTATTGTAATAAAGATATATAAAGGAGTCATTCAAAAATGGTTATGGCTATGGTTCCATAATTTCGGATTAATTGTCTCTAGATGTTCATCTTCCTTAGAGAATTGATGATTCAAATCCTTAATGATTTGAATTTAATCGCTGTTTGAATATCTATGGTCCTTATTTTGGGAAGCATTAGCGGTTGCTCTGGGATGGTTGTCCTTGAATTTATGTAACTCTGGATTGGGGTTTTGAATTTGTATCTGGGCGGAAGATTGATGAGATAAGTTTCGACGGATAAGTTAAGATTAATAAGATAGGACAAGAAAATGAAGGATAAATATAATACACGAAAAAGGTAATGGCTAAGTCCATTTTGAACTGCTGTGGTCTTTGCGTCGTACTGGTTTCAATTCTGTCAAATTCTTCTTTTATTGGTAGTAGTTTGAAAAAGTATATGAAATCGTGTGTACTAGTATGAGTCTTTGCTTTTCCCAGGTTGAGGGGAATTAATCCTGGGTTGTCTTTCAGGTCCTTGATCTTCTCTTCTTCTCTCATCGTCAGGGTGATCCTGTGCGGACGGTTTAGAATTAGTTTTTGATTTAGGTTGATGTTTTATGTTTTTCTTGTGAACTGTAGTTTTTGATGTTTTTACAGTCACTTCGTTATTTCATTTATATATGTTTTGCGGAATATCGCGGAAGTAATTTATTTCTGGTAACTGTTTTTCGTGTTTAGATTTTTGTGCTTGGTTTATACGTAATAGGGTCTTGTCTCGATTTATTTCTATTTTCAATGACTTTATTTTTATTCTCTTGTATTTGTTGGTTTACTTCCTTATATAATTCCTTTGTTATCTCTCTATGATTTTGGATATAATTGTTCAGTATTACTTTCTGTATGTCAACGTCAAAGGGATCTTTTGCGTCGATATGTCCGTTTAATATGTCGATGGGTCTTAACTTCGTTGCTGAATGTATGGAATTATTGTACCCAATTATAGCGTATAGCATTTGTTCTTTAATCGAGAGCTTTGCTTTGGTGTTCCTTAGGATTCGAAGATGTTTGATTAACGTAGAATGAAATCTCTCAATCATCCCGTTGGATTGCGGATTCTCTGGTGTTGTATAGTGGATTGAGATTTTATGAGAGTCTACAAATTCTTGTATTATTCCATTTTTAAATTCTGTACCATTATCGGCTACTATCATTGTTGGGAGTCCATGATGTGTTATAAAAATCAGTAGGGCGTTGAGTACATTGATTGCATTTCCTCCATTTATTGGGTAGGCTTGCCCATATTTCGAAAATGCGTCTATTATGGTTAGAAACTTCTGTCCATCAGGCTGGAATAAATCCAATGTGAACTATTTCCAGTGGTTTAGTGGGAGTTGGTGTAACCATAAATTTTGGTTTGGGAGGAAGTCTGTCGTATTTATTTTCTTGACATATATCGCAAAAGTTTATGATATCTTCTATGTCCTTCTTCATATTAGGCCAGTAATATCGTTTCCTTATTTGACTTTCTGTTTCAGCTATTCCTCTATGGTTCGTTTTTCCTTCGTGATAGTTTTTTATAATCTCTTTTTGTTGTTCTTCTAGGTTAAGATCTTCCAATAAAAGATTGCACTTTACTAAGTCATATGCGTTGTGTTTAAAAGTTTTCCTGATAATTTCGCAAATTTCTGCAAAAATTTCTTCTTTTGCTTCAAATAAAATTGCATACTTCTTCTTCGGGTTGAGGTGTTCCTTAAAAATTTTTATGGTATCAGCTTTTAACTGATCTTTCGACAGCTGGATACGATAACGTCTTTTATTCGGAAAGGTTTGTATAATTGCTGGAGGTCGTGGATTGTAGTTGACGATTTTGACTATAATTTGGTTATTGTAGAAGTTAAGTGGTTTTTCCGAAATAGGTATACCAAGAATTGGGTTATCTACTGCTGTATGTATTGTTTCATTTCCGTCTTCGTCCATGTTTTGATCTTCGTTTTCGACAGTGCCTTCTGGGATGTTTTGATCTTCGTTTTCAACAGTATCTTCTGGGATGTTTTCTGGAATGAATTCTGTTGCTTTTTTTTCTACAATCTCGTCAATTATTCGATCTGCATCTGGATTATTAGTCGTTGACCATCCATCGTCTTCCATGTCTACTAAATCATCAAAGACTTCCTTAATTTGTGAATCGATATCCTTAGTTTCCTTTGTGTGTATTTCGATTCGAGACAGTGCGTCCGCATTTGTATTAGCTTTGCCTTTTTTGTAAATTAGTTCGTAGTCAAATTCTTCTAATTTTAATCTCCAACGTACTAGTTTGGAGTTGGGTTCCTTTAGGGAGAATAGATATTGCAAAGGACGGTGGTCTGAAAGTATTTTAAATTTTCTTCCAAATAGGTAAGGTCGAAAATACTTAGTTGCCCACACCATTGCTAACATTTCCTTTTCTATTGTGGAGTACTTGGTTTCGGTTTCATTTAGTGTCCTGGAAGCAAAGGCAATTGGTTTATCACTGCCAACTGGTCCTTGGGAAAGTACTGCACCGATAGCGAAGTTGCTGGCATCTGTTGTGAGGTTAAACGGTTTGGAAAAATCTGGATATTGCAATAACGGCTCATTCATTAATAATTTCCTGCACGTTTCAAAGCATTCTACGAATTCGGGTGTATGTTCGATCTTTGCATCTTTTTTCAGGCATCTTGTTAGAGGTTTCGTGACTTTTGCGAAGTCTCGAATAAACTTTCTGTAATATCCCAGTAGTCCAAGAAATCCTCTTATTTCTTTTGCTGTTTTCGGTATTGGGTATTTTTCTATTGCTTCAATTTTCGCTGGATTCGGTTTTATGCCTTCTTGTGTGACTACGTGTCCTAGAAAATTAACTTGCTTCTTTAAGAATTCGCATTTGTCAACTTGGATTTTTCGTCGGGCTTCTCTTAATCGTTGAAATACTTTTGTGAGATTTACTATGTGTTCCTGTAGTGATGTTGAATATACTATTACGTCGTCCATATAGACGAGGCATATTTCTCCTTGAAGTCCCTTCAATACGTTGTCCATCATACGTTGGAACGTGGACGGAGCGTTCTTAAGTCCAAATGGCATTCTTAAATATTCATAGTGTCCATTTTCCACATTAAATGCTGTTTTGGGAATGTCTTCTTCAGCCATCTCGATTTGGTGAAATCCGCTTGCTAAGTCGAGGGTCGTAAAATATTGACATCTTCCCAATTTGTCCAAAATATCGCTAATGTGAGGAATTCTGTATCGGTCGTCAATTGTCTTCTCGTTGACCTTTCTATAATCTACCACTATTCTCCACTTTATTTTACCGGATGAATCTGGTTTCTTGGCCACAACCCAAATAGGCGAGGACCATGGCGATTGACTTGGTCGAATAATCCCTTGCTCTAACATTGAAGAGATTTGTTTCTTTACTTCTTCATGTGCACATACGGATACCGGTATGATTTCGTATATACAGGCTCTTCATCCTTGGTTCTGATGTGGTGTTTAACTTCGTTAGTAAAGCTGAGAGGAGTGTCTGGTTGGTGAAATATATCGGAGAATTTTCGGCATAGGTGGCGAACTTGTTCCTCTTCTTCTTCGTTAAGATGTTCGGTTTTAATTAAGTCGTCGATATCTTGTCTGTAGTCTGGTCCGGAGGTTGTTTCCATGGAATATATATGGAAATCTTGAATGTCTATTTCATTGCTTTCGAGTGGTTCCATAAGAGAAAGATGAATGGGTTCTGACGTGAAGTTGGCAATTTCGGTCCAGGCGAGGTGGTTCTCGGCGTTAGTAAGGGCTTCTCGTACTACGACGCCTTGTACTTTTTGGGTAGGAATAATGATGGTTCCTTTTTCTTCTTTGACAGGAATTTTCACTTGGCTAATAGAATTTGCTTCCAAATGAATGGAATAAAATTGTGTTTTATTTGTTTCGTAATATTTAATGGGGATTGTAGAATCTTTTGTAACTAGAAGCGATTTAGGGAAGTTTAATTGGGCTTCGAAGAGTTTTAGATTGTCGAGGCCAATAAGACCATCGAAAGTTTTGTGAAACTTAAAGAGGTAAAATTTCATTTTGCTGTCAGAATTAAATTCTGAAAATGAAGGAATTTCGGCACAATATTTTTGGGAATAGTTTTGAAAAATTGATGTGACGACAAAGGGTTCATGTTTTATGTAACTTGGAAAATATGAAGAAGCTATTTCTGGATTAAGAAATGACTTTGTAGATCCCGTATCGATTAAAAGTCGTAAAGAAGGCTTAAAAATTTCGATGTAGGGTAGCTTCTTCTTGTCGGGAAATGAATGAAGTTCAATTACGTTCCGATTGCTTCTGGTGGGTCCTCTCGAAAATTTACGTTTTCTTCGTATTCGGTTGGTTGATTTTCGTATGTATCTTGTAGAAAATTGTCGTATTCAGTTTCGTAGTAATCATTGTAGTTGGCATTCTCTTCTTGCTCATCTCCGTGGCATTGTATATTGTAAAGTTCTTCTACGGTGAATTTTGGCTGTGCCCGGTAATTTGGTGTAAAATTTTGACGGCCTCTGGTTGTGGTTTCTGATATTCCACTCATAGGTGTTGGTCTAGACTGCTTTGACTGTCCGGGTTTGGGTGCCCATACATTTGACTGGTTCTGGGTCCTGAATGCTGGAGGGTTTGAATTTTGTCTAAATTGATCGAAGTTTTGTTGCCGATGTGGTTGCTGAAACTGATTCTGCGGATAGAATTGTCTCATTGGTTGCTGCCATCGTGGAGGTGCAAAATTTGTCTGCTGATACAATGGTTTCTGGATTTGTACAGGCATCTGCTGTCTCTGAGGTCGGCGTTCTTGATAATTTTCGCTTCTTCCTGATGTTGAAGGTTGACTTATTTGATTTTTTTGAAGATATCGAACATTATTTTCTTCCTGTACGTATTGTATTGCCGTGGCTAAACTTCCTGGTCTCATTGCTCTGATAACAGAGCCCATTGGTTCTCGTAGGCCTGCTAAGAATGTTGTAAGAGCTTGTTGACGGAAAAATTCTTGTTTGCTCCTTTTAATATCGGCATTTATGGTATGTAATTCTAGGTAATTATTAATACAGCTTAAAAGTCCCATGATTTTTTCGTAAAAATGCATAATAGATTCTGTAGAGCCTTGTCTTAAATTTACTAGATCCCTTGTAAGCGAATTTTCGTCTCTCTGGTCTCCAAAATTTTGAATTAATGCGTTTTTTATTTCATCCCAACTTTCGCATCCATATACAGATATAACTTCTTTGGCTCTACCTGTTAATTTACTGATAATACCATGAAGCAAAAATTTGTTTTGTATACTAGCTGCATTAAGTCTGTCATAATAATGGTTTAGAAGTATTGTAGAAACTTTAATAAATTCATGTAATTCATTTGGATTTCCGTCAAAATTTGGAAGAATGCATAAATTTTTAACGTCAAATTGTGGAACTGCCATATTTTAAAAATTTTCAATATAATATATAGTCAATAGTCAAATCGGTATAGTAATTTTCAATAATCAATATATAAATATATCAATCTTAATCTACTTATTTTCTATCTATTAATCTCTATGTTTATTAATATATAGTATTTATTAAGCTATTCAATTTTGTCTAAATCTGACTCTAAAGTCAATCTAAGGACTTAGAGGAGATATTTTTAAATTACTTTAATCTTTGTTAATCTATTCAAATCTTTGTTTTATTTATCTTCTGATTTAGCTCTGATTCAATCTAAGGACTCAGAGGAGTCTGATTTATTAAGAATTCTTTCAAAATCTAATCTTCTTAATTCTAAGTAATAATAAAATCGCTTACATAATAAAGACGATGCCGATGTGCATTCCTTTGCTCCTGAAGGCTTCTTCTAAATTCTAATTCTCTAATTCCCTCGCGTGAACACTGCAGACGGTTTCCCTGGGGCTGGTTCTTGGAACAGTGGACAAACACTTAAAAGTGACGAGGATCTATAAAGACTCTTCCACTTCCGTACTGACTCTGCGCCAATTATGAATGTTCTTAGGAAAAACACTTTTTTAAAAACTGAACTTCACAATTAAAACTTTTATTTCGACTTACAAAGATTTTAGTAACAACAATAATAATTTAAATCAGACTATATTTTAAATCAGACTGAAAAATATTGATTTTAACATGGTGTTTTTATAATTTATTAATTGCTGATCTTGCTGTTCAATACGTCGCAATTTAGTCCAAAATGTTCAAGCGGTAGCCCCGTGTTGGAATCCACGTGGTGGAACTTACTGGATGGTAGCGGTCATTGTACTGTAACTGGCGCGTCAAGAAAAGTCATGCTTCTCCGCCTCATAAAGTAATATACTATTATTCTTTCTTTTAGACTGCTTGGTTCATTTGTATCCATTTTTAGACCATTCATTACAATGTTGTTTTTTCTTCTATTTTTTTCGATTATTTCGACTGCTTTTTTCATTTCTTGTAACTCTCTCCTTATTTCTGAATTCTCTTTTCTTATATCCTGATTTTCTTTTTTTAATTGTTCGTTTTCTACTGTCAGTTTTAGTAGAGCTTCGTTTGTTTTGTTTTGTTGGTCTATAATTTCTCTTATTTCAGTTTTTATTTCTTTCTGTTCTTGCTTTATATCTTTTTGAGTTGTGTTCATTTCTTTCATTATTATTAATAACTGGTCTAATTTCTCAGATTCAGTTGTTTGGCGTTTTGTAGGAGTTCTTGTGGTGTTTTTTTTCTGTTTACAAAAAAATCTATATTTTCTCCTTTTCTTTTTCACCCTTCATCTGTAGAGTATTCGCCGCTGTCCATTCTTACGATATTTTCCTTGGACTTTTCTTGTTATTTCGCTGTTTATCTCCTTCCCTGTCCTACACCGCGAAAAGAGTCGTCGACCAGTCAACCCGTCGAATCTCCGACCCTTATCGGTGTTTATATGTGGGTCACTTCTACCGAGTTACTTTTCGTTGTAACTTGGAAAAGTTCTGTTTTCCGAGTTTTCTTACAGCCGAAAATTAAAAACGATATTTATTTATTTACCAACGCCTCTTTGCCGTCGATTTTAGTGTGTGGTCACCTTTATTGTAGTGAACCGTAATTACTGTTTGGCACAAAAACGTTACTTACAATATAAAAAGTTAATATTATGTTAAAGTTGATAATACTAAAAACTTTTACTTTAACTTTAAATAATAATTTAAGAATTTTAAACTTTTCTCTTAATAATTAATATATGAATTGAATTATATTTCTGAACCGCCTTCGTCTCCAACTCTTATTTGCATCTGTAGGTATAGAGTCTGCCAGATTTTTAATTTAAATATAAAGTGTACATACCCAAATTCACAATTTTTCCGAGAGAGCACTTTTAAACCTACTTGCTTGTAACAGGTGACCACACCAAGACCCAGGTACATCTATGGGGCCCTTAAGATTAATTTGTTGACATATTCGCTATCGTCTTAGGTAAATGTACCACCCTAAACAACTTAAGTTGTTAAATATTGGTCCGATTATTTTCAGAAAACAGTGTTTGTAAATATTTAAATACTTTATAAACTATCCCTTTAACACGTTCAGCTCCGTCTCTTTTTTTAAGGTACAACAGTAGGCCACTGAGATGTATTTATGTAAACTAATTAATTTTTAAGGTACACTTTAAAAAGTCATTTATAATAAATATGGGTACAAAAAAAATTAATTTGGTCACAAAAAAAAAACTCACCGCGTGAGTCGCGTTGGTGGCCACAGGGCAGAAAATGTGTCGGTTGAACTTAAAAAAAAAATAATAATCTGATTGAGAAAAGATATAATTATGAACCTAGATAACTAACATAAGTAATTATTAAATGGCGACAACATCAAGAAAACAAATTAATTATCTAATTTTCAATTTCTTCATGAAAACGTCTAAAACAATTTTCTAAGTACAATCCCGGATGTTCAGGGCACTCCGCACAATGAAACAATGAGTCCAATTTTTTTCTTTTTTAGTTTGCCAGCAATATTTACACCGTCGTCGTTTTGTAATACCATTAGCTGATTTAGAGCAATGGGATGGCAAATGAAACGTCAAATTTTTCTTGACTTGAGGGATGTTTGGGTTTGGTCCCAAAAGACTATCAATCACCGACAATCGAAAGTCATACAATGACATTTTTATATTAGAATTATTATAGAAATAGTATGCGTTGATTAGCATAATTTGAAATTAACATATGGTCGCCTAAGTCAATACCACCTTTATTTTTGTTATATTCAGCGACTAAACGGGGCTTTTCTTTATCAATTCCTTTCCTAGATATTGTTGGAACCATTTCATGACCAAATTAGGAAGAGATCATTAAAATATCTCGCTGATCTTTCCATTTACACACACATATCCCTTTATTATTGTAAGCACTGACCAGTTCATTTTGTTTTATAATTTTTGAGAAACAACTTCGTGTGGATTTTTCGCTCTTCCTGTTCTCAATGTTCCTGTAAGATAAGTTTTAACCGAAAGTAGTTTTTTACAAAATGGAACACTATTATAAAAATTATCCATATGTAAGGAGTGACCAACATTTAGTTTCGAATCCATCAAATTTAGCACTACTTTTTCCGTATGATTACGTCCTCCAACTACAGGGTCACTAGCTCCACTATAAACTAATATACGTTGAATCATCCCTGTACATTCTGCCAAAGTATATAGTTTGACACCATATTTGTGTCGACAAGATTTTATATACCGATTAGGAGTACACAAATAACTGTTGAAGTAATAAAGAAAGATTTGTATTTATTATTTCCAAAATAATATTTCATTAATTTCATCATATTAATTAAAACTTATCAGTAAATCTTGTAGATTGTAGAATTTGAATATAGAGGAAATTTATGTTTTATAAACTTATAGTAGTTAAACAATGTAACAAACTAACTAATAGATTTTAATTGTCTCTAGGAACATACTTGGGCTCTAATCCAAACTTCAGCACGACTTCAGCCTCCAGCCGCACCCCTTCCGCCTCCAACAACAAAAAACGTCCTATCTCTCCCGAGCAAGTCCTCCGCCTTTTCGGGAATAACAACCCTTCCTCGACAGTAGTTAAAACGGGAATTGAAAGACCTAGGAGGTCGCCTGCTAGTAGCCCCCCTTCCACTGCGCACCAAGTCAACAGGGAAGTAAATTACAGGCCGGCGTATGTACCGAGCATTCACGAGCTGGCGACAAGGACCGTGACAATGGTAAGGGAACCGCAGGATGGCACGCATGGGTTTGGGATCTGTGTGAAAGGAGGAAAGGATGCTGGTAAGTTTAAATAAATAAAAATTAACTTATGAACTAACCAAGGCATTTTGTATGAATAACATTTTAAGAAAGAATAAGGAAAAGTTACGGAAGCAAGTATTCTTGAAACCTGTACAATTTTTAGAATCCGCAATAATCATTTTAGAAGTATAAAATATATTATAGCATCAAGTACAGTTACATGAAAGTTTTTTTTATTATTAAAATAATCTCAAGTGTCTATTAATATATCCTTAATGTAATTTAGATCAAAAAATATCTGCGGTTCACAATATAGCTATACATCCAGATAATAGTCCAGGATATCACGGTAAAAAAAGAAGAAAACCTCGATTTTTTTTGTATGCACCGATTTACTTAAAATTTTGACAGTAGTTAAAGAACAGGTCAAAGATCAAAATTTACCCTATGGCAACATGTGCTTTTTCTCTTGGGGGTGGTTATCACCCCAACTCGAGGGTAAAAAAGTTTATAAAAAAAAACATCGTTGTGGTCGCTATAATAGTGAATTTTAAGACAACAATATTCTTTAGAGCTTTTTCTGAATATTTTTGAGTTATTTTTAACTGAAAGTTCACAAATTACTAGGGCCTTCCGTAGATTCAGTTGGTTAATTTCTTTCTTGACTTTTCCAGGAGTTAAACTATTGATTGGGAGAGAGATTTGACAAGCTTCATTGATAGGTTCCTCTACTTCTTCATAAGAATCTGCTGCTTCGTTTTGAAATACGCTAGTAAAAGATGTAGTAAAGATGTCCGCCTTTTCTTTATTGGAGTAAAAATTCGAGTCAATTACATTCCAAATAATTGCCAGAATTTTAATTCAGATGTTTATTGTCTTTCGCTACCGATGCCTCTAATACTCCTACTACAAAAGATATAACCTCCAAAACTTCGACCAAACCGAAAAATTGTCTACCGAGTTTCGAAAATAAATGTGAAACTCCAAGCTTTCATGTTTGTAATTGGTTCCATAAATTGTTTTGATAACGGCTATATCGAGCCCGCGTAGACATTAGCATTTGTTTTGAATTTCAAATGAAACTGAATATCTTAGATACCGACGCCGACGGCCAAAGCGTGTGCTGTATAATTTTCTCGGCGTTGTATGTTTTTGTTTAGACACGAAACTCACCGCACAAATTCCTTACTACTTTCATGGCGAACAAAAACGTCTCCAAATAAGGAAAGTGGCATAATTTAGGAGCGAGCGGAGTTTTCTAGAGTTGTAAATAAACCTCGCTATAAATATTTTATGAATTAGCAAAATAAAAATGAATATTACATAGAAGTTTAAGATAAAAATGAAACCTTGAATAGATTTGATAAAGGATATATTCGTATATTTAGATACTGTTACCTGATTTTTTAAAAATACGTTTACTAGTAATCAGAATACATTATTCTATATATTAATTTTATAATTAAGACACTTAAAGACTTGTTAATGTAATAAGCCAATGTCTATTTAGATTCATAGGTCGACTGGCCAGTGTCTATTCTGTCTTTTTTGACCTGTGGTTCAACAAGTAAATGGAGTCAAAAACAGAAAGATAGTATTAGATTAAATTTCAATGCAAGGTATCTGCCAGCCGCTTATATGTATTTCAACCTCATTAGGTATCATTAGAGCGCCATAGGCAGAGACTCTGATTCGAAATAAATCTCTGCCGTCATAGGACAATAATTATAAAAATAATAATTTACCGACGCTACAACGCCAATTTAATAACAATACTAGAAATCTTAAGATTCCCTACTTGGTTAAACTAAATTCAAATTTTTTATCACCGTGGCAAAAAATCTAACTAGAAGAATTAGTTTATTAAACCCAACACTAGAATTAACAACCAAAGTGATAACAAATAAATTGAATAATATTATAACACTAGCAGAAGAACAACAGGGTTTTAGGTCGGGAAGATTATGTATCGACGCTATATTTATAATGAGACAAGTGCAAGAGAAATCATTAGAATACAATAAACCAGAATATGTATATTTTGTGGACATTAAGAAGGTATTTCTCAGGTTAAATTAAAGGAAATTATCCATTTATTCTACGCAAGAGAGATACCTCTAGGAATAATCAAAACGATTGAAAATATCTATCAAAACAACACAATAAAAATGAAAGTAGAAGAAGAACTAACTAATCCTATTGAAGCTGGCTAGTGCTCTGTTATTTAATCTGATTATGGATAAATTAAAAAAAAATGTAAGAATTAAAAAAGGATACCAAATGGGAGAAAAACAACTTAAAATAATCTGCTATGCAGACGACGCAATACTACTCTCTCATAGTGAAGTTGATTTACAAGGTATACTGCACTAATTTAATTTAACCGCCAGAAAATTTAACATGTTAATTTTTTCAAAAAAGACAAAATGCATGGTTATAACAGCTAATTTACTAAGATGTAAATTGGAGTTGAAAGATCAGATAATAGAATAAGTGATGGAATTTAAATTTTTTTTTTTTTTTTTTTTTTTTTTTTTTTTTGGGAGGTGGAATCTTCTAAAAGACCGTCTGGGATTGGGTGTCAGCCCTTTACCCAGGTGTGTCGGATTCAATCTCTTACGCTTTAGCGCGTGACGAGCCCGGAACCGCTCTTAGCGAGAATATCTGGCCCGTCAGCCTTACTCTTAACTTCCCTCTGGCACTTTTCGCGTGCATTCCATGGATTTGATGGCCTCCCGGCCTCCCTCACCAGCACAAGGCTCGGGCGAGACTGGTCGGTGAAGCTACCGTCCTGCTCAATCCTCATTCTGGCGAGACAGCTTGGTTACCACCCCTTCCACATTGAAACTAACGAGTAGAACCAGTTGGCAATTAACAGTAACACCATTCATTCGTACTTTCATCAATTCAGTTCCGCATTCATACCCTCATTTACTAATTTTCGGGGTATCGGGACATCCGACGGGATTGGATGTAAAAAGTATTTTCCCGTCCCATGTCCCGCGGCCCCGACAATGAAATAAAATAAATAAATTAATAAATAAAAATAGATAAAAAAATAAGTTAAAAGTAATGTAGATAAAATAAAACTAAAAACAACAGCTAAAATTGGTATAGATAAGATATAGTTAAAACGAAAGTAACTTGAATAAATAAAATGCAATAAAATAAGTAAATAAATAACACACATTTTTAAAACAGTAAATAAATATAGCGGTCAATCCATCTGCAGCCGCCTCTCTTTCTCTTCCTTGTGCTTTATGGTTTTTGTAACAAAGGCAATGATCAGTTCGAAATCGTGCTTGCTGTCGATGGCTTTATCGATCAGCTCGTGAGGCTCGCCTAGTGGAGATCCCAGGCTCAGCTGCAGTTCGTTTCGCCCCGTGTGGTATGCAGGGCAGTCGAAAACAACATGCTGCGCATCGTCCACCACTCCACACTCAGGACATAGATCGTCTCCGGACCTACCGATTCTGTGGGTGTATTTCCGAAACGATCCGTGCCCCGTCAGAAACTGCGTGAAGTAGTAGTTGACGCGTCGATGCCGACACCCATACCACCTCACTACATCCGGGACCAGGGACCTCGTCCAGGCCGCCTTTTCGACTTCGGCTGCCCATTCCCTCTGCCACATCTCCAAGCTTCTGGCTCTTTCTTGTGGCCCTGAACCAACCGCCCCGTTGCCCCTCTGATACATTCGAGCTCTTTCCCTGGCCAGGATGTGCACGGGTACAGAACCAGCCACTACCTGTAAGGCAATGGTAGATACAGTTCTGTACGCGCTGCACACCCTGATCAGAGGTTTCCTTTGAGCCCTAAAGAGCATGTCCTTATATTTCTTCATCTGGAGGACCTCGTGCCACACGGGGGCCCCGTATAAGATGATCGAGAATATTGATTGTAACATAACTGATCTCTTCTGAGATCCGGGCCCCCCTATGTTTGGCAATAATTTGTTCAATGCTGAGGTCCTCCCTTCCGCCTTTCGACATGCTTCTTGGATGTGCTGCCCAAAGGTAAGTCGGTCGTCGAAAGTAATACCGAGATACTTGACTGTCCTTTGGGGTCTTATTTCGGAGCCTTGATATTTGAAAACCAAGTCATCCCTTTTCCTTGGTCCTCTCAGAATTATTATCTCTGTTTTGTCTACTGCTAATTTTAAGTCGTTCTTCTCGATCCACGCCGCGGTCGTGTTTATTGCTTTATTTACCTTTTCTGTTATGCCCCAATTCTTATCATCCTCAACCAATAGGGCTAGATCGTCTGCGTATGCTATCGCTTTGACTCCTTGTCTCTGCTTGTGAATTTCTAGTACCCCATTGTATAAAATGTTCCAGAGTAAGGGTCCCAGGACTGACCCCTGGGGTACTCCCGCGGTCATTTGTTTCTTTTTCTTCTTGGATATGCATACGGATCGTTCCGAAAGGTAGTCCTTTATTATATTGGACATATATTCCGGAGCCCCGCTTTCGACTACTCGGTCTACTATGAGGCCCCAGTTTGCTGAATTAAAAGCATTTTTTATGTCCAACAGAACAAGAACCACCCATCTTTTCTTGCTTGATTTGGCCGCGTTCCTTATCCAGGTCGCGGCGTCGATTGTCGATCTGCCTTTCCTAAATCCGTACTGTTGGTTGGATAAGACTCTCTCATCTTCCAACATGCCTTCCAGCCTCTTCTTGATAAGTCTTTCGTAGAACTTACCAAGGCAGTCCAGAAGGCATATTGGCCGATAAGAGGTCGGTGAATCGGTCGGTGAATAAGAGGTCGGAATTTAAATATCTAGGCATCACATTATCTAGCTACGGAAAGCTCGAAACAGAAGTGGAAGATCAAGTGAATAGAGCAAACAGAGCCGCAGGTTGCCTGAACGAAACAATATGGAAAAATAAAAATATCAGAAAATAAATGAAAGGCAGAATTTACAAACCAGTCATCAGTCTAATAATGACATACGCGGCAGAAACACAACCTGACACAGAGGGGACAAAAGGATATTAGAAACAGTAGAGATGAAAACACTTAGAAACATTGATAGGAAAACACTATAAGACAGAGCAGAGAAGTACAGATATACGACGTAGATGCAAGGTGGAGAACATCAAGGACGGGGTAAGAAACGAATGAGAACAAATAGAGTAGTAAAGACGGCAAGAGACTATAACCTTATAACTTGGGGTTATAAGGTTATTTTTTTGGTAATAAAGATAAAAGACTGGATTGGAGAAGGAAAAGAAAAAAAAAGGAAGAAAGAGAAATAAAACCCAGGCTTAAAAATTGGATCAAACGAGAGATAAAGAAATGGGGAGAAATTAGAGGCAAGTGATATTAATGGGAGGGAATTTAAGTGAAGGATGGTCAAGGTGGTTAACTAAAATTTAGTGAGTGAGAGAGAGATAGAGAAAAATAAGAGGATGAGACGAAAATATTCTGGGAATGGAGATCGGCTGGCTTTTCGTGCTGTGTAAGAATAAAATGGATGACGATAAAGAAACTACAGATAAAAACCGAAGATCACTGAAGAGGAAAGGAGTTGATAACAAAAAAAATGGGCGCCTGGAGTAAAGGTTTGTTGGAACTTCTACTCCGTTAATATTTCAGTGAGAGTGCTACAAAGTAGATAAACGATAAAAGTATGATTTAATCCTAAAAATTATTTAAAACCCAAGTAGCTGAGAGAGACCAGGTGTAGGTAAAGTAAAACGCAATATATACAATATGTGGTTTTATTCTAGAAAAATGTAAAAAAATGGCTTGATTATATAATATATAATATATAGAAATGTAAAATATATGATATACTCTTTTTTTTATAATGTTCCCTTTGTTTAAATCAAAAATTTTTATGATATACAAAAAGAAAACCTGAGTGATTCCATATCAAAACTTCAACAAAATACAGACATAAAATTTTGAGTGCTAGTGACTGAGCGCATACATGGTTGTACCATGAAAAATCATAGTTATTACAACACTTAATTAGCTTATTAAAAGTTTTTTATTTAATTATCAATGCTTAGGTTGATAAGTACTTATACCCCTTTACATGCACTCGGTGATGCAAAACAATATCGTGTAATGTATTAATTCAATTATATAAATAAAACGGTGAATATAAAATGAAATAAAGTTGATTTAAATCTTCATGGTTAATGTGAACTAAAGAAGAAAAATTTAAAACTTCAAATAGATTAGTTACTAACACTGACGTTAAAGTATTTACGTTGTTTAACCAAAAGTACAGTACATAAGAATGAATTAGAGACACTTATCTTAATGCAACTCCAGACAAGGAATAATTGCTACACAGTTTAATAACGACCATAAGCGATTAACTGCTCCAAATCGATGGTAGTTTGTAGGCCACTTACATCAATAAGATTTCCTTATGAAAATGGGTGATCGGTAAGGTTTACCTTCCAATTTCCTTATTTTTTGTTGTTCCTGAGGTTAATTTTATATAGGCTTACTTGTGTTTTTTCTATTTACTAAGTACGGCAGACGATTGTTTTCATGGTTTTATTAACTAGAGTTGGCTGAATTCTCATTTAAATATTTTCAAATCTTTATTTAATACATTTTATTAATCGTGCCTCTCGTCTGCCGGTTTTGTTTATTCAATCAACGGTTCTACTTAGTAACGTTTGTGTTTATTCCCATCTAGTTCTGCTTCAAATCGCTTGCCAACTAGCACTCATTTTCAAACAAGGCGTTCAGTTCAATATTAGTCCGTATAATTAGAGTTCTTTTTTTGCTCGATACATTAATTGATATGGAAGTGGCTAAGGTTACGGTAGCGTATTGCTACAAGACGGTTTCCCAATAGGTAGACGATCAGCTAGGAAGACCAGTTAAACGATGGAACGACAACTTACTGGAGGCACATTGAAAAACAGGCAGAATCATGTCTACATAAAAAGAAGAAGAAGAAGAAAAATTAAAATGTATAAATTTTTGGTAAGAACATTCTTAACATACGACTCAGAGACTTTGATACTTACTCAAAATATAAGACACTTTACTGTAACGTATATTTTGCTTACCACATAGGGTATTATTATAGGAGGTTGAAAATTGGGAACAGAAACTATTGAAGTGGAGATAGGGCAAATAAAATAAACGAAACTGTTGCGAACGGCTCGCAGAGTTTATTTGGAGTAGCTGGGTCGTGGATAACTGAATGGCAAGGGGGTTGAATTGGGGCAACTACAAAAAAGAAACAAAGGGGTACTTTCATGAATCTTCTGGAACAAATAGACAGACAAAACAATAAGAAGGACCTCCAGCTATTTAAAATAAGGGCGCCGCTTCGAGGTGCCAGTTTATAACGATTACAACAACTAGTTGTAACTATTGAAATAATTATTAGAAATGCAAAATATATCTTTTTAAATGAAACTCAAAAAAGGGGTTAGAGAGTAAGTTAAGAGAAATAAACAAAATGATTTAGGAAAAAGAATTAAACATTTATTGTTGTCTCACCATAAACAGTTACAAAAATAGACAATACAAAAATACTTTATTAATAGTCACAAAAGTAAATACAAAAATAACAAAGAGAAACACTTACTATGTCCTATCCGTTTACAAACTCTAGGAGTTGGAGATACTACAAAACTTACTATTGTTTCTGGGCTATAATTTATAGCAGAAATAAATTATTACAAATAAAACATCTTTTTAATTGATGAAAGCAATTATTATTAAAAATGTTTATTTTTCCTTTAAAATTTAAACACAAAAGTTACCTTGATTTCACTAAATTACTTTTGGAGGTGTAAACTAGACTTAACTGAAATTTCTGGGGGTAGAACTGGGCTTACACTTTCTGCCACACAAACAAATTCATCTCCATACAATAAATAGATATTCCGAAACGGCTTCTTAGGGACATAAAAATTTGAGGGGCCACTAGATACAAAGATACAAACTTTAACTGGGCTTCTTAAAAAACAGGAAGCTGGAACATGTGGATATCTTTCAAAACCTCACCCAAAACTGCACTGAACCATTAACTGCCACAATACACCACATATTTTCCATGAAAAGGGACGAAAAACAAGAAACATTACAAATTTGACGTAAAATTTGGACTCACACTAAAGTCAATCGCTCTTGACAACGCCTCAGCGAGAGTGTCGCAATTATCTTTCCGGCAAAACCTTCTCAGCGATCTAAATGGATGTTTATTTGAAACGCATATATCGAGCGGCTTAACGATCAAAGAATACTGAGGAAATACCCATCTGTGCAATACAAACAACTTTAAAATGGTTTATATCAACTCAGCGACGCAAAGAGGAATTGAAATACTTTGGTGTTTTAATACATATACGAGGGGATTTCAATATATACCAAGGAATTTTAAAATGCTACATTCCAATAAAGTCTTCATTTCTGGAAGGTGAAATGGCATAATTATATTTTTCTTCATGTATCAAAAAATGGCACCAAATGTGAGTACCGATTTAATTGTTGCTTAGTAAACTTTCACTATCGTATTTTGGGAATGCATTACATTTTTTTATTTTGGATTATTGCAAAGCTTCTCTTAAATGTTTTCAATTCCACAATGTGTACAATTCCACAAACTATTTTTTTAACTATCTAATGTATACTAATTAATGATGTACTATAATGTCAAGATGTCGATGTAGTAATTGTACATTTTAATTCAGAAGTTTTTCGTTCCTTTAATCCTGACATTAAATAAAGGAGTTGATAATTAGTTGTCTTTTGTTACTCAAGTTACTTTTATGTATTTGGAAGAACCATTTTCTGTTGTGGGTGCTGATGTTGATCCATCGATTATCATTTTCATTAAATTAATTAGTTGTATCGAATTGTATTGAGATTTCATGTCTTCATTCATGTGTTTCGAACCGTTTGCTAATAAGTAAAGTTAATATTTTGTAACAGCTGTTTATCAATTATTTCTTCATCTAGTTGATGCGTTGTATTGGATCGCCTTGAGATGAAATTAAATCCTGTGTGTTTGTTTTTATAGGCATTCTTTCCCCTTTCGAAATTTTCATTAATAACTCGTAAATCCCACAACATTTTATTAGTTTGATTGTAATTTAATCTGCGCAAATCTCTTTATATGACATTGTTTTTGTTCCTATCATTTCTTATTTCTTTTGTATATTCGTGATTATCTTCTATAGCGTTGAATAACTATTAGTAACACTTTTTCCATAATTAGTTATCAATATTAGCTGTTCGTTTTTTTATTGTGTGAT
Source organism: Diabrotica undecimpunctata (assembly GCF_040954645.1). Classification (NCBI taxonomy): domain Eukaryota; kingdom Metazoa; phylum Arthropoda; class Insecta; order Coleoptera; family Chrysomelidae; genus Diabrotica; species Diabrotica undecimpunctata. Next base: position 48,472,140 of record NC_092809.1, read on the forward strand.
TTTACATGATTGTATATTTCCAATGACATCGACCCATATATTTTCTTGTTTATGCAGCATTTTTTTAAATTGTAACTCTTCTTCTACACTATTACTTCTAAGTTTTTTTCTTCACCTGTTTTCGAATAAACGATATGATATAAAAGAAAAAAGAAAAAATAGTACATCGAAGAACATAAATATGAACCAGAGGAAAAAACAATGCAAGAAACGAATAGCTAATGACAGACAGCGAAGAGAAAATGCTGCTTTAAACAAAACAGGTATGAATTGTGGAACTCCAACAATCAATATTGTATTTCTATCTAAAATGTTAGGATAGCGGTTGGAAAACAATTACAAATATTTATGTAATTGGAATTAATATTAATGCCCAATGTGCTTGTTTGACGATGGCAGTATTATATTGTTTATTGTTTATCGTAGTTAATTAACCCAAATTGGGTTCACATAGTTTTGCAGATGGTATTACATTTTCATGGGAGTCATATTATCTAAAACTGAATGAAGAGTTATCGATTGTTAACAAAATTGAGCAATGCGTTTATTTAATAATACATCTGAATAGGTAAATGTGATGCTAATTTCTGGTAAAAAGTCCATAAACGAAGATAAAATTAAATAAATATTTACAAAATAATTTTCAAATATCATGCAAGGTAAAAATAATAAAATTTATTTTAGTATACTGTTGTGAATTTATTAATTGTTAAGTCTTTAATTTATAATGTCTTGTTCTTATCTTAATTCATTAAAAAGCACAATAACTGATATTTATTTATTTATCACTACATATACAATAATTTATTAGTAGGCGAGCGTAACAACAATATCGCGAGCGCGAATCTTCTTTATTAACTGTCCCTTCAATTAGAGTTCCGTTATTATATACCAGTGCCGTTATCTCGAAAAGTCTAAAACCTTCGATGGCGAAACGGTAAAGGCAAACTGGATTTCCCTCGCATCGGTTCGCCCTTATTCCGGAAGGTCATTCAGGTAAATCGAAGTCTCTCGTAAAATCTAAAACATATTAGCATTAGTCATCATATATTTTACAGTTATTTTTAGGCCAGGATAGTTATCGTAACAATACATTTTATATGATGAATATCACTTGAAAGAACTAAAGTGTCTTGCATAATTTTCAACATGGTTTTACATCTTCTACAACTTAGAAGTCTACAACTACAGCTCTTGCCAATTTCGTCAGCTTAGTGTTGGATACTTTGGACAGACGTGAGAAGGCATGTGGTTAATTTCTCGATTTGTCCAAGGCTTTTGACACTTTGGATCATAATTTGTTGCTAATAAAACTTGAGGGGATTGGTATTCGTGGTGTAGTTCTAAAATGGTTTACTTCCTACCTAGAGAATAGAAGACAAAAAGTAACGATAACATCTAATGAGCTTGTAAACTAATCAAACACATTGGATATCCATTATGGTATCCCTCAGGGTAATGTATTGGGTCCTCTACTTTTTATAGTATTTATTAATGATATACCTTTGGTAACTAATTTACTGACTGGGGTTAACATCATCAGTTATGCGGATGATACCAACATTCTAGTCACAGGAACGTCTGATCAAAATTTTCAAAATAAAACTACACAGATACTATCCACCATCAACAGTTATTTCTTATCCAACAAATTAGTTTTGAATGAAGAGAAATCAAAGTATATGGTTTTCACGTCAAATTATTATTATTATTATTATTATTTAATTATTATTAAACCATCAAGCCACTATAGAAGCAGCAATAGATAAAACAGACTGCACGAAGTTGCTGGGGGTACTTCTAGACAGTAATTGTAAATGGTCAAACCACATTTCTAATTTGAAATTTAGATTAAGTAGTGCATGTTATGCATTGAGAATTTTTTCACGTCTCTTTCATACATCAATATTAAAAACAGTATACTTTGCCCATTTTTACTCAATAGCCAAATATGGCATTGAAGTCTGGGGTTGTACCTCTGAATAAGAGCAGATATTCGTACTTCAGAAAAGAGCTATTAGGAAAATGTATAAAATGAAATTTAGAGATTCTTGTAGAGGCATCTTTAGACAAAACAATATTCTTACAATTCCTTTTCTGTATATATTTTCGTGTATAATGTATTTACATGGTAAAATTTATGAATTTAATAAATTTCAATTTAACCATGTTTATTCAACAAGATTCAGAGACAATCACTTTATGCTTCCACAACATCGTTCTGTTTTGTTGGAAGGTAGCACACATTATGCAGCCATAAGTTTCTTTAACAAATTACCAATAGATGTACGAATGAATTTACATCAGAGAAACTTTCGGAGGTGTGTACATCAATACATTTGTGAGCTAGAGCCATATTCTAAAAATAATGTTTTATCGTGTTTATTAATTTATATACTTTTAAGATGTATGTCTGTAACTTTGACTTATCTCATACATGTACTTTGTATAATGTCGCATGTGATCAATAAATTTGACTTGACTTGGTTCTTAACGTATTAACCCATGACTGGAGTTGCCATATGGCAACACTGGTATTGACGTACGAATCTTATTATTTTGAGGTTATGTTAGTTTGTTTTGTTTCCAAGAACGTGCCGGTCTGCAGAAAATAAGTGATTTGAAGATATACACCTAACAAAAACTTAATTCGTTGGTGTTTGTGAGATTTTATAGTCACCGTTTTTGATAGTTGTAAAAATGGATATAAGATTTCTGTAAGTAGCTCAATTTGTCAATTACTTCTGAATAACTATTACATCTAAGTGGCTAAAGTAACAATTATGCTCTAATAGAAAGGTCATTTTCCCTCTGTGAATATTTGACAACCCTTGAAAAAAAGCGATCTTTTACAATATTTTGTTTTTATTCATCGCGTTGCCATATGGCAACGCTAGTATCTACAGGCATCTTGTTTTTTCAGGCGGGGTTTCTCTCTACAAGAAGCTTTGAACATGGTTTACGAAGATGACGTCAACGTTAGAAATATTTATGTTGAGCTCCCAAATATTGGAGACCTCACTGATGAAGATTCTGGCGAGGAGGATGGAGGAGGATTCATCGACAATCTGTCTAGAAAACAGCTGGAAGCAAATGTTGAGGTGCAAATGTATGGCGAAGAAGCAGACAAGGAGGATAACGACATCGAAGAAGATGCAGTTCAAGCGATGGATATTTCCCAGGAAAGCAGCGGAAGTTTCATCCCACAAACTACCTCTCAAGTGAAGAAAATTGAATACGAGTCCCTAAATTGGATAACGGTCGACAATGCCGCTAGTTTCCCAGAATATAGCTACGAACCATTCAATAATGAAGCCATCGATGAAAGGGACAAATATTACAAGATCAGACCCTTAGCTGACTATTTACAGAAAAAATATAAAGAATATTACGTCCCTGAAGGCGAATTAAATTACGACGAATCTATGGTGAAATACTTTGGACGCCACTCATGTAAACAGTTCCTAAAAGGAAAGCCGATTCGTTTCGGATACAAAGTTTGGTGTCTCAACACTAAAAGTGGGTATCTTGTAAGCTTCAACATGTACCAAGGAACCGATCCCAAAGCAAATAATCATTATTATAAAGTTTTTGGAGCATGTGCGGCTCCATTCGTCACAATGCTCGATGAACTGCCTAATGATAAATCAAGATTACCCTACAAATTTTTCTGCGACAATTTATTTACGAGCCTCCACCTTTTGAAACATATAAAGGATCGTGGCTATAGCCTTACCGGAACAATACGGGAAAATCGCATTCCCAAAAACTGCCCTATAGAATCGAAAGCTAATATGCAGAAACGCAAAAGGGGTGATGTAGAGTCGATTCTCGAGAGAGAAACTGGTATTATAGTTGTAAGATGGTTGGATAACAGCGTAGTAAGTGTAGCGTCAACATGTTATGGGGTGGAACCACAATCGCTCGTGAAAAGATATTCACAAGCTGAAAAGAAAATCATCCAGGTTCAAAGTCCATGCCTGATTGGTAAATATAATAATGCAATGGGGGGCACCGACCTAATGGACGAAAATATAAACCGCTTTAGAATAGGAATGAGGGCAAAAAAATGGTACTGGAGCTTGATTACCTGGATGCTAGATGCGAGTATACAAAATGCGTGGGTGCTACATAAAAAATCCGGCAACAAGTTGACACAGTTAGAGTTTAGGCGTGAAATTGTGCAAGCCTATCTGACCAAATACGGAGTGCCTGCAAAACAAGGTGGCCGACCGTCTAGTTCACTCTCAAGTCGTTCCTTTCATAGAGTATCTGATGATATTAGATACGATGGAGTTGGGCATTTACTGGAACCAGTACCAAATAAAAAGAAAATTAGGTGTGTAGGTGAAGAATGCAGGTCGATCATGAGAACAAGATGCGCTAAATGTGAAGTAGGTTTGTGCACAAAGTGTAATGTTAAATTTCATACACAGCTATAAAAAGTTTTTTGCCGATTATCTCTCAATTTCATAGAATATTTTTTACTTTTATTTAATTCGGTTAATGTAGCCATAGGAACCAAGCGTTGCCATTTGGCAACAGGCAATATTTTTAGGTTTTAATATATTTAATAATTATTTTTGTCTTTTTCTAAGTAAGTTTTGTCCATTCATAAGAGTTATTTGTATTATTTATGTAAAATAAAGATTTTCGAAAACTTCGTCCTTCATGGGTTAAGCTACAGGTCAGCCGATAATGTAGAAACCATGTCTCATGGAAGGCTAGTAACGATACGTCTTTATAAACTTCTAAAACTCATAAAGCAACAAGTTGTTACCTTAACAGTTAATAGTAATGTATTGCCAGTTTAACTATACAGATAATGATAATTCCAAATAGTTTTGTTGTTTTTGTATTAAATACATACCGATTTGATCCTAATTGATTTAAAAAAAAAAATTTTAATAACAAAATAACGTGACTTTTGCAAGTAAAAAATGATACATGCTAACTGGAAAAATGTTTTTATTACTATAATATATTGCGAGGAAAAATAAAGTAAATAATAAATCTCTACCCAACTGTTTTGAAGTTTGAGGATTTTAAGTAAAGTTTATAATTTCATGTAACAAAATTTGCACACATTTACACAATCATTTGCTTTGAAGTTAAAACATATAACATAAAACATAAATCATCAAATACCTCCATAAACCCATTGACACAACACTGATAGATTCTATAGGTTTAATGAAGTTGTCACATGTCAGAATCAATATTTAGACACATATATTCTACGGCCATGTTGATGTAATGCCATTTTAATTTTCATCGAATCGTGATATAACTAATCTGACAACGATCGTTAAAGGACTTATTACGAAACCATGCCCGTTGTGTTTAATGACGTGTTTGGACATAAAATTTTAATGAATATGCCTCCGATGTTACGCAATTACATTATTGTTACATAAAAAGTGATATATGGGCGTGCATTGTCAATAGTATGTTTCCACATTACTGAAAAGCAGATTGTATTGTTCGTGTTTCAATGTGGTGTATATGATAGTATAGTGTAAATGAAAGAAAATATTTGAGATTAAAAAACACTTATTTTGACAATGTTGACTTCGTATTCTGTGTTTTTCACCATCTTATTAATTATTCAAATATATCCAAAGATTTCTGTGTTTCTGATAATGGGATTAGAGATTGGCACTTTCAGAAAACTTAAAAATGGTTTATTGTAAGAATCAATACTTGTACCACATCGTTTTTAAACTTTATAGTGCAAATGTGCTAAAAACAACATCAACAAAGTTAACAATGTTTGGTTACACATAAGAAGCCAAATCAATTATTACTAAAGATCTCGAATTTATGAAAAGCCTCTATGAAAAAAAATAAAAACTTATTACATCCGGCTAGGATTAATACCTAAAGCTCACAAAAGCTCTGTTCAACTTTAGAGCAGACCACTCCAGCGACCTACAAATACTCAGACTAACAGAGTACATAACAGCCAGCTTAAATTAATATCTCTAACATTGAAGTAATCTGTTTTTACCTAAATAACAAACTGACTGACAAACTGATAACAAACTGACTGACAAACTGATAGATTCCCAGAAATAGAAAGTGAACTAAAGGATATAAAATGGGATATCCTTGGTATATGCGAGACCAGAAGAAAAAGTGATGAGTATATAATACTAAAAAATGGCACACATTTTATGCATAAAGGTGGCGAATACACGGGAGTGGGATTCTTGGTAAAACAAAGCCTCACACAGTGTATCGAAAAATTCAAGCAAGAGTAGCATATCTCATCATCAGGATTAATAAAAGAACCACTCTGAAAGTGATCCAAGTGTACGCTCCGACCAAAAGCCACGACGATAAAGAAGTAGAAATATTTTATGATGAAATAAGAACAGCTATAGATACAAATAAAGCAAATTACGAAATACTATTAGGAGATTTTAATGCTAAATTGGGCAAAAAAGAGGAAGATTACGAACATTTAATTGGTAACAATGGCTACGGGAAAAGAAACGATAGAGGAGAAATGCTTCTCAATTTCATGAATGAACATAACATGTACTCAATGAACTCCTTTTTCAATAAAAAACCAAGCAGAAAATGGACATGGATGAGCCCCGATAAAAAGACAAAGAATGAAATAGATTATATCTTAACGAAGAATAGAAACCTAGTAGAAGACGTATCAGTATTAAATCAGTTTGACCTAGGAAGCGATCATAGACCAATAAGAACAAAACTAATAATTAACAAAAAACTAGAAAGAAAAAAAATACATGAAAAAAGATACAAATGGACATCTGAAGAAATCAAAAATAGTGAATTTAATAAAAAGATAGCGCATGCATTAAATCAAGTTAGCATGCAGCAGATAAACTCCAATGATATTGATGATTTGAATAACCTTATTACCGAAACAGTGAATACAAGCCTTCTGTAACTGAAAAACCAAAAACAACATTCAATGAATTAGACAAAGAAATATTACAACAAATAAAAAGAAGGAAGATCTTAAATAAATCTAACAAAAGGGGAACCGACGAATATAGAGAACTTAATAGGCAGATTAGAAAATGAATTAGACAACAAAAAAGAAAAGAAAACGAAAAATTAATAACAACAACTATTGAAAAAAATAAGAGTATAAAATGCCTCAGACCGACACTAGGACGACGTCAGATGATATCATTAATGGGTAAAGACGAAAATGAAATCACAACTAGAGAAAACATACTGACACGAATAGAAGAATTTTACACAGAACTTTACAGAACACATCAACAAGATGATGAGATGAGACCAGCATGGAAATTAATAAAAAATGTTGGATCAGAAATAATGCCAAAAGTAACAATTTCAGAGGTAACTACAGCATTGGAAAATATAAAGAGAAATAAAGCTGCAGGAGAAGATAATATTACCACAGATATGATATTAGAAGGAGGTAAGGAACTAATTGCAATTGTAACTAAGCTTGTGGACAGTTGTTTACATCAGGGCAAAGTCCCTAAGAGCTGGAACAACTCTAAAGTAATCTTATTACACAAGAAAGGTGATAGTCGAAAATTGGAAAACTACAGACCCATCAGCCTACTGTCACACCTGTTTAAAATACTCACCAAAGTCATAACTACTCGACTAACAAGGAAATTAGACGAATACCAACCATATGAACAGGCAGGTTTAAGAAAGGCTATTCAACTTTCGATCACCTGTTAACCACAAAAATATTAATAGAAAAATGTAACGAATACAAGTTTAGAGTTTTCGATACCATAGAACACACGGCCGTAATAAACGCAATGCAAAATTGTAGAATAGACAACAGATATATTAACTTAATAAAAGAAACTATGAACCAAGCTACAGCTACATACTACCTAAATGAAAATGAACACACGAACCCTGTACCATTAAACAGGGGAGTCAAACAGGGAGATACTTTATCACCCAAACTGTTCACCATAGTTTTGGAGGACGTTTTTAAAAACCTAAATTGGAAATATAAGGGAATAAACATCAATGGCCGCTACCTCAGTAATCTACGATTTGCAGATGACATAATCCTGATAGCTACTGACCTACAAGAAATGCAAACCATGCTTTTAGAACTACATACCGAATCTTCTAAAATAGGACTGAAAATGAATTTAAACAAAACAAAAGTCATGCACTCCGAAGACACCGTGACAATAATAAACGATAAAGTTATAGAAAAAGTTGAAGAATATATATACTTAGGACAAAAAATAATACTAAATAGGGAAATTCAAACTATAGAAATAAAAAGAAGAAGAAAGTTAGCTTGGGCAGCATTCGGTAAACTGAACTATATACTCAGAAATCAACAAATTCAATTACATCTTAGATCTAAAGTTTTTGATGCATGCATTATTCCGATATTAACTTATGCGGCACAAACATGGACAATCACAAAAAAGAATATGAATATACTTAGAGTTACTCAACACGCGCTGGAAAGAGCAATGCAAGGTATATCACTTAAGGACAAGAAAACAAACACATGGATAAGACAGAAAACCAAAGTCACCGATGTGGTGCAAAAATCATTAAAGTTGAAATGGGAATACGCTGGACATGTAGCTAGGAGCGATCTAAACAAATGGCACAGATCAATTTTAACCTGGAGACCATACCAACACAAAAGACCCAGAGGCAGACCTCCTATGAGATGGACAGATGATCTGAAAAGGACTGCCGGGAAAAATTGGCTACAAGTAGCGTACAATAAAAAACAATGGAAAGGAAGACTTGAAGAGGCTTATGTTCAGATGTGGACGTGAATGGCTAGACGAAGAAGAAGAAGAAGAACAAACTGACACAAAAAGAAACTTAAAGCGCCCATAGATGGTCAACTTGTTCATCAATTGTGTTGTTAACTTGCCCTGTTAAATATGTAAGTGTGCGTCTGTAGGAAGGTTGTGGTTAATATTTTATATCGGGGCGATGGTTGAAGTGCAAATAAATCGTTTAGATATTTTTTGGTGGACAGAGCCTAATGTTGGCAACCGTGTTGAAGCATCTGTAGGAAAGTTGATAACAAGGTTATTAAAATAAGTTGAAAACTTGTTAAACAGTTGGTTACACGTTTTTTATAGGTTATTTAAATTTGATTCATAATCGATTGTACAAGAATTGTTCAATAAATACGACCACCATATCTAACAATCAAATTTGGGATAATTTATTTGAGACATTCAGGGAACTGACACTGACTATGCTCTCTAAAGTGAAGTCCAAAAATTTTAAGGATAAAAAATGAATACAAGGAATAAACTTTTAAACTTATTAAAAATATGAGTTAAATTCAAGTCATGACAGTCTTAGGAAAAGTCTAACAAATATTAGAACGTGTAAAAAAAAGTAACCAAATACTTATTTCATTAAAATAAGTGAATTTTTCTTTGTCCTTTTTGCATTGGCAGTAGGATTTCTCGTGAGAGATGGATTAGGAATCGTTCAAGTATTACGTAACGCAATTTAGGGAAACGGATCTTATAAAACATTACAGTGTGTTAAAGGGGCGGAAAAGAGGTTCGAACAACTCATTACTTAAATAAAACATTGTGAAATTAAAATCTCCCAAGTTGGTAATCCTTTTCGTGTATATTGTACGGGGACTTCCTCGATTGTATTGTACAATATTATTATTTTATTTTTTTTTTAAGCTTTTTACGCCATTTTGCTCATTTTTTGAAAACAAAAAAAAACAAAAAAATACTGTCGGCTTATGATCAATGGAATGCAGATGGATGTTCAGATATGGAAGAATTTAAAAAAGGAAAAACATGTTCAATATTCAAAAGTAAGTTTGTGAAGTGGCTGGCCTGTATAATAAGAAAAACACTACTACTCTAGTTCTAGTAGAAAATGAAGGAAAACTATCACTAATATACAAGAAATACTTGAAACATGGGGTAATTATATAACTGAATTGTTTCCAGATGACAGGCCAAACATACAGAGGAATTTAAATTAAAAAGGACTGAAATTTTAAAATCTTAAGTTCTTAATGCAATAAAATCAGCAAAAAATTAAAAAAGCAACTGGACCAGACAACATCCCAGCTGAACTCTTAAAAATGATCACATTACGGTACGGACCCATATTACGGTAAGAGTAGATAATTGTTAGTTGTATATGTAAATGTAAATGTAGGAAATTATTTTCACTTATCTACTTTTATTACTATTACTGTTACTGTATTTTAATGGAAATAAGCCATAATTTAAGTTTAAAATAAGTTTATTGACGTTTCAATTTCTACTTTATAAATCGTTCCCAAAATACAAACATTAATATATTAAACAAATTTTATTTAATTAGTTATTATTTGTGTTTTGAGAACGATTTTCGAAGTGGAAATTAAAACGTCGATAAGCTTTGTTATAATAGTAATTATCTCTGGAAAATGTATACAATTACCGGTAAAAGTAGAAAATAAAGGGTTTTTAAAGAATATTTCCTACATTTATCGTCGACTCTGGTAATTGTATACAATTACCGGTAATTGTGTACAACTTCTAGATTATCTACTCTTACCGTAACATATATACTACTGGTGAAGTACCTAAGGAATGGTTGAAGTATGTTTTTATAGCAGTTGCGTAGAAACAGCGGGAAAAATCTGAGGAGCCATACATATTTAAAAAAAATTCTACGCAATATTCTTAAAAGAATAAGAACTGATTGCTAAAGAGACCTAGATAAAGTACATTCAACCAACTTACACCTCTAAACGATTAAAGGAATTCGCAGAAAACCTTTCGTTGTAGTGTAGTAGTAGTGTACTGTAGTAAAAGGCACGGTCAACTGCACTGGTGTTCTTCATAATGTTTAACACTTTGCTAAATTTTAGGTATAAAATAAATATATGTGTCATTAACCCGTTGTTCATAGTTTTGTATATTTTCTTACATTTTTTTTAATAAATAGTATTCCTGCATAATGTTATTTAACGTAAATTTCTTTCACCTACTTGTTTAATAAATTTCTTCTGGAACAAATACTACCGTGGTAAGGATAATTGGTATTCAAAGTAGATATACAAACTACTAAAATATCACTTTTAATTTTTGTTAAAAACTACTCGGAGTAAACTAGAACATTTTGACAATTTAAATACTGGTGGTTAGATTGATCATATGTCTGTTAGAGTGTACCGTTTTTGAGAAGTATGTGATTAGGGGTTAAAGTTAATGTTTTGGTGAATATATTTAACTTTTTATTTTCAAATGAAAATACTTGTACTAGAAATAAAATAATTGTGGGAAACATTTTAATTTGTTTATATACGGTTTCCGACCATTTGTAACTTTTACCAAACCTAATTAAATTACAATCGGCATTCCTAATGGTCATTATGCTAATTTGCTTAATGTGTTTAGGATCTTTGTAAGCGGTTATATTATATTTTACCTCTGAAGCACAACAGTGAGAAAGTTTCTGTCATATTAATCTAAACTCAGTATATTGTAATTTAAACGTGTAGTTTCAAGTGACCATCATACCTAGACGTAAGTTGGATATTGATGAATAAATTGTAAATGTACATAAATACTTTACCATGAAAAGAGACAATGGGGGACCTTTAAAGTCCTTATTATGTAAATCAGCGCGTTTGTGTCGCACTCGGGATAAGTGAAAGTAAGCTAAAAACTGTAATGAAGACTGTCAGAGATTCTCAAGAAGATCTTAATTTGACTGAGTATCACGAAGACAAGGAAACAACTCGTTAACATTCTAGGAGCATTGACTTACCTGATGGAGAAAAATTTGAAATTTGCAGTGTTTTTTATTACATGTGTGAAAACAATCCACATGTCAGTTTAGATACTTTAGTGGCCAAAATAAGAGAAAGATAAGTTTCTAAAATTAAGAGGACTAGCCTTTGGAAAGTGTTAAGAGATTTAGGATTTAAATTCAAAAAAGAAAATAATAGGTTACTTTTATGCGAAAGGAGTAGTGTTGTTCACAAAAGAATTAAATTTTTGAGAGAATATACAAGATTTAAATCTGAAAATGCAACATTCGTATAATTAGATGAAACATGGATATTTGAAAAGGGTGGAATTAAAAAAATTTGGCAAGACGACAGCATTAAAACATTAGGATACACATATAGCGAAGGCAAAAGACACAAAAAAATAGAAAACGCAGATTTGATTTTTTCTTCAAAATCAAAATCTGCTGATTACCATGAAAACATGGATGCAGATATGTTTGTTAAATAACTTGAGGAAAATCTGTTTACTAATCTGAGTAAACCATCAGATATAGTTTTAGATATTGCAACTTACCATTCGGAGATTTTGGTGAAACAACCAAAACATTCGTGGAACATACCGAGCATAAAACATTGGTTAGTTAAAAATAATATCAATTTTAAGGAATAAGCCTTAAAAGCAGAGTTACTGGAAATTTAGAAACGTAATGAAAAACAACAGTTTATATAGTTGACCAAATTGTATTTAGTTATGGACATCAAGTACTACGGTTACCGCCATATCACTGCCAGTTTAATCCCATCGAACACATCTCGGGTATAATGTCAAACGTACTATGATAATCACGTTGGATACAGTGGATACAGTGACGGTGCAGTAAGGGAAATGTGACAAGAAGCTCTTAAAACTGCAACTCCAGAAATATGAGCCAAAACTGTAAATAAATGTAAAAAATTAATAGAAGAGTGGTGGATCCGGGAAAATAAAATTAGTAAAATTAATCCAGTGATTATATATACATCGGTTTAGAACGTCTTTCGACGTTGTCCGATTGTTTACGCCGTGTTGCCATTCTAATCTGGGTCTTCCTCTTTTCCGTCGACCTATCGGTTGCCATTCTATTACTTTTTTGGGGAGTCTTGATGCTGGCATCCGTTTAACATGCCCATACCACCTTAATTGTTTCTTCTCTATATCTTGAGTTATATTTCCTTCTATTCCCATACGTTGTTTTATTACATCATTTCTGATTCGGTCTCGTCTGGAAATACCTAAAGATCTTCTCATTGCATCCATCTCTACTGATTCTATTCGCTTTTTGTTCTTTTCACTAATTCTCCATGTTTAAGCGCCATAAAGAAGAGTAGTTTTAATCATGGTCTCATATATATTAAATTTCCTTCCTTTCGTTATCTCTTTACTCCACAGTATACCATTGAGACATCCTAAGACTTTCTTTGCTTGAGTGATTCGTTTTTCTATCTCCCGTGTATCAGTTCCTGTATTGTCAAAGGCAACACCCAAGTAGTCATAGCTCTGACAGCAGGAAATATGTTGTCCATTTTCGAGGTCTATGTTATCTGACTCGTTTCCAATACAAAGATATTTGGTTTTTGTTGTATTGATATTCATTCCCCAGTCGTTATATTCTTCTATCAGTTTTCTTAGCATGTACTGCATGTCTTCCCTGTCGGTCGCTAGCACTACCTGGTCATCAGCAAACTGGAGTGTATATATATATATATATATATATATATATATATATATATATATATATATATATATATATATATATATATATATATATATATTCATTGCTAAGCTCTATACCCATCCTATGTACCTTTCTTTTTCATCTTTCCAATGCCGATGCAACATATATCTTGAATAAGGTTGGTGAGATACAGCATCCCTGTTGCAAGCCTTTTGTAACCAGGAATTCTTCCGTTAGATATTTTCCTGTTTTTATCTGTGCCTTTGAGTCTCTATATAGTTCTTGTACAGCATTTATCAATATGTGGTTGATGTTAGATCTTTTCAACGTTGTCAACATCCAGTGATTATATATTTACATAATGATAGCGGTAGTGAATTTAGTGACGATAATAATAGGTTAACCATTATATTTATACATTCATTATTAGCCAAATAAACAATAATAAAATTCCATCTGAATTTTTGCTTCTCATTTTATACAAATTAATTCTAACTGATAATACAGGCAAAAATATTCTAAACAAAGTAAGTAATTAAAAAGATTATGGAAAACTTCAGTGCAGTTTCCCATGCCTTTTACTACAATGAAAGGTTTTCTGCGAATTACAATAATTGTTTAGAGGTGCAAGTTGGTTGAATGTACTGTAAAACCTAGTTTAGATTTAGGACCACGCTGGGTACCCGTTAGACACTTTTTAGCTTAAATGTACTTTTTCAAAAATGCAGTGACACACGTAAATATGTTTATATTGCTTTTATCGATTACGAAAAGGCTTTCGATAGGATAAAGCCTGGAAAGCTTTTGAACGTAAAGAACCAAAGACATTGATGGTAGTGATCTAGAAAATATATATATATATATATATATATATATATATATATATATATATATATATTGGAAGCAGTCATATGAAACGATGGGAGATTAAATAATTAATGTTACATTACAGAGGCATTAGACAGGGATACATTCTTTATCCAGAAATAAAGACTGGAGTAAAAATCTATGGTAAACTAAATAATAATCTTAAATAATCTGACGACACTGTTATCTTAGGTGATAGTCTCCAGGATCTTCAAGGGTTGTTGCATTGCAAAAAACGGCAGGAAGAGAAATTGGTCTAACAACTAATGTTTTAAAATTTAAAATGCCACAAGAAAATAGCTTCAGAACAAAACTAATGTTTTTAAGACAAAATTTATGATATCTAGTTGCCAACGTCAAGCCACTCCTTCCTTACAGATAGATCAACAAAACATTAAGAGAGAAAAGGGAGAAGAGAAATATTTACTCACTTTAAATATCTGCGACGCTACATTACAGACCAACTAGACCCAAGTAAAGAGATAAAGTGCAGAACTCGAACAGCTCGTACAATGTTTCTAAGAATAAAATCATTCTCTTGTGACCACAGTTTTACCCTAACATTACGTCAAAGAATGATCAAATGGTTTATTTGGACAGTGTTGTTACGTGGCACCATCAGATCATTCACCTTTCTTCATAGATCTACATAGTCAAATTCGTAACTGTCCTAAACATTTAACACTTTCTAATAAAAGAACAAACTGAAATAGATATAGAGAAGAAATAAAAACTTCCATTAATCTGAACTTTTACTGAGGGTATTTTGTTCAACGGAAATAGCATTAATAATATTAGATATGCGGACGATACGGTCATATTTGCAAGTGACATGGAAGATCTACAGTACATAATACAATATGTATACAATGCATGTGAAAGGTACGGACTGCAAATGAATCTCAAGAAAACGAAATCAATGATATTCTCAAAAAAATCACAAAATGTAGATAACCTGATCATAAATAATACAACGATCGAAAGAGTAACAACATATAAATATTTAGGAACGTGGCTAACCGGAGATGGAGATCAAACAAAAGAAATCAGATCTAGAATAGAAATGGCAAGAAACACGTTCATAAAATTGAGGAACTTACTTTGCAACTGTAACCTTAATCTAGAGATCCGCACAAGAATGCTACGTTGTTACGTTTTTTCTACTTTACTATACGGCATGGAAGCGTGGACAATAAAACAGTCTGAAATCAAAAAATTAAACTCCTTTGAGATGTGGTGCTACAGGAGAATCCACAGAATATCGTGTACTGAAAAAGTAACTAATACAGAGGTGTTACAAAGAATGAAGAAAGAATGTGAAGTCATAAAAACTGTTAGAATTAGAAAGATTCAATATCTGGGTCATATAATGAGGGGCGAGAAGTACGTATTACTTAGATTAATTATGCAAGGGAAGATACAAGGGAAGAGAAACCCAGGACGACGCAAAATATCCTGGCTAAGAAATTTGAGAGAGTGGTTCGGTTGCAGCTCATTAGAATTATTCAGAAGCGCGGCCAATAAAATTAAAATAGCGATGATGATTTCCAACCTCCGATAGGAGAAGGAACCTGAAGAAGAAGAACATATCGAGGATACGTCATTTATGTTTTAAAAATAACAAACATATAAAATCGGAATTTGGGTTTATTGAAGGTAAACTAAATGCACGATCAAATACTTACCATGTCGGGATAGTATTATGAGGTTTTTTTCCTGGTTTTTCCCTCATAATTTACTATGGAATCACTAACAGGAGATTTTTACTGTCATCATGGCATGTGGTTGTCTTTTTAAAGACGGATTACATGCTATGACTTTTTTTGACAAATATTCTCAAGTTAAAGTTGATTTCTTGTAATCAATGAATGGAATGGAATAAACTATCTATTTATTTATTATATAAAATCGTCCCAGAACCGCAACTTAGCAATATTGGCAATATCATTTTAAAGTCATCTACTTTAAAATGTATAATACATGTCTGAATTGTCAATATAAATGAGTCAGATAAAATTAAATTATTAGAAGAGTTTTTCACCAAGTAACAAAAAACAAAATTTGTTTAATTTATTAATATTTGTTATTTGAGAACGATTTCCGAAGTGGAGATTTAAACGTCAATAAACTCATTTTAACCTTCGATTGTGGCTTATTCCCATTAAAATAGTAAATATTTAAAGAACCTCTCACCTGCAGATGATACAAATTATTCGCTGTGGACACTAATATTAAAACTTAAACACAACGAACAAATGAATGTGCCAATCCCGAAACAAAATGACACTTGGTTTAAAACTGATATAGATAAAGCATATATACTTTTGCAAATCATCTATGCGAGGTATTTCAACCGCATCAGAGGGAAATCTCAGTTAAAGAAGAAAAACTATTCATGAAGTCGTAAATACATCATATCAAACGTAAGAAGATTAAAACGACCAGACCTTTTGGACCTCTAGTAAATCTAGAGAAACAGAGCATAGTGTCATAGTGCGCTGAAATAACAAGTTTTTATTCTGGTGTTTTCTAAAACTCTTCTTGATTTCTTTTAGTCTTGTAGTACTCATATGTATTGTCAGTGTTTTTTATCTGTATTAAACTTTGTTTATTAAGTTGAAGTTTAAATAAGCGGTTATAACACAGATTAAATTTATAATATTATATGTCTTACCTGGGTGCTCGCCATTGGGCGGCATCCCACTATGTTATTGTACGTAAATTATACATATTGCTTATTGTTTGTAATAAGGCAGATTACAATAAACATTGGATGTTAAAAAAACCAAATAACATGACACCGAAACCTGGACTCGGAACGCTGATGCGATCAATTGCCTAGAAGCGTTTGAGATGTGATTGCATAGAAGAATGTTCCGATTACCCTGAATAGCGATGGAGACCAACCACGATGCCATTAAATAGAGCAAATCCCACTCGTGAGTTATTAAAAATCCATTAAACTAGGAAATACCTAGAGCATAATCTTAGAGAACACCAGTTCAGAATCCTTTAGCTTAACATGAAAAGTAAAATTGAGGACCACAGAGGTATTGGAAGGAAGGACGTCATGGCTCCATAACATTAACGATTGGATAGGAACACGCAGTGTCGAGCAACTATTTTGGTTAGATGTAGACCGTAAGCAATTCGCCAATGTAATAGCTAACGTTAGGGGGACCCAATGTGGCACAGAAAGAACTACAACGTGATTTTATTTTTAATTTTTGTTAAGAATACGATTATATTTAGAACAAAATGTTTTGTTCCAGTTAGTTTTCTCTTTATATTTTTATTACCAAGTGTAGAAATAAATATGTAATAATACTTTAAGAGTTAGTTATTAAAAAAAGCTAAAGTAGAAGATTGCAGGAGAAGAAAAATATGAGATAAAGCAAAAAAGCTATGTAATAATGGGACCAAGTAAGAAAACCGTAAACAAGTGTAAAATTAGCAGTAAAATGTAGCGTTACGTGATATTTGAACGCCTCCTTAAGAACGTAGGCGCAAAATTTCGGGCCAATGCTTTTTAAATGCATTAATTTTTTACGAATGGTGAGAAAACTAATAGGTATATTTAAAAAATTTAAACGCAGAATGAAAGATTTTATTATTACTGAGGGCCGAAAGTCCCTCAAAACCTTAATAATGTTTATATAATAAGTTATAAGGGTAAAAAAAGAGAAAATTTAGTGAGATTTTTAATTTCAAATATCTCATTACAAAAAAACTTTTTGTTTATTCTAAGGAACTTTCGGCCTTCGGTAATAATGTTATCTTTCATTCTGAGTTTAAATTTTTCAAAAATATTTATTAGTTTTCTCAGGATTTGAAAAAAATGAATGCATTTAAAAAGCATTGGCCCGAAATTTTGCGCCTACGCTCTTCCAAATAATTGTAAAGGGGTCACTTCTTCTGGCTGATAATTGAATTTCAGAAGCATATGTTTTTTCAGCATCTAAACTTCCTCTGAGGTAAATGGGTGAAGATTTCTGCTCAAACAATAATGTGATTAACAGTGGTTAGAATAATTATAATTGTCTTTTCAGAAAACAAAATCCTGATGTTTTGCCGTCAAAACTTTGAAGAGTACTTTAATTGATTTTTAATTGTACTTTATGTACGAACATAGAGAAACATCAGATCCATTATCGATTACATAATTGTCAGCAAAAGTAGTACTATCAAAATTAGAGATACACGAGTAAAGAGAGGAGCCGAATGTGGCACTGACCACCGATTAATAATTTCACAAATGGGGTTTCTCAACACGTTGAACACCCAAACTAGAAGGAAGAAAGAACACGAAGAAGACCAAGTAGAAAATGAACAGAAAGAAGAAGAAATGAAGTTCAACATAAATTTACTTAGGTCCCTTATGGAGGAATCAGAGAAGACTGGATCAGAAGTTACAGGATTTCGGTTTCAGAAATGCCAAAGAAACGTACGAGCACGTCAAGCACAGCATAAAAAAGGCGGCATTAGAAGCTTTGGGGAAACTTGAGAAAAGAAATACCCAACACAAAGTAAAAATAAACAAAGAAACCAAAAAATGTATCGAGGAGAAGAAAATTCTATATATGAAAAGTATGAGCACCCAATCCCCAGAGGACACACAAAAGTACAAAGAGAAAAACAGAAGTAAAACGAAGAAGGGTAAAAGAAAAGAATAAAGAATGGGAAGAAACATGTGCACAAATTAAACAATACATAGGAGGAACAATGAATTCGGAATTCTGGAAAATACTGAAATCTTTAAGGAAGAATAACAA
This sequence comes from Diabrotica undecimpunctata, assembly GCF_040954645.1. Taxonomy (NCBI): domain Eukaryota; kingdom Metazoa; phylum Arthropoda; class Insecta; order Coleoptera; family Chrysomelidae; genus Diabrotica; species Diabrotica undecimpunctata. The sequence goes on from NC_092809.1 coordinate 48,491,225, forward strand.
CGAAAAGGTCCAAATAAAATAGATATCAGAAAAAGAGTGGGAAGACTACTATAAAGAACTACTGACAGAAAACTGCCCAGATTTCATAGAGACAGACACAGAACAGGAACAACAACAAAATCAGAATGAAGAACAGATTGAGATAACATTAATCGAGGTAAAGAATGCCTTAAAGACTTTAAAGAACAAAATCAGGGGGACCAGGAGGAATTGTTAATGAACTAATTAAGTACGGAACGCACAAACTACACAGAATTATACACGAAATGTTCAGTAACGCTATAAACCTGAACGAAATACCAGATGAATGGTCCAAAGCATATATAACCTCGATACATAAAAAGGGAGATAAGAAGAAATGCGGGAACTACAGAGGCATCAGTGTGATAGCATGTATGGGCAGGTTATATGGAAAAATACTGAAAGAAAAACTGGAAAAATCTATCTCAAATAAAATGAGAGAAGATCAGGCGGGGTTCACGTCAGGAAGATCTTGCATAGACCACATATATATATTGAAAAAAAAATGGCAAAAAATAGAACAGTACACATGGCATTCACAGATTTAAAAAAAGCATATGATACGGTCCCTAGAAAACAACTATGGAACACGATGAAGGAAATCGGAATAACTCAGGTTAATAGAAGAAGTAAAAAACCTTTACAACAACAAGGTAAGGGTTAAAACCGGCAATAAATACTGCAACGAATTTAAGACCACAAAAGGCTTATTGCAGGGATGCTCTACATCTCCGACACTGTTCAAGATATTCCTCGAATAAATATTAAAACCATGGAAAAGGAAATGTAAAGGGATGGGAATACCAATCCGAGACAACTTCTTGTACACATTAAGCTTTGCAGATGACCAAGTGGTAACGGCTCAAGATGAAGAAGATATGTACTATATGCTTAGAAAAGGAATACACAAAAAATGGACTGAAAATAAATCTAGAAAAGACCGCATATTTAACAACAGAGCAAGAACCAGTGAGAAACTTGGAAATGGACGATAATAGGGAAATTAACGGCACTAACAAATTCAAATATTTAGGATTCATACTCTTAAAAAATGGAACCACCGAGCAAGAGATAACCAGCAGATTAGCACAGACAAGAACATGTATTAAACAAATGAACAGGATACTGTGGGATAGACAGATTACCAGAAATACAAAGCAGAGAATTTATAACACCTTGGTACGCAGTATAATTACCTATGGAGCAGAGAATTGGGTAATAAATAAATGGAACAGGTCCAAAATCACAGCAACTGAAATGGAGTTTATGAGAAGAAGCTGCAGAGTGACAAAAATGGATCGCATCAGAAATGAGGAGATAAAACGAAGAATGGCAGTAGAACAAGACATACTCAGCTACATCGAAGAAAAACGTTTAATTTGGTATGGACATGTGAGAAGAATAGATTATACAAGGTGGATAGCGAAGATTTCAGATTGGAGTCCAATAGAAAGTAGGAAAAGAGGTAGACCCCGAAGATCATGGGGGGATGAAGTGGACGAGGCTGTGGAAAGACGAGACCTTAGAGATGGAGAATGGCAGAATTGAAAGGACTGGAGACGTTGGCTGAAAGAAGGAAGGCGGCGACAGCTGTAAAAATCCTTATATAGATAGATAGAGACTTTGAAGATAGAAGATATGAGATTGAAGAAAATCCAACAAGTTATAAGCAAAAAAAACCAAACAAAACATCTGTCAATTCGTATCAAAATTAAACAAGAATATAATTATAATATTCACAGAGGCATTATATCTCGTAAAAATGACAACGTAAGAACTTGACAAAGGATAATTTTACTTTGATATTTTTAATATAAATTATTTAATAACTGTTTTCATAATCACGTCAATAAAATCCTTAAATATTCCATGGAATATAAAGTATCGTAATGGTATAAAAGTGTTCTTATAAATAGCCATTTGTAAAGTTATTTAAAGCATGGAATTCCAATTAAAATTCTCTTTGTGTATGTGTGTTGAATGAAGCCTATTTCAGCTTTTTATTATCTCAAGTATTTTCACGCCAGCGAAGTTGTAAAGCTCTCAGAATAGGAAAGCAATTACATTACGCAAAAGAAATATAATCGGACTCGCATCCCTTTCAAAAGTGGTAGAGTGAAGAGCTGAGAAAGACCATTTCGACAACAGGACAGTTGTTGCATCATTGATCGGTGGAGCTTTTCCTTGTTGTGATTGATGACATGTATACGGTGCTGTACGAGTTCTAGACAACGAGCATTAATTCGCTAACTTTGTAAAACTCCGGATAAAGACAATAACTTGTTTTCAGTATCACAGGGTAGTAATATTACGTTACAAATAATTAATTTGTTACAAATATTCAACGCATTTATGGAATATTGGTACGAACTAAAGAATTTTGCATTTATACCTGTTAGAAAGTTTTGGACCAATATAAATCGCTGTTGCGCGTGAAAAGGGGGACAAGTCATAAAACTTGAAAATGAGTAAAACACTATTTAAAATTTTACAAAAAATGATTTTTTTTACAGTTGTTTAGAATGATAATCTACTTGAATTTTTTTTACATGTTCTTTTCCTAAATGGATTAATATTTTTTTGCCGAGTATTTGGGAACAAAGTATGTTTAAAGCGATATTTGTTTGGCTTACCTCGTTTTTCACAAATAAGCGTATGACTGTAATTAAACATAATAATGATAACACAGAGGATAATCGAAAATTTATACAAGCAGTTAATACAAGCTTACTTAAGTGCAATGTGTATTTAAGTACTAAAAACATTAAATATTAAGTACCTATGCATAAGAATCTTACAAATCTAGCTAAGATACTTCAAACTTTAATCGTCGTCAGAAGTTGATGATGCATCCGGGAGCACATCAACTAAGATTTTATCTGTATGTAGATTTTTGTAAAATTCCCACAGTGATTCTGATATGTATGCCAGTATGTCCATTAGGTGCTTTTTATTTTCTAACCGTATAGGCATAGGCTTGTTATATGCCTTCTTAAGTAATAAATTTGTAGCCGCTTTTCCCATTTTTTCCTAAATCTGCGGTCTTAAAAGGTTTTTCTTTGTCAAAGGACAACTTGTATTAAAACCGTTTAGATTTTTCATACCGTAACCAACGAAACTGTCTCCAGTTTATCTTGTTATTTTGAGTATCAGTTTTCCGGATAACTAGTAACTAGTAACGCAGAGCGCTGCATTTCTGTAACTAAAAATTGATGTTTTCTCCCAACTTGCCGAATTACTTGAGGCCAATCATGTGGATGTTTTTATTTGACTATTAAATTTTTTATTTTTTTTTCTATTAAGCTGTGATCCGTATCGCACTCCATATGTTTATGATTTGGTATTAAAAACTCATGGTCAATAATTTTTAAATTTGCAGAGCATTGTAAAGCAGTTAAACTGTAATAAAACTGGTTTTATTCTGGCCAGGAAAGCAGTCTGAGTACATTATTAGTAGACTTAGGCAAATATACAAACAGCATATTTTGCATATAATGCATAAAAATGCAAAAATGTCAAATTTTGCATATTTTTATAAAAGTGAGCATAAAGTGCATATCATTTGAAAATCTAGTGTTAACTATATAATTTTATATTCAAACTTACAGATAGTATGAAAATGCCAATATTTAATTTTGTTTTATAATCACTTGGTATTCAAATTCTTAGTATAGTAACTAATAAAAGACAGCGGTTTATAGTTTTATCACGTTTTGTCCTGGAATTAAGGGTTTGTGTTTGCCAGTTTATGTCTCTAGGTAAAAATTTTTATTTTGACGGTCAGTTTCACTTGGTTTCACTTTTGTTGTAAAATTGGAGGCGTAAACAACGTGTATTTCTAATTGTAAATAATTATTGTGCTTTGAAAATGCCGAAAATAAGCAATGTTTCAACTTGGATAAAACCCTACAAAGAGCTCTCAAGTTTATTGCTCATTTTGTGGCAAAACCGTAAGTACATATGTATTATTTTTTATTTTATTTTGAAAATTTACACGGTGGTACAAAGATTTTAAAATTGGAGATTATGTTTTAGAAAAGTACCGACATAAGGCTAGTTCGCAATAAATAGATGTATTTTATCTTTTTTCAATCATTTTTTAAAGTCCTTGCGATAAAAAATAGGATACCTATGATACGGTTTCGTTCGAGTTCGGAGTCTCAATCTGCCTACTCCCCTAACTCGAGACGTACCAGTATCGTGTTCTGTATAAATACAAGAAGTGTCTCTCGGCACTGAGGTCTCAATCTGCCTACTCCTCAGTGTCGAGTGACAACCGGTCTTACCCTGTGTGCCTGCTTTTATACTCGCTGTATGTGCGGGAACGGTATGCGCTGATGTGGTCTGAACTGACGTGGTCTGAGCGGTGTGGGCGGGAGGTCGCTGAAGCAGGGGTCGCCATGTTGCCGGCAATCGTTTCGCGTCATCGCGCGTATTTAAGCTGTTAGGCCGTTTTTCCATTTCTATAACTTCATAGCTTCTATAGCTTGAGGGTGAAACAGCTGGAATAAAGGTAAATGGAGTTTCCATTAACAACATTAGATATGCGGACGACACTGTGATTTTAGCCGAAAACATTGAAGATCTTCAGAGACTGGTGACCAGAATAGCAGAGTATGGAAAAGAGTATGGTCTAACAATGAATGTCAAGAAGACGAAATTTATGAGAATATCGAAAACTCAAAGAAATAACGAGAGTCTTCTAATAAACGAAACCAACGTCGAACAAGTGGACAAATATGCATACCTGGGAACAATGATTAACTCCACAAATGATTACAATCAGGAGATAAAAATAAGAATAGAAAAGGCTAGAGCAAATTTCAACAAAATGAGAAGAGTTCTATGTACCAGGGATTTAAAACTGGAACTAAGAGTTAGGTTGGCGAGGTACTATGTTTTTTCGACCTTATTTTATGGAATGGAATCTTGGACCTTGAATGCTACATCAACGAAAAAACTAGGATCATTTGAGCTGTGGGTGTACAGAAGAATTCTGAAAATATCATGGACAGAACACGTCACAAACAAAGAGGTTCTGAGAAGGATGAACAAAGAAATGGAAATTTTAAATTCAATAAAAACAAAAAAATTGGAATATCTCGGACATATTACACGTGGAGAGAAATACACCTTCCTCCAACTGATCATGCAGGGAAAGATCCAAGGAAAGAGAAGCATAGGGAGGCGTAGAATGTCATGGCTGCGCAACCTGAGAGAGTGGTACGGATGTACATCAAATGAACTTTTCAGAGCAGCCGTCTCAAAAGTTCGAATAGCTATGATGATTGCCGACCTCCGCCGCGGAGATGGCACTTGAAGAAGAAGATAGCTTCATGAATGATTCTTGATTTTAAGGAGCGGATGGGGGCGATGGTTTTTGCTTTTTCGAAATCTATTTTGTGGCCTGTTTGAATATGATGTTGGGCTAGGGCTAAAGTAGTATCGGAATGTTTGACAGATATAGAATGTTCGTAAATAAGGTTATGGATTCGTCGGTTTGTCTGTCCGATGTATGTACGTAGGCAACTGGAACAAGGTATCTCGTAGACACCATGGTCTTCATTAGGGATTTGGTCTTTTACGGATCTGACGAGATTGGACAACTTGGAGTGAGTAGTGAAGATGGTTTTGATATTTAGAGGAAGAAGAGTTCTACTGATCTTGTCAGTGACACCTTTAATAAAAGGTAGAAAGATTTTGGGTTGATCCGGCGGCAAGGTTTCTTTTTTGTATGGAATGGAGTTTAGATGTTTTTGAATACTCTTATTGATTTGGGTTTTGTGGTAGCCGTTTTGTAAGAGTGTTTGCCTTATTGAATTAATTTCGGATGACCTATGATTGTTGTCGCTAAGTCTTATGGAACGAGAAATGAGAGTGTTGACAACTGAATTGAGTTGGGCGGGGTGATGATGTGACTGGGCATTAAGATATCGGTTTGTATCAGTGGGTTTCCGGTACACGGAATAGGGAAAACTGTGAGGTAAGTTTTTCTGAATAAGAACATCAAGGAATGACAAAGACGCTTCAGACTCAACTTCCATCGTGAATTGAATACTAGGATGTATTCCATTCAGGTGGGAGAGGAAGAGATCTAACGCGTCTTTACCATGAGGCCAAATGACAAAAGTGTCATCAACATACTGTAACCAGCAGGTGGGTTTGAGATTTGATGAGGACAGGGCTGCTGTTTCGAAATGTTCCATGAAAATATCAGCTATTACGGGAGAGAGGGGAGATCCCATTGCAGCACCATTGATTTGACGATAGAAATGATTTTGGAATGAAAAGTATGTATTAGACATGCAGTGTTTTATAAGAGATAGTGTGTCTTGGGGGATTTGATGTTTAGAGTCCAAGATGGAAATGGTTTCTCGATGGGAATTTGATGATATTCTTGTTGGTCTAATGTCATTACACCTTATATTTGAGAACATTTTTTCGCTGCTGCAACTTCTATGATTTGTTACTAATATTACAAGTTTTTATAAAACACTCCTTGCAAACAACAGAACGAACGCCATGAATTATGGTATGCTGTCGGTATCGTTGTTTGTTTGCGTCAGAACACCTAATTCGCAAAGAACTCTTCTCTTTAACATACATGAGAGCAGCTATATATTCTAGCCTACGGTTCTATCTTTCCCATTTCCCAGAATTTTTTGAAAAGTTGCAAGCGAACTTTATCCTTTATTTTTTCTTTGCACTTATTTCTACATAATTTCAGCTCTTTCATAGTTTTTTCTTTAATCTATTTTCCAGTTATTGTACATACGCCTTACCAAAATTTCGTTTTTCTCGTCTCTCCTGTCTCATTTTTCTTGTTCCTTTGTTCGTGCGGTTTTTAACTTTCTCGCGGACTTTCTAAGTCTAAGGACTAAGTTATATTGGTCTACCGAAGTATTATTAATATCTTCTTTTGAATTGGCTATATCATCTGAATACTATCATCTGATGAGAAATCTAATAGATCCTAAATTTCATCTGGAAGTGATGCAACAACGCTACTGGCGTAGGACATCTCAGACTCATCTCTAGCACGGTGCTCTATAATGCAACAAAAATGAATTTGTTATTAGCAAGCAACAAAAAATTAAAACTGAATGCACATTTTGTTTTTGTTTATATAATTTCTTCCAAAGTTTATACTACTTGTACCTACTTTCATAATAATTATTTATTATTTACCAGAAGGAAAGTTTTTCTGCATTGGTGTAATTCTTTCCAAGTGATTATCAACATTGGAAGATCTTTTATTACAATTTTCAATACAATTTTCTTATCTGAAAGATACATACGAATATTCTCTGGTGCATCTGTAAAACATTATCACATCTATTTTATTTATTCCACGTACAATGCATGCAGGAACAGCTAGAGTAAAGTACAGTATATTACAGTGAAAATATTGTAAAAGTACTTATAGAAAATAAATTATATGTTTTTACTTACCATCAGCTTTATTTAGATATTTAAGAATATTCAAAATTTGTTTTCCTCTAGATATTTTTCAATTTTTAATTATTATATTGTTATTACTAAATTTAAACACAAACATTTTTTTCCCAATAATAATTACAACTATGACACGTGCTGCATACTAATTTATAGCTTATGCGTGTTATAGTTAGAGTGCCGGCCGGCAAATTTTTTAGAGATTTATACTCTCTTGAAACTTCTTGTACGGCTTGCTTAGACCAAGTCTGCCACAGTTTTCCTCTGTGACTTTTTTTGGTTCCGGGGCGTTTTCTCCCTATATTTTCCGAAACATGACCGTTTCACGACATGTGCAAAAATGATACATACTCTTGCCATATTTATTGAATGGCTTGATTTCAGTGAATAATAAAAGGACATAATATTCTCTGACGCCATATAAGGGGCGGTAAGGGTGTCCACCCCCCCAAACATGACCGAAAAACGGTCAGTGCAGAAATGATAAACAACCAGCTAATTTTTTCTGTATGCCTTGCTTTAACGAGGAAACTAACGGTTCTATTATTGTCTGACACCAAGAGCAAGCCCTTTTTCCAGTCTGACGCGTCAAACGTGCCCTTCTCTCGCCATCTCTAAAATGATTAATATTCGTCAGATATCGATATATATTGTCAAAAAAAGTAATACTTAATGAATGCTTAAAAAAGTCTGACGTTTAAATTGGGGCATAACTCGAGTCTAACGCAAAAACTCTATTTTTCTTTAATGATCGTACTGAACTTTTAGTAATCATACACAATATTAATTAATGCAGCAAAATAATTCTACATCTAATATTATTATTAAAATTTTATTTCGAATACTTTATAAATTATGTGTGCGTATTTTTGCATTATTCTAATTAATTAATTAATATAGTATATTACATATCTGCAACATTAATCAAGAAATTTTTGTTTCGTGAAACACTAGTAAAATTTTACCACATGAGTAATTTATATAATATTATGCATATGATTTAAATTATTTGTTAAAAATAAAATTGTTTATTTATCAAAAAAATTTTAATTAAAAAAATTTGAATAAAAGTTAATATTATTACGAATATGTGCCAGATAATATCCATAAATTGAATAAATATATTTTTTTAAAGATTAGTTTTTATTTATATAAAAAAACGTATAAAAATACAATAATAATTATCAGAAATAGTAAAAAAATTACGAAAATAAAAAAAAAAATAGTTGAAAAAAATAAAGCATAAAAAAATAGTAAAAAAATAGTAAAAAAAATTATAAAGGCATTCTTCTTCACTTTCTTCATCATCGTCAGAGTCTTCACTGGCATAGCCAGATTCCTCATTTTCTGACTCTGTGATTTCATTCTCAGAATCTGAAATTTACCAATTGTATTTATTTTTAAGGAACTGAATTAAATATAGATATTTTGGTGGATTTAAATTTCAGTATAAACGTTGTTATAATAATCTAAAAAAAAAAATTGTTCATAATATTAAAGCGATAAACTTTCGCTAGACTCAACACATTGAACGTTTTCTTGAGATCCTAATTATAATATACGTATAAAATCCAATCTAAAATGAATAATTATTAAATGGTTCGAACAGTTACCCTAAATAGCATGCTTGTATCACTACCATACCAATCTCGCAAGTTCTTTAACCATAAAGTCTTTTTTCTGGAGTTCGTTTGCATGCTACTTTTCCTTGCACATTATTTTATAGCAGTCTATATTTGTGACATCTTATTACATGTCGGAAGTACTACAGCTTTCTCTTCTTGATACTTTTTATAATCTCATTAGCCTTGCTGAGACGTTCTATTGTGGAGTTTCGCATCTTCTCCACCCAAGAAACTTTAAATAAGATAAAATTCTTTTATAGCACCACATTTCGAAAGCCTCAAGAAGATTACAATCTAAGACACCATAAAGTAAGATCAAGAATACGTAGCAGCAAAGTAGGCGGATCCACAATATAAATTTAAGGTATCTGTTACATACTACCTTGGACGTCCTTCTAAAAGCGGCTCTGGCTTGCGTATTTCTGGATCTAATTTCACCGGGATTCTCTGCGTTACAGTTTAACTGATATCCCAGGTAAACAATTTAATCAATTTACGTAAGTTTGGCACAATCTGCATATATAGACGGTTTTATGTTCTGTTGTTTACTTATGATGAGTATTTTGGTTTTCCGTATGTTCAGATCCAGACCTGCTTCCTTTACCTTTTTTTCTATGGATTGTTCCATCTCATTTAAATCCTTTTAACTTTTTTCCGTATAATGTGATGTAGGCTTATCGCCAAAACCTCAAATCATAATAGACCGTGAATATTTCTTTAGGAGTCTTCGACCCTTAACGTGGTGGCTCCAGTTTTTGAGCACTGGAAACTTGCCCTTACCATCTCTAATCTGCAGACACACACACATACACACACAATTTGTACAAACCCCAGCTCCTAGTGACATGTGTGTTCCAATGGATCAGTGGGACCCACATGTCCCGAGATCAAACTGGCCACACTAGTTAATGGAGCCTTACATATCTGACCCTCAAGCTATAACCAACCACCCTTCCCTATCGCAGGACATAACAAACGGGGAGGCTTTTATACTGAGCGTTACTTTGGATGCTCTGGGTAATGGGACATCCTCTGTTTTACTTTGTATGATTAGGCCACCTAATTTTAGGGGTCGCTGGAGAAGCTGTTGTCCGTATGACTGATTGAATTTATTATTTGACTTGATTCTGGACTTGTGTTCCAGACTGATGTCCAGTATTTTGTGGGCTTGGTCAGTCAGCCGCCGAATCGGCAAAAAAAATTTTGTTCTCCTCGCCGGCTGAGTGCCTGAAAGGTCTAGCCACCGAGCTCACGCTTGTCGCACTTTCCAGTCTGAGATAGGATTGGCTAATTGTAGTAGATGTTCTATATTTTGAAAATTTTTTGTAATATTCACCTCGCAGAATCAGTAATTACAAGATCTAAAGTGTGTCCATTCACCATACTCCTTTATTAACCGGGCTTGAGACAGGCTATGGCAGAGTTATTTTTAGTTTATATATATATACCACCACAACTACATAATAAGTAATTGTGTAATAATAAGCAATAATAATACATTTCGTTAAAAATATTCCGGTATATATTCTCAATTAATATTTAATAAAAGTGTTTTACATATTAATGTTATAATTTTTTTAAGAATACTAAGTACAGTTAACCTAGACAGATAATAGAATTGTAACAATAACATCGGAAAAATCTGAAAAGAGAAAAATTACAAAAGCTTCTCTTATTAAAACTTTTGAATTCCAATTTTTCAGAGATATAGCTCCATTCTCTTTTGTTTTAATTAAAATAACATAGCCATTCTATCCGTCGTATCGTTATAAAGGAAGATGAGTTAAAAACAAAGTAATTTTAACTTCCAAGTGAGTTTTGTGGAGCGAAACTTCTGCTTTGGCTGCGGAATGTCGGAGAATACCGTGAAATTATTCGAACGGACAAATAACAGTTCAAAAAGTTTTGATAATTTATTTATCTCTGGACTCACATACTGGAAAATAGACACAGTAGCATTTATTTGTTCTGCTTGGCAACAATATCGATCCTGTTTTTCTAAAAAGTTTTTCGCAAACAAATGTGGTTTATTATAAACAAAAGTAATAAATAAGAGATCCGAGACTGATAGATAGGGAATGTATGTTGAAATCAGAAATTTTAGTAATATCCAAGAGTTATATATATTTTCTATCATTTGAATAGAAATAAACAGTTTTTGTTTATTATGAAAATTAACCTGAAAACCTCTGTCCGATTTCAAATGAATAGTTATAGCTATTATAGGTCATAACTCTGGTTTACAAATCATAATTACCAAATGATACTCACGTATTATAAGACTGTCTAGCTATGGATGCGATAAAAAAGAAGTAAGAGATTAAGTGCAAAGAGCAAATGGTTTATTAGGATTCCTTAATAACACTATAACGGACACAATAACTGTGAGATAAAATCAAGAATCTGTAAGGGCAGTATAAGACTAATTATGACGTACTCATCAGAAACAAGATTGGACACAGCCAAAACACAGAAATTGCCAGATAAGATCAATGATTGTAACGTATCGTCACGTATTGATCCCGAAACCTGGACGCTGGGGCATAGTGAGTGATTTCATGAACAGATGTTTGAATGGATTGAGCAACTGAATGAAAATATTGATCCCATGATCTGTATAAGTAAAGGGTGTTTTTTTTTTAGAGGTATAGAAATGTAAGTTGGCAACACTTTTTTAACTGGCGGCCATTTTCACAGCTCTCAAGTGATTTATGTGTAGTTTGGTTTGGCGTTTTATCAGGAGTAGACTGACGCCTGATCAACGCTTCCAAATTGTGTAAATTTATTTTGAAAATCATGGTTTTATTCGAAATACGTATCGCGCAGTACATCCATTTTATGGTCAACATAATCGTCCATCCGAGCAATTAACACGATTAACCATGGAACGAGATGCAGGTATCTCACTCAAAGACCATAAAACCAATGAAGACAGTCGTATTAGAACAAAAGTAAAAGATGCTGTCGAACAGGCAGCTAAACAAATGGAAATCGGCTGGACATAATGAACGTCTTAAGGATGGCCGGTGGAATAAAGAAATCAGGAATTTGCGACCATATGAAGCCAAAAGTCCACGAAAAAGACCGCAAATACGCTGGAGCGACGATATTAAAAGAACTGCAGGACCAATGTGGAAACGTCTTACAAACAATAGAGATGTATGGCGAGAGTTAGGAGAGGCCTATATTCGGCAATCGGAATAGAGAGAAGGGCTTAAAAAAACCATGGAAGGTTTTCGCACCACGTTTACTCTAAATGATAATACGCATCCACAGAGAGGTAGTACAGTGCGTACAGAAGAAGTTGTTGCTGATGTAGAGCGTAGCATAGATGATGACCCGAATCAGTCTATCCGCCATCGTGCACAGCAGTTGGATATGTGTCCATCCACTTTATGGAAGATTTTGCGGAAAGATCTCGGTTTGCGTGCTTACAAAATCCAACTCGTACAAGAATTGAAGCTACACGATCATCTAGCCAGGCGTAGATTTTGTGAATGGGCCCAAAACAAGATTGCTGTTAATCCTGATATTCATAAAAGAATTTTGTTTAGCGATGAAGCTCACTTTTGGTTAAATGGCTATGTCAACAAACAAAACTGTAGTATTTGAAGTGAAGATAATCCTCAAGTCTATGTTAAGACACCATTACATCCAGAAAAACTGACTGTTTGGTGTGCTTTGTAGGCTGATGGACTCATTAGTCAGTTCTTCTTCAAAAACGATGCTGGTCAGAACGTTACAGTCAATGGTGACCGATATAGAGCCATGATTACTGAACTTTTTATTCCTCGTTTGAACATCATGATGTGCAGAAGCTGTGGTTTCAACAAGACGGCGCAACATGTTAGACAGTTCGTGCCTCAATTGATTTAATGAAAGAAACGTTTGGTAACCGCATAGTTTCACGTTTTGGACATGTGAATTGGCCTCCAAGATCGTACGATTTAACACCGCGAGACTATCGTCTGTGGGGATATGTATATATGTTATGTGGGGAGATGTGTTATTGCCGATATACGGCTACAAATATTGGAAAAAGTCATCGAAAATTGGACCTGCAGATTAAACGACGTCAGACCCAGCCGTGGCGGTCAAATGCAAAATGATTATTTTGTGAATAAAGTCAATTTCATGTCATTTTAAAAAATCATTTTTGTTTTATTCCAATTAAAAGTTCTATACCTCTAAAAAAAAACACCCATTATAAGATCTAAGTGCAGTTACAATACTGCAATTCAGCAGTAAAGTCAAAACGAATCATAACTTTGCAATTTCATCAGAAATTGGTCTGCTCGGTCTTGATGTTATGTTTTTGTTTCGTAACTCTTTAACTTTTATTATTTATATTTATAAATTTGTTGTAGTTACTTGCTATAGTTAGTGAATACCAGCATAATCTAATTTTGTCTTAATATAGAAGTTTGTGTATTTGCTAGGATGGTTAAGTGACTATACACTTCCTAGTTTTTGGTCTTTTGGTTTGGATCCTAAATATACTGATGGCTCATTATCAGGATGGAATTAAAGTATGGCTGTCCTTTTGTTTAAGCTGCCAGTCCCATATTTGGATCCAGTAATTCAGTCTATGAGTTTTAAGGTTACATACATAATACCTGGTGTGGGTATATGTAGACCTAGCACATTTTAATTATTTGGTTATAGTGCGAATTAGTTCACGTATTTGCCTGGTTGGTTATCATTGGATATACTATTTTATAAATCTGTTTTCCACTGTTTAATCAATTTTGGATTCAGCGCTCAATTCGACATATATGTTGATTTTTGTATTTATAGTACTTTGTGTTTTTAGTTATAATTTGTGAATCGGTCCATACATATGGCTGATTGGTTATCTTGGATGTGCTTTCTTATAAATCTGTTGTCCACTAAGGAGTCAATTTTGGAACCGCTGTCTGAATTAACATTGGTCAATATGATGTTTCGGACAGATTAGAAGCCTTCGAGTTATGGGCATACAAAATGATATTAAGAATAAGTTGGGTAGATAGAGTCACGAAGGTCGAGGTGTTGAGAAGAATGGGAAAAGATAAAGAGGTTTTCTTCTTCTTCTGGTTCCTATCCGTTTCGGATGTTGGAAATCATATTGGCAATCATGACCTTGCTCGCTGCGGCTCTAAACAGCTCCGTTGAGGTTTTCTTAAACCATGTTCTTAAATTCCGCAGCCATGATATTCTCCTTCTACCGGGTCCTCGCTTACCTTTGACTTTACCTTGCAATATAGACTGCAGCAGGGAGTAACGGTGCTGATTTCTCATAACGTGTCCCAGATATTGCAATTTTATGCGTTTGATCGTAAACACAATCTCTGGTTCCTTCTTCATTTTTTCTAGAACTTCCTTGTTCGTGATCCTTGCTGTCCATGATATTCTCAGCATTCTTCTATAAAGCCACATCTCAAATGCTTCAAGTTTTTTAATAGTGGTGTCTGTAAGCGTCCATGCCTCCGCCCCGTACAACAACACAGAGAAAACATAGCATCTCAAATGTCTCATTTTTGTATCCAGGGATATGTTGTGACTTTTGAAGATGGCGCTCATTTTGTTAAAGACCGTTCTTGCCTTTCCTATGCGGCACTTTATTTCCTGTACATTGCTCCACTGTTCGTTTATAATAGTTCCCAGGTAGCAATACTGTTTTACTCGCTCTATCTGCGTCCCATTAATATATAGATGAGCCCCATTTATATTCTCCTTGCTGACAATCATTTGTTTGGTTTTGTGGGTATTAATGTTTAGTCCGTACTGTTGACTGTACTCGTTTATTCTGTCCATTAGCCTCTGAAGTCCCTCTAAACTATCTGCTATCACAATGGTGTCGTCGGCATATCTAACATTGTTTACTCTTTCACCATTTAGAAGGATGGTGGAGATGGTGAAGATTTCACCTTCCTTCCTTCCTTCCTTCTAAAGAGGTTTTAAACACAATTAAAGTCAGAAAACTGCAATATCTGGGACATGTCATAAGGGGCGAGCGTTATAACTTGCTGCAACTAATAATACAAGAAAGAATACAGCGTAGGAGTCGCGGAAGAAGACACATCTCCTGGTTGACATCAACAATTTAAGAGCTTGGTTTAATTGCACTTCTGCTGACCTCTTTAGAGCAGCGGTACCGAAACTGCGAACTGCCATGATGGTTGCCAACCTTCTTAGAGGAGATGGCACATGAAGAAGAAAAATATGAATTTGAGTATATGCGTATTGGTATTGGCAAAGCGTCTTAAAAAATATGGAACACGACTTCTACGGAACACAAAAAAAATATGGAGAATGATCAGAGGACAAAGAAAAGAGATGAACATGACAATGAAACACATTCAGAAGGAAACATGTGTAGACTACTTTTGATCTCTATTTGCTAAAGGTAAAGATAATGAATCACCAACACCAGAGGTGACGAAAAACGAAGAAATAAATATTGAGGAGGAAGAGGTAAAGGAATCATTAAGGAAATTGAATATTAGAAAATCATCAGGAGAGGACAGAATATCGAACGAACTCCTAAAGTAGACCAGATCTGACCAAACAACTATTAAAACTACAAAATATAACAAAACAGAATTCCTCAAGAATGGAGATCAAGCACCCTTATACCTCTCTTCAAAAAGGGAGACCAATCAGACTCCGAAAATTACATTTTATTTACGTTTTTTAAATTTTATTTAATTCCATTAAATTTAATTTAATGTTTTTTAGATTTAATCTTGTTTAATTTTATTTAATTTTATTTAATTTTATTTAATTTTATTTAATTTTATTTAATTATATTTAATTTTATTTAATTTTATTTAGTTTTATTTAATTTTATTTAATTTTGTTTAGGTTTATTTAATTTTATGTAATTTTATTAAATTTCATTTAATTTTACTTAGTTTTATTTATTTATATTTAACGTTATTGAATTTTATTTAATTATATCTACTATCGTACGGTCGTTGCATCCACCAGGTTCTCTGGAGTCTCTGGGCGATCTACGACCGCCGCTCTTGAGGAGGATCCAGATTCATCGATTCCATCCTCGTGTTCGTGAAGTTAAAACGGGCTTCCGGCTCCTACTTGAGAAGTTTCAGTGGGCCTCTGTGGTAGGTGAGGGGACACCGGCAATCAGAATATTTTAACAGTTCGAACTTTCTTACAATGACTCTTTCTTACAATGACTTAATATGCGTGTTAGTATTCTGTTGCGTGGTATATGCCTCAAGCTCCACAGAGATGCCGATCTTCTCACCTCGTGTAGCCGCGTTCCCTCTCTTCGAGAAGGGCGCAAGAATGCTGGCAGTGTCTCTTCCTACTGCCCGTCGCTTCGTGTCGCTACATTTCGTAAACAGTATTTTCGATAGTTAGTATTTGCATAAGGTATCTGAAAAGAAATTATAAGTCCCCGTCGGGGCTTTTATTCGCTCTTTACCGTGACAGGTCCCAAAGAATGCTGTGGTCAGTTCGACACAATTTAAAATAGTTCTAAGACCAATGTCTTTTCTATTTTAACAAGTCGTGTTCTACTGCCAGGGAGCGTTCGTAGTCGACACGCCGGTTCTTATGCTTTGTAGATTTAACTTCTAAATTGGATGAAGTCTTCTTGTATTTGACGTCTTCGACGATATCAGGTTATTGGATAAATAATAAAACTCAAAGTAGCGTGGTAGCACACCAGGCCAACAAAGTCTAGCGGGGCTAGTAGTATATGACGACTGGATCTCGATCGGAAGATGTGCTGTTCTTTTATACACTTAGTATGTGAGAATTCGCAGCAATCTTCCTCCGAGAGGCCAATGACAAAGCAGTTAATAACGAGCTTTGTTATTGGCCGGCCAGATATTCATCTGCAATCTGCACACATTAGATTTTTCACCACCCTTATCAAGTAAAATAACAATAGCTGTCTTTAGGCACTCTGGAAATATATCTTTTTCAAAGGAATCGTTAATTTAATTAGTATTTTATTTGGAATAAACCACAATTGAACGTTAATATAAGTTTCTTGATGTTGCAATTTCCACTTCGGAAATCGTTCTCAAACTACAAACAATGTTTCTATTTTGAGAACAAATAGCTACAGAACAATATTAAGAATCGTTAATTAGTAAGACCAGGACTTCCAACATATTTTGTGGGAGATTTAAGAAAATTTTTATGGAGAGTCCGTCAGTACTACAGGAAGATTTGCTTTTGATACTACTGATTCTTTGGATCAGTTCAAATTCAACTGGTCTTATAAATAATGAATTCGAGACTTTTTTTGAATTGGGTAGATAGGAAATAGGATCTTGTTTTGGCAAAATAGTTGATGTTATATTTTTACCCACATTAACGAAGTATTCATTTAAATTTTCATGGTTTGGAAGAGAAAATGTTAGCTGTTTTAGTTTTATTTTAAAGATCCTTTATTATGGACCAAGTGTCTCTTGCAACATTTTTAGAGCTTCCCAGGCGATTCTGATAGTACCTTTTTTCAGCTGTTTTGATAAGTTTTAGATAGGTTCCTCTCTACTTGGAGATATATTCAGTGACAAAGACGTAGGTAGTAAATTTCTTGATGTACAGTAGTGAACGCATATTCTTGGCTGATATGCAGATATTTTTGGTAGACCAAGGTTTGTGATGTTTTGACTTAATTGTAATTAAAGGAAATACCTTATTGAAGATACAGACAAGTCTATCTAAAAAATCACTGAAATTATAGTCTACGTCCACAGAGGGAAAATGTCGCCAAGAAGTCAAGCACAAATTTTGGAATTTACGAAAGTTCTAAGCAGAAAATCCTATCTAAACGTTGGGTTTTCGAGGATTGTTTATTAAGAGTGTTAAACTTGGTATATACTGCTTCATGATCAGATTAGTCCTGTATTAATAATTGTAGAGCGTACATCAAGGGGTGAGAAATCTGAGACACCATAATCAATTATGGTAGATGTTTTAGTAATTCTTGTAGGAGAATTAACGTGCATTGTGCAACCATACGATTCGAATATATTGTCCAAGGATAATTGAGTAGCATAAGCAACAGCGTAATTAATATTCAAGTCACCCCATAGAATATTTCTGCTTTTATTGGGCAGGTCATCTAACAAATTTAACAGATTTTAAAAAAATAGTTCTGTGGAAGAATAGAAAAAAAGTAAAATATAAACATACTGTGAATTTTGGGTTTTTATAACTATACCCATTAACTGCAATTTATGCAGATTACTCCAATAAGGAATAACTGGGTGAACTGCATTCTAGGATTGGTTATGGACCAAAGTATTGAAACCATAACAGATTTCTTAAAGTTAAAATGCCTACATTGACAAAGTCGTGTTGTCTCTGAAGACGATTACGTAAAATCCTGCGAAGGGTATATCTATACCAGGCAAAGTTATACCCAAGCGATCACACGTCGCTTGTAGTGGGATGGTACAAGTCGGTCACGTCTGACTGGCGGCCTATCAAATTTAAAATTCAACTTGATTCCTTTTAGATGTAAATGGGATACTCTACTACTAGGACAATCTCAGCACCATGTCGATCGGATAGCCAAGCGGGCTGGGCGGCTGGCTTCTCCTTCGCTTCACTGCGAGAGATGTCAGTTCGATCCCCAGCTCGGTGACAGAAAACAAAAAGGCTAACGCAGCAGTTTAAAATTCTAAAATGAATCTGCGGCTTAGTCTAGAATATGCTGGTATCTGATCGGCCTATGGTGGAGTAGTACGGCAAGAGATAAGGGCTTGCGGCTCGGTGATACTCCTCCATAGATCCCTACCGGAAGGGCGTGGGCCGCCTAAATACCGGGTATATATATATATATATATATATATATATATATATATATATATATATATATATATATATATATATATATATATATATATCGCAGCACTATTTGACTGACGAAAAACCAGTCCAAGACTGAATTCGTTATTCTCACGGATCCTCGATCTTTCGCTGGTAAGATTTTTTCAGCCGGTCCCGCTTAGCGACTTTTTTCAATGTAAATAAACAATTTAATTATGTTTAGTCCACTCTAAGATTTTGAGATGCAAATTAAAAGTGTTTAATAAAAACTTATGAGATTTACAGAGAAATACGAAATGAAAAGAAAGACAGCGATTGCTGTGTAAATAAACATTTAGAGTATGCTTTTTTGTTCGAAAGTCTAAATGTTTCTCTTTCGAAGATTTGTAAAACGCAAATTTAACTTTTATACAAAGTGGAAGAAAAAATGCTACGTGGTAAGAGGGATAGTGTCAGAAGTTGGGCATTTTTCAGATTTTTAATTTTTCAAATATTGATGAACTTTGGAAATTAATATCAATGAATCGTAGAACTTTATTTTTTTTTAATATTTTTTGTTTCAGGAATAGGAGTGTACATATCTCGAGTTGAAGAAGGCAGTGTGGCAGAAAGAGCAGGTCTTCGTCCTGGTGATTCTATTTTAGAAGTTAACGGAACACCGTTTACGGGAATATCACACGAAGAAGCTTTAAAAGTAAGTAGAAATGAATTTTATCAATACTGAATATTGGTAATATCATAAAAATAATTTTTAAAAAAGGAATTCCTATAAAAAGACTCCGCTTAAGGAACGAATCAAGCAATATAATTAAAAAAATATATAACATCTTTATTTTTAATATATACCCGGAATCTCGTCTAACTGATAAGAAGAATCCCCAAAATAAAAGTTGAGTCATCATCATCAATCAGCCAATCCCGTCCACTGCTGGACATAGGCCTCCCTTAGTTCTTTCCAGTGTTCTCTACACTGGGCCGTTTGTAGCCAGTTTCCCGCTACTCTTTTTATGTCGTCGGTCCATCTAGTCGGTGGTCGTCCTCGGCTTCTTTTATAATTTCTGGGCCTCCATTCCATAATTCGTCTTGTCCATCGTCCATCTTGTGTTCTGGCTAAGTGTCCTGCCCAGTTTCACTTAAGTCTCGTGGTTCTTTCGATGACGTCTTGAACTCCTGATCTTTGCCTGATTTGTCGGTTTGTTATGTGGTCTCGGAGGCTCACATTCAGCATTGCACGTTCCATGGCTCGTTGTGTAACTCTTAGTTTATTCGCAGATTTCTGCGTGAGTGTTAAAGTCTCTGCTCCATAAGTTTGTACAGGCAAAACACATTGGTTATAAACTTTTCGCTTGAGACACATGGGAATTGAACTTTTTAGAATATGGCTTAGTTTGCCAAATGCTGCCCATGTCAGGCCTATTCGCCTCTGTATTTCATTTGTTTGTCTCTGTTTATTTTGATCTCGTGTCCCAGATATTTGTAAGTGTCTGTTTGTTGTATGGTATTATTGTCGATAGTTATATTTCCACTCATTACGAGATTTGTCATAAGTTTAGTTTTCTCAAAGTTTATCTTTAATCCTGCTCTTTCAGACAGACTTTTAAGCGAATGTAGCATAGAAACCGTATCATGTAAGTTATCTGCGATTAATACGACATCATCTGCAAACCTCAGATGATTTAATCTTTCTCCATCTATATTGATGCCCATATCTTGCCATTGGGTGTTCTTAAATATTGACTCTAGAGCTGCCGTGAACAATTTTGGTGAAATATTGTCTCCTTGTCTTACTCCTCGACCTAAGCTGAATTTTTCTGTGTCTTCGTGTAGTCGTATACTTGATGTAGCGTTCTCGTAGATGTTTTTGATTAGTGACGTGTACCTGTAATCTATTCGGCTTTGATTTAGGGCTTCCAGTACGGTTTCAAACTCTACAGTATCAAAAGCCTTCTCGTAATCGACAAATGCAAGAACCAGTGGTATGTTGTACTCGATGCATTTTTCAATTAAGATCTTTATGGTGTGCAAATGGTCATTTGTGCCATATCCTCTCCTAAAGCCTGCCTGTTCTTTGGGCTGATAGAAATCTAGTTTAGGTGTTAGTCTCTTTGTTAAGATTTTCATAAAGAGTTTATACATATGTGTCAAGAGGCTGATGGGTCTATAATTTTCTAATTTAGTAATATCACCTTTTTTGTATAACAAGACTATCACTGCATTGTTCCAGTCTTTAGGAATCGTACCCGCATGTAAGCATTTATTAAACAGTTCGCTTACTGATTTTAATAGAATTTCTCCTCCTGCTTTTATTGCCTCAATAACGAGTCCATCGTCACCAGGCGATCGATGGTTCTTCATTTCCTTTAAAGCTGATCTTACTTCTGACACAGTAATGGGTAAAAGTATTTCCGATCCCTGATTTATGAGAGTCTTTACTCGTGTCGGTAAATTTTCTTGTGATCTTTGGCTGGTATAGAGGTCTTTATAAAACTCTCTAGTTATTTTCAGAATGTTTTGTTTATCTGTTGTTGCCTTTCCGTCTTTATCTTCTAGCTTGTATATTTCTTTTTTACTTTGTGTGAGTTCTCTTTTCATTATCTTTAAACCTTTGTTCTTTTCTACTGTTTGAGTAATTACATTAGTATTATATCTTCTTATATCTCTTCTAATATCCGCTGAAATTCTTTTATTTAGTTTTCTATATTCTTCTTTGTTTCCCTTTTCTTTCTCGCTTAAGTTTCGTCGTATTTCCATGAGAGCTTTTGTGTCTTTGCTAATCTTTTCACTTTTGGTGTAATTTTTCTTGCAGAATTTGAGTTGTGCGTTTCTAACCGAGTCTGTAATTAATTTATTATGATCGTCGATACTAAGAGGTTTGGGATTATTACTCTGTAAAGTTTCTGCTATATTTTTTATGTACGCTTCTGGCTGATTTGGTGAATTCCAAACTATGCGTTTGCCACTGTTTATCATCTTTGCTCTTTCTTTTTGTAGGTTTATCGTTATTCTAGCTCTTACTGGTCTGTGGTCGCTTCCTACTGATAGTTTATTAAGTACAGTGACATCTTGAATAATTTGCTTTTTGTCTGTTATTATATAATCATATTCGCTCTTAGTTCTTCCATCTGGACTAACCCACGTCCATTTTCTACTCTGTTTCTTCTTAAAAAAGGTGTTCATTGCATACAGTTTGTGTTGCAGTAGAAAGTTGGTAAGTATTTCGCCTCTTTCGTTTCTTACTCCGATTCCAAAATCTCCGATTGCTACTTCGTGTTCGTCCTTTTTCCTTCCGAGTTTCCCGTTAAAATCTCCCATTATCAGATTGTAATGGGCCGGTTCCTGCTTTTTTGCTCTTTCGATTTCCTCATAGAAGGCTTCAACAATCTCATCTTCGTAATCGCTGGTGGGGGCGTATACCTGGATTATTTTCAGATTGTATCTCTTATTTAGTCTTAGATTCATATACATAACTCTTGGGGAAATGCAGCCAATGCTCTGTATCATTTTCTGTAATTTTTTGTGTACTAATAAACCTACTCCTCCAGTTGTCGATTCTGTTTCCCCATTATAGTGGAATATGTTGCCTGATTTTAGTTTGACCTGATCTTCACCTCTTCTTTTGACTTCGCTAATTCCTATAATATCCCATTTCACATGTCTGAGTTCTTCCTCCAGTTCCGTCATTTTTTCATCTTTGGATAAGGTTCTTACATTATACGTAATTATGTGCAGCGTTCGTCGTTCTTGGTAGCCTCTTACATCCCGGAGATTCTTTGCACCCTCTGCCCGCTGTCCGTGAATCCTACCGCTACCTTGGTTGGGAACTAGCGAGCTGCCGGGGACTGAGGGCCCTTTTCTTGAATGTCTATTCATGCTGAGGGGTTTTGACATTTAAACACCACGCTTGCCAGGCGGGTTGGTGAGTTGGTTTGGGAAATTGGTAGGATAGTAGGTATTGGGTAGGAATTGGTTTAGGACATGATTTCTCTCCATAGGAGTTGAGAGACAATCAAGGCTCGCGTAGGGCAGGGTCGCATCCCTGAAGTAAGTCTATCCTCCACTGGGATTGTGGAGGAGTACTTACCCGCTACCCGTTGAGTAGACTCAATAAATCGCAACGTGGAATCTGTTCTACCAGGTACAACACCCTGCTAGGTACATAAGTTCTGTACAAACAATGCTGGCTTCTAACATTGAAAACACTATAATACACATGTTCTCCCATCTAAAAATCTGGTTTACTGGCAAGGATCGATCACACCGTAAATACATAATCAACGAAAATAAGGGCTCGTGCAAAAATCGTAGCGAACTACAATTGCTTAGTAAAGTCGATAATCTAAACATTACCTATGATTCTATAAACTCCAAAATAGTATATTAAAGTATAAGTGGATATTGAGGTCGTTAAAACACGTGCAATTTTTCGAGATTATTTTCGATTTTACTCAAAATAGAACAAGTGTTTAAACACCAGTTATTCTCGAATACTTGGCGATATTTTTTTTATTGGTACACTTTAAAATCATGTATTATTACTACAAAAAATTGAAATGGAGCTAATAGTGTAAAATGGTGGAATTTGTGATGTACATCAGTATATCTTTCGTTATTATGGAAATGAGAAAAACAAAAATTAATTTGCAATCTATCACATCAGATTAATTGTTATTACTGGATGTATATTGCTTAAAAGAAGAATGACAAGAATGTTTCAAACATTATTGCAAGTGTCATTAATGGAAGTACAACCTAATTGACTTGCGAGAATGTCGGTAGTATTAATTTGAACAGCATTCCTCTGATTTAAAAGACTGAAGTATAGATATTTCAAATAATGCCAACTGTACTTTTCACATTCATTTAAAAGATTAAGATTTCCAAGTATTGGAATAAAGCTTTTGAAATATTTGTTAGTAATATTTTATTCATATTTTATTTATTTGACGTTACAAGTTATGTACTCCTGTTAGGCCAGATAAATATTTAAAACTGTTGATGTTGCTATGGTAACTTTAAAACACGCCCGTTTTTAAAAGTTGAATTTAAACACGCTACGTCGAACTTTAAATAAGCAAAATAAGGTAAAAATAAAAAAATACATATTTTACACCTTTGACTAGAAACAATACGGCCTTAAGTCTTTCTGGCAAAATCTCACAGATGATAGCTTTGTAATATTTTATATACTTCATCTAATTTACTTGCCGTTGCACGTCATCCGCGTCATAGCCCGTGAGGTCACATGATACCAACACTGGGATTACAGCCACTAGACATATTTTATTAAATACGCGTAGAAATAATATTAAAATATTTCTATTAATGTTAACTTAAAGAAATACACAATAATATGTTTCATTTAATTTGTATAAATGCATTCTAAAGCGTTTTTATGAAGATCATTTGTTCGGAACACACTGTAACTGAAATCGAACGAAGGTGATATTCTGGCAAAAATTGGTAACACTTATTTGACAGTTGCGGTGTTGACACTTTTTGTACTTTATTATTTTAAATTTTAAAGTGAATACCTCTTGTTTTATCTTTTTACCTATTTAATATGTTCTTTTTAGAACAAAATTAGTCTGTTTTTTTTAAAAATGTCACGTAAGAATTTAAATAGTCGTTGTTAAGAGATGGTAGCTTCTTTGATTCATTATTTTGAACAGGAACGTGATAACGGCCCCTTCTACCCTTGACTGCTGTTAGAGAAGTATGTAAATGTATGTTTTGTATATTATTGTAGATGCTTAAAATATACATTCTTGTTTTAGCGTGTAGCTGCAGCTTTAAATTTACATATTTCAACTGTAAGTTCTATTTCTCAGGCCGTAAAAACTAATACACTTCTATCACCGCCCAAAAATGTACCAGGCCGACGCATAAAAGCGGCTCATATTGTTTTTAACAAGATTATTTTTTAAAAAGTTAAAATTAAAAGTGAAACTGGAACAAACCATGAAGTGGAAATATCCAGGAGTGGCTAGTATACCTGTTGAATACAAAGCACGTGGTGTTCGTGTGTATTAAGGTATAAAAAAATTGCTTATTACAAGCTTAAATTTTTTAAAAATTAAAAATTAAAAATTAAAAAAAAAGTTGTAAACACTGAATTTACGTTTATAAAAAAAATT
This sequence comes from Diabrotica undecimpunctata, assembly GCF_040954645.1. Classification (NCBI taxonomy): domain Eukaryota; kingdom Metazoa; phylum Arthropoda; class Insecta; order Coleoptera; family Chrysomelidae; genus Diabrotica; species Diabrotica undecimpunctata. The sequence goes on from NC_092809.1 coordinate 48,516,258, forward strand.
TGATACATTTGCTTTTGGTAGTGAATACACATTCTGCAAATCAAATGATATAAACGCAGTGTTTTCTTCTACTGTTTCCCTATCCCGGTTCTTTTCCATTTTGCTTTCTTCTTTTCCTTTCACATGGTTCTGGAATTCTTCACGCCTTTTATCTGTCACATCAGTAGAATTTTTTATTTCTTCGCAGAAATCACATCTATCTTTTTTAGGTTTAAAGAACGAAATGTTGAAAGATGTATTAAAAACATTTCGATATACATTTATTTTGATCTCAGAATCGGGGTGTTTTTCCTTATAGAGGTCAAACATTTTTTGTAGGGTTAAATCTTGTTCTAAATATTCTTTACTTGTATTTGCTCGGCAGTAATGACTTTCCATTCTCGGAAACGAATTAATATGCTCTTTAATTTTGTTAATTTGATCCCCACTGGTTACTCTTTTCACATGTTTTCCATGTACGTTGCTTTTCGGTGTGCCTGTTATTTGGTACTTATTTTCAAAAAAATAGGAAATCCGCCGAGAGCTAATATGCAGGGTATTTAAAAAAAAAGTTTTGCAAACTTGTACTCTGTTATTATTTAATTCGAAAAAATATTTCAGAGTATACTTTTTGTAGGCGTCTTTTGACTGTGGCTGTGGAAAAACTCTCGGTCTGCTTCTATTTTTTTCAGTTTTTTGTACAAACTTACTGTAAAAATGTGATTTCTCTTGGTCTTCTAGTTGCCAAAAATGTTTATGTATAGATGTCTGGTCTTCAATGCTTATTTTAAGTTTACATTTTAAACGACAATCACACTGTCCCTTCACTGATTTCATTTCCACAGGTTCTCATTTGGTATTAATATAATCCAACCCAGCTTGTCTACGCCTTTTTCTTACATTTTGTTTCCATTCATTAATATCCTTTTTTCGCTTTCGAGAACGCTCTTTATTTATTCTGTTAGGCTCCGCACTATAACAAAAACACACTATTACTTATCGAATGTGTAATAATGTGTGTGACTTGTGCTAACTAAACTCGTTTCCCTCAAAAATACAAAAAACACTTACCTCTGATTGCTTTCGGCATCTGCAGTATCATCCTGTAACACATTATCTGACATCATGTCATCGTCATGAATGTGCTGATCCAAATTAAACAGAAGTTTATCAACGTCTGGCCTATAAGTTGGATCCTCTATATCGCTTAGATCACTTAACTCTTCAAGTAGACTATAAAATAAAGGTTATGTTGTATTTTTAATACTCAATCAACATCATTTCTAAAATCAAACAACACTAACAACTACTATTTAATCATTATACTTACGTCAATTGTGATGGATTCATATTAAGAACTGTTTTTCACAATTTTTAAAACCTTTAAACACCTTTAAAATGTAGATTAAAACATTCACTAACGAACACGTTCGTTGTTTTGTTTAAATACGTTGGAATCATGCTGGAATGCGATATTCGATTATTATTATTGTGTACCATGTCCTATGACACGTGTTAAAATAGCCCTTTATTATTGGCTGTGGACTTGATACAGAATAATTATCAAAAGTAGTACACTTTGGGACTTGGTTTAATATAATTGTTCGATTTTGTCAATGAAAGAGCTTTATTGAGTACATCTGAGAGCTGGACATGGTACATTTTAATACCTAAAGTGTGTTGTGATTAAATCTCACATTTTCAAAAAAGTGGACTTGGTTCAACAGGTGACGATATATATATATATATATATATATATATATATATATATATATATATATATATATATAGATATATATATATATATATATAAATATATATATATATATATATATATATATATATATATATATATATATATATATATATATATATATATATGTATATATATATATATAAATAAGTTCGAATTATCGGGTAATGTGGTCTGTAATGAAAATCTTTCGTTTTTCTAAATTACTCAATATTTCGCAATTTATTTAACAGCTTCTTCAGGAGTAAACTAAAACAATTTGAACATTACAAAAAATGGCGTACAAATCCATTTTAAAACACTTACAGAATTTAAAAGATTTCGCAAATAAAAAATGACATTGAAGTATTTGAAATATTGAATGTCAAGATTAAATTGTCTTAAGCACGTTCGTTACAGCTATACGATAAAAAATTAAAATTATTTCAAATGTAAAAATAAAAATAACAATAAAAGAAAAGTTAGAAGAATAATATTTCTTTGATATATTATTAAGGTTAGTTGTTATTAAGATGAATGTTGGCTATTTTGAATATTTATAAATTTTGTTCAATATGTTACAATATATGTTACTTAACTGTCCAGTGTCCGTTTTATAATTTAAAGTGTTTTTATTTTTGTTATTGTAATACATCTCAAGAAATAATCTACTTTTGTAGTTATCAGTCTGTGCCAAAATGTGAGCTTTGTTATAGTCTAGCATATGACCAGTATTTTCATAGTGCTCAACCACTACGCAAGTATTTTTCTCAAGCGGCAATCACTTTTATGTTGTGTGATGCGTTGTTTTAGCCATTGTGATGTTTGACCAATATAGCTATTTTGACATCCTAAACACGGTATTTCATAAACGACATTACTTTTATATAAGGTTGGTACTGGGTCTTTGATTTTTGAAAATAGTTGTTTGCTGTTCATGGTATGTATTATATTTAGCTATACTAATATTAGGAACATTTTTGAATATGGATATGACAGAATGAGTTAGACCATTAATAAAGGGAAGTTTTTTATATTTGATTGATTTGTTGTTAGAATCATGGACGGGACCATCATAGAAATTAGTGCTGTAAATCAGTTTTTTTAAAATTTGTTTAGGATATCCGTTGTTACGAAAAATTTTGTATATTATGTCCAGATTTTTTTGTAAAAAGTTTTCATCAACAATGGACATTATCCTGTTTTTCATACCTAGTACGGTATTATATTTTTGACGGGTGGTATGGTTTGAATAGTAATTTATATACCTGCCTGATGCTGTCGGCTTTTGGTACCAATCCAATGTCAAAATATTGTCATTTGTTCTTATTACTTTTGTGTCTAAAAATGGTATACTAAAATCTGTCTCAGTTTCAATTGTAAACTGAAGATGTTTATTAAATGAATTAAAAATGTTTAGTGTGGTATTGATGTGATAAGATGGAACTGCACATATGATGTCATCGACATATTTATATATAAACGGTAATTCAAAAGGTAATTGTGTAATCACATTATCTAAGAGATGATCAGTGACAATAGTTGCAAGGATTGGACTAATCGGGGAACCCATCGGTGTTCCAAAAATTTGAGAATAAAATTTACCATTGAAACTAAAGTAAGTGTTGTTAAAAATGAACCTAAGAATTTGTAGAAAATTGTCTTTTGATAATGTCGTGTAGTCTTTTATAAGGTTCCAATTTGATTCTATAATGTCCGTGACCATATTTAGTGGAATGTTTGTAAATAGCGACACCACATCTAAAGAAATTAAAACATAATCATTTGGTAACTGCATTCCCCTAACAGCATTGACAAAGGTAAATGTGTCCTTAGAATTATAATTATTGTGATATTCAAAGGCATCAGTTAATGTATCAGCAAGGAATTTAGAAATGTTATAGGTAGTAGATTTTACAGAACTTACAATAGGCCTGAGAGGAATGTCAAATTTATGAATTTTAGGCAAACAATAAAGTTTAGGGAAACATGAGTCATAAATTATCAACTTTTTTGCAACTTGTTCAGTAAGTTGATCTTGGTTTTTTAAGGTTTTTATTAGGTCATTATAGTTTTTTTGTATCACTGACGTAGGATCTTTGTCCAAACCTTTATAAATATGTCAAAATAGCTATATTGGTCAAACATCACAATGGCTAAAACAACGCATCACACAACATAAAAGTGATTGCCGCTTGAGAAAAAATACTTGCGCAGTGGTTGAGCACCATGAAAACACTGGTCATATGCTAGACTATAACAAAGCTCACATTTTGACACAGACTGATAACTACAAAAGTAGATTATTTCTTGAGATGTATTACATTAACAAAAATAAAAACACTTTAAATTATAAAACGGACACTGGACAGTTAAGTAACATATATTGTAACATATTGAACAAAATTTATAAATATTCAAAATAGCCAACATTCATCTTAATAACAACTAACCTTAATAATTCATCAAAGAAATATTATTCTTCTAACTTTTCTTTTATTGTTATTTTTATTTTTACATTTGAAATAATTTTAATTTTTTATCGTATAGCTGTAACGAACGTGCTTAAGACAATTTAATCTTGACATTCAATATTTCAAATACTTCAATGTCATTTTTTATTTGCGAAATCTTTTAAATTCTGTAAGTGTTTTAAAATGTATTTGTACGCCATTTTTTGTAATGTTCAAATTGTTTTAGTTTACTCCTGAAGAAGCTGTTAAATAAATGGCGAAATATTGAGTAATTTAGAAAAACGAAAGATTTTCATTACAGACCACATTACCCGATAATTCGAACTTATTTATAAATTATTTTTTGGTCGAAATAATCATTTCTAATATATATATATATATATATATATATATATATATATATATATATATATATATATATATATTCTGAAGTGGTTTTTACTCCATTTTTTTTGACACTTTTTATTTATAAGTCTTATATGTCGTATTAACTCAAACTCTCGGCTTTAATGGTATCAATTATTTTGTTTCAATACCCATTTTTGTCCATATCTCGTCATATCTTATTTTTTCGTAAAGTGTTAACCTACAACAACGCAATTTAGTTGATTTGTCACCTGCTTACCTGCTTACTTTGTCTAAATCTTTTCTTTCCATCTCACTAGAGCTTTCTTCAGTAATTGTAACTCCAAGGTATTTATATGACTCAACATTCTTAATTTCACAGTGGTCTATCACTAGATTAACAAGGAAAAGAAAACTAAGTTCCTGTAGCTGGTTTGATTGTATACCACATGTATCAATAAATTTATTTAAAAATCATTTATAAAAGGTTTATTATGATATATCTTTTATACAGGATTTTTAAATAAATTTTTTATCACTAGATTATTTCAATTTATTTTTCCAACAACTGGGTATTCGATCTTTTCCATATTTATCGTGAAACTTTAAGCCTTATATTCTTCATCCAACTTTTTGATCATATATATAACATCATCCTCATTCTCAGCTAATCCGGTACAAAGTTAAAACTTTATCGTTATTTATAGATATACCTATATTATATCACGTGCATCTGTATGGTTCTAGAATTTAAATAAATTTTAAATAAGGTTGGAGCCATTGTGCAACCTCGAATATCGAAATTCGAATTTGAATCTAGAAAAGATTAGTTTCTGCGTGTTGTTTCCATGGTAACCTCATAATATTAATGGGCGTTATAAATTTAGTTTCGAATATACTGTGGATGCATACATTTATTGTAAAATTTAATTTGGGTAGGTAAAAAGATATTTTAGTGAAATAAAGTTTCAATAGAAAAATGAATGGAGTTTATTAACAGAAAAGTGTGAATATGAAATATGATAATATGAATAGTACAGTTAATCATTTTTCTAGGGAGGGCGGCGCTCCGTCATTCTTCTTCGGCCAGCCGTCACTGGCCTTAGACACGAAACACAAAATAAATGCAAAAGATAAAACCAAGCAAGCAAGCGAGCAATAGTTTAACCCAGCCTGAAAGACTTGCATACCCCTTAAATATAACAATAGGGTGATACAATTCATTTGAGTGGCAAGGATTAACTCATGTAAACAGGAATCACTTCTTCACACCCCGCCCCAATGCAATGCTTCAGACCATCTACTCCCCCCCCCCCGATAACGCTCTGATGCGCTATAAAGGCTCTCTTATCAGTAAAGTGTGAGTTTTCTGTAAAAGACCTCCCACATGAAATCCTACCACGAATAATGCAGGCCAGCATAGGGCGCTCTATTCCTTCTATCTCTAGTGACTTATCATCGGTCTGCATTGCTTGCTCAGGCGTCGAGTTCCAGCTTTGGTGGACTCTCCCAGTTTGGTGAATCGGTGCTCAAGGATATGGGCCCCTCTTTCTTGCCCGTTTTTTGGGTTTTGTTAGTATTTTTTGTAACTTGTACCTTTTGTATTTATTTTATTCATTCTTTTGTTGTATAAAGTCGTTTTTTTGTGTTTCTAAAATCTAAATCTATCTAAAACATATAAAATTAACATTAGTAAATAAACTGCCATGCCAAAGGTGAGCGTGTTGTCTTCTTTTGATAAAGCTACGATTATTTAGACTTCACTATATGTTTGCTGTTCTTTCATCTATACTATATATCATATCTTAAAATCTTTAGCAGGATCAAGTTTGCTGAGTGGTCTTCCACTAAGCAAATTTTGTACTGGCTTTTTTCTCCACCATATTCAGTACCTTTTAGGTCTCTGAATAGAAACTGTTCAGCGACGTATCTGGGCACGTTTACAGCTTCTTTAAGGCAGTTGTGGTGCTCTACTTGAATATTCTTTTTGTTGCTGTGATTTGCGTGTCCCCAAGCAAAAATTGCATATGTAATTATTGGCAGTATGATGCTGTTTATCAGTACTAATTTTGTTTTCATGGCCAATTTGCTTCTTTCTGTAAGTCCTCTTATTTAGGCTCTGACCGTTGCTGTTTTCTGGACTGTCACGTCAACATCAGAACATGGAACCTGTACTGTTCAAAACAAACTAGACTATTGCTTGCAATCCCGATGATTTATAATTTAAAAAGCATAAACCGTTGTACGTAGCCCATTTCTATCCCATTTACTAAACACGAAAAAGTAAAGTACTTTTGTAGTATTCTTTTATAGAGACATTTTCTGATTTTTAAGGAAAACCATCATATCGGAAATCATTCCTACATATAAGTAATATGTTACTTGTTTTTTATAAAATTGACTTGTTAAATTGCAAACAATAATCCCTTTTACCAAAAAAACTTCTACAATATATCACATTTCGATTGACCTAAAAGAACACCAAAATTATATTACGAAAACAGACAAGACGGCAGACATTAAACACTGTCTTTCTATTATTCGTCGTTTCTGTGTCCTTGTAAAAAGTTTATGGAAATACCGAAGCAGACTTCATGGCAGCAATCTGATAATAGCCTTCCTAAATTTATCTCAAGCGGTTTTCCATCACGAATAGCCACAAAAATAGAATTATAAATCTTTGCGAAGTTAGATGGAATAACTCATATTTGTAGTAAATCGATAATGATATAGCATTGCTAGTTGATATTTTCAATTTGTCAGTTTTGGTTTGTTAACATTTGTATTAGATTGAAAAAACAGATATTCCGCAGTTATACCAGTTATTATACGTATTTGAGACAAGTGTGATACACAAATGTAGGCCAGCACAGTATAATAAATAATATCTAATAAATGGTATGGGCGCACTTGCGGACGGAGTGTTTGCGGACAAGACAAATTTGAGGTCACTTGCGGACAACATGAAACATTAGATTCTCAGGGAAATAAATTTTTATGATGTGGAGGCACTTCTTATTTCTTAACAATTTACTTACGTGAAAATATATTTTTAATCTTGTCTGCAAGTGTTCCCTACTCGTAATAAATAAGAATGTAAATTTTTTTAACAAAAAACGATTTGTCCTTTGGAAAACTAAAGGCCAAGTATAATGTTTACTTTATAATTTCTTTTAAACTCCGAACAAAATACTTAATGAAAACCAAAAACAAGGTTTTTTTCCTATTTCTCCAACACAGCTTTACTAATATAGTCAAAACTGATTAGTTGTTAAAAAAATATGGCCTTTCTTTATTTATGGCTGACCTTCTTAAACATACAGACGAAGGGATATGTTTTAGTTTATCGATACATCATCCTACCCATGAATTGACAGCCATTTCATTCCTCCGCGAACAGAACGTGATAAAAGAATGACAATGATTGATAGTAATCTTTTAAGGTGAACACATAAAGGTTAGAGGTGATATCAGCTTGTGATTATCTAAGCAGTAATTGGTATTTGTTCTTTTTATACAAAACTGAAAAAATATTAAGTTTTTATTTAATGTATTCAATATTTTTGGACATAATATCTTAAACATAATAAACGTAAGGGGAAAGAAATAGTAATATATTGCAATTATTTAAATATTATGTTTATCTGAGATTAAGTCGTAATTCTTGGTTGTAAAGAAAATCACTTTTTTAACTAACAAGTGTGTGACGTTTGGACTTCCACTCCAACATATTCTTGTTGTGGACTTCTTCTTTTAATATTGGCAACGCATAATACATTCTTCTGATGAGTGTGCTACACATTTTTTGACTTTTATCTTGTTCAAGTCTATTTCTTCCATGATTATTGTGCATCTTTCTACTGTGGTCTGTGTTCGTTGTTCCAGGCATGTTTGCACATCTGGGACTTCTTGAAGTCTCTATAGTTGATGTATGTCTTATGCTGATTTATCCTGACGCTTAGTGATCTCGCAGTTTCTCCTACGTAGAAATTGTTGCATTTACAGGGTATTTTATAGATCTATTATTTTGATTTTTTTTGCGTTGTTGGGTTTGATGCTGGACAGGATCAATCTCAGTGTGTTGGTTGTTTTGAATGTTTTTCTAATGTTTTACTTGTTTCCTACCCCCTTCAGTTTTTCTGATATGCCCTTTACATAATATGGTATGGTTGTCATCTTTGATGCCCTTTTTATGAGTGTTTCTGGATCGCTTGTGCTGCTTTGTTATTTTTTTTCTACAATCTTGTGGAAATTCTTGTTTATAAATGACAAAGGGTAGTAATTTTTAGTCAAAACCTTTGTTGGTAGTTTTTTTCCCCTAATAGCATTATCGTTGGACTCTATGATATGAGTCATATAATTCCAATATCCGTTAACTCCAATTTTTACATATTTTGAACTATCTTTGCTTTTAGATAGTCTGTGCAATTTTTTAGATGTCATTATGTTCTTTTTGTGCCTAATACAAATTTGACAACAAACTTACAAATTTGTTCCAAAACCCGCCAGCTTCTTTCGTACTTACTTCCAAATCCTGTTACATCCGTTTCGACCAATCACAACAGTCTATTCTGAAGATTCCAATATGGCGGTACAGTGCAAAACTGTGTGATTATTGCTGTCGGTAATTTGCATTTATTAATTAAAATAATGGAAGAACTAACCCAACAAATTGAAAAAGAATGTCCTAATAAAGGAAGGAAAAGAAAAAGTCAGCCGAATTTATGGAAAAAGAACAAATTGAAGGAAAAAAGGTGAGTTAAAGTTGTGTCTTTTACTATGGCTTTAGGTACTATTAGTAAGGTGATACAGCATGCCTGTTTTGTTGACAATTCATAACATTATTGTCATAACATTAGGGTAACATTGATTCTCTATGATTTACAATTATTTATTTATTATACACTTGTAAGATGAGCTACGTTTAAATCCATTTTTTTCTTTTGAGATTAATGTTATTAACAGTGGAGTAAATTCTAACATAATTCCGTCATGTATTATGAGTAAGTACCTTTATTTTGTTTAGATATGCACCTGCTGATTTGCCCGTTTTATCGAAATGTAAACATAATACAAAAAGCTTAAAGTGTGGTTCTTTGACAATGAGCGATATCATGAATATACACAAGCACTTTTACACAAAACATAATAAAATATACCAAGATATTTTCATTTTAAAGAACTGTATGACAAAAAATATTTAAAGACATCGACCTAAAGATGGAAGTCGAAGTTCCAGAACAATGAGTACAAAATATTTCCTTTATAACAAAATGGATGGAAAAAATTTTCGTGTTTGCAAATCAGCCTTTATGTCAATTTTACGTATCAACAAGGACATAATTACTGGAGTATTGCAACGGTCACACCAATCGTCAGGTGGATTAGCAAAAGAAACCAGAGGTGGAAGCCCTCGAACTGATGTATGCTCCCGCTGTACCGAATTACTGGAGAACATAAAGGTGGCTAAAACTTATGAAGAAAAGCAGTCTCTAATGGTAACTAAACGAGTACATAACTTAAAAGCTAAAGCGTTTTATAACCTACTCAAAGATGAAGACAGTAAAATATTGTCGCTTTCTTTTGACTGCCAGAAAAATCATTGCCTACCAAAACTTCCTGACCAGAGTGCATATTTTAGTACGCAATATAACTTTTATAATTTCACTATTGTCATTGGCAATTCTAAAAGTAAGCTGAGTACTGAAAATGTTTTGTGTTACTATTGGTATGAAACAGAGAGGCCCAAAGGGTCAAATGAAATCGCAAGTGCAGTTTACCATACTTTGAAGACCCTAAACATACCAGAACACGTAACAATATTGAGGTTATTTGCAGACGGCTGTGGTGGCCAAAACAAAAACACAATTTTGATTGGTATGTGTTGCAAGTGGCTGTATTCATTTTCACCAGTTCAGTTAAAAAAAATTGAGATTATATTTCCGGTAGTCGGTCACTCTTTTCTTCCGGCAGACAGAGTGTTTGCTAAAATAGATAAAGACATTTGAAGAAGAGAAGTCATGATGAAGCCGGAGGAATATGTGAAAATTTTAAGTCAGCATGGACAAACATTCCATCTCTCACAGGAAGTACCAGTTTTAGACTGGAAAAACGCAGTCAATGCTGTATTTTAACCTCCAGGAAGTTGGCATTTTGGTGTCAATATTTCAAAAAGATTTTTTTTATATAAAGGGAAAACGAATGTTGCCGTACAAGGAGAGGAAAATTACAGGAGTGAAAGAAATGATAAAAAACTGGTTAGTAAAAAGGGTAAATCTGTATCCATCTTATCACCTATTAACTTACCTGTGGGAACTAACTTCAAAAAAGAAAAAGTTAATGATGTCTGCAAATTACTACAGAAGCATTACGGAGAGAATTGGAGTGAACTATCCGACTTAAACTATTACTACAATGCTGAACAGGCCTATCTTAATGGAACAGCAACAAGTAAGGAGGAGAATGAAAATGAGGATATTGTTTGTGAAAGAGTAGTAGAAAATGAACGATTTGTTTAATTTTTTTTGTTTTAATATAGTTTTGTATGCCTTAATTTTGTGATTTAAATATAAATATTAGTCTCAGTAACTGACTTTTTCATTTAGACAACCAGCAAAAAAATAATTCGTTACAAAAGCCGGTAAATTCACCTGTAGTTATATTCAAAATCCGCTATCTCCACTGGTTACTTTCAAAACCAGCTATATCCATTTTTTTATATATAAATCAATGTTTATCTTTTTTTTTAATAATCAAATTACATAAATCAGGGTTATAAACATATTAGAATTACATTCCCTAATGGAATAGTTACAATTCATTTAGACAGGTACTCGGAAATAATAGATACACTTTTTTGCTTTTACTGAAAATATGTTGCGTGTGGAGTTAGCGCACATTGGAATTATATGACTTATATAAGGATATAATATTTCCTTTTTTGATATTAAGGTTGTGTTTAGAGTGGTAACTTAAATATCTGTTGGTGTTGGTTGGTTTTCTGTAGACCTTGGTTACATATCCTGTGACTTCTTTTGTAATTAGCACATACAAAAAAGGAAGTGAATTATTGGTTTTTTGTTTCATGGTCAATTTGATTGATTCTTCTTTATTGTTGATGTTTATCAGAAATTTTTTCAATGCTTCTGGTTCGTGAGGCCAAATGGAAAAACTATCATCTACATATCTCTAACATACTGTGGGTACTTTGTCTTGTTTGTGTATAATATTTTGTTCAAAATCATCCATGAATATATCTGCTAATATTGGAGATAAGGACAAACACGTAGTTTTATCCTCAGTTTGGATTTTGTTGTTAATGTATCACCCCTGTTTAATTTGCCTCTTATTATTTTTCTCCAATGTTGTCCACATTGGTGAAAAGACTGGTGATATCAACACTGACCAGTACATTGTTGGAATTGTAATGTATTTATGCTAGTTTTTTTTATTGCTGTGAGTTTTTAAAAAAACATGTTGTTTTTGGTGCAAAACAAAACAATCAATCAGAATTTAATATTCCCAGGGTAAGTGTATCAATTTTAAAGTGACATGACCTAATAACAAATAACTTTGGTTATACATACATATTTTTTTAGAATTTTTATATAAATCTTTTTGGGAACGATTTTCAAACTAGAAGTCGAAACGTCAAACACTAGTTAGTTAAAAAATTTTAATATCAAATAAAAACAAAGAAAATCCTGCCTATAGCTTTACAGAAATTTTAAATTGATACTTCTGACTTTATGTCGTTAACAGAATAACCTAATTTATTAATACCTTTTTGACGTGACAACGTCTTAAATTAGGTTGTGGCTTGGAGTCATTCATGTCTGTTACAGTGAGTCACCGAACGAGAGAGAGGCCCGCCGGATCGGCGAATGCCTTGCGTCTCTCTCCCACTCAAACATGATCGGTCCGCTGCGCGCGCAGCACTAGAGAATTAGGCGCGTTGAATCGGTGCGTGCTTCCGTGCTTGTGTCTCTGTCTTTCTCGAGCGTTCTTGGCGTTCAAGACACATTACAGCAGAAACACTTCCTTTCATTTCATATTTCTCCTATCATCGTCCTATCCTCAACAAAATCACTCAAATAGAAATTAGTTAAGTTTAAGTTTACATGTACAATGTTTTAGTAAACAAAATATATTTCTATAGTTAAAATTTGTGCAATTCTTATTTTCATTCATTTCCTTGTTCCTATTGTGCAATTTAATAATATTCATATCAATAAATATTCTACCGAGAAAAAGACGTTGTCACGTAAAATTTTCGCCCGTAAAACCGACTTTACAGGCAACCGATTTTTTTTTTATTTGAATTTTTGCAAGTATTATGATAATTTGTATAAAACTATTAGACAATTAAAAACCTTATTAGGTCATTAGCAGCTTATAAACAGTTCCCAGCATGTTAAAATGTAATATAAAAAAAGTAAATTTTTATATTATCTACAACTTTCGCATTTTAAATTTATACAAGTAATTCCGTATGTTTATTAATATCACTCAATAACTCGAAGGAAAATATCTAGGAAATAGGAATATAATTGGTTAAGGCAAAAATATAACATTCCATTAGCTCTATATATTCGGTAAACTAAGTAAAGTTACATTCCAGTAAAAAATCAATACCTAAATTGGACTTGTTTGTTAAAAACTATGTGTTTCAAGTTTCAATTAAAAATTTGTAGTTACTTCCTATATTATAGTCTGTCTAAGTAAACGGCTTGTTTTAATCTCGTTACAAGCATAATGCTGGTTGGTTTAATTCACATTATTGATTTTAGTAATGCAGTATAAGCACTAATTGCTATACCGATAAGAAATATGACTAACAAAGTATGTCGACACATGCATAGAGGTCGATACCGAATCGAGTTTTATGTTTTAATAAAAGTGATTGTCTCCATATTTTAAAATTCGTGCGAACAAACCATGAAATTGGTGTGATATTTTTGTCAAATATATGTAATTTACAAAAATTATACTGGTTCATAAAAATATTTGGTATACCAGGCGAAGAAAACAAAAATAATTATTAAGACAAGAGAAGAAAGGCTAAAAAGGTTATAAGCGTAAGGACAGAGAGATTAAAATATAGAAAAATATTGAAAATTCATCCAATCCAGGAGTACAGACTGGTATAGAGGACCTTCAAATGGGAGATAAGAAGGAAATGCTTTATAGATTGTAGCAAGACTTCAGAGACCTGATTAAAGGAGAACTGTATACAACAAATGGAAACATTAACCAAATTAAAGAATGTGTACAATGTATACAGGACAAATAAACAAGCCTACACGATCCCCGTATGAGTAATCAAGCATGTTGGAGAAGCAACTATAACCATAGCATATTTATGAAAACCTGGGAACAAGAAGAAATGTTGAAAGTGTAGAAGGCAAGAATTGCAAGATTTATCAATAATATAATAATGCATTTATCAATATCATAAGAATGTAACGAAAAAGCTAACAAAAGCAGATGGTAAAAAGCTGTTTGTTCACAAAAGCTTTAAGAAGACCACGTTAATGAATTCGGAAGGTTTATTGGGGGTGGGTACGAATATGATGGATAGAGAAATAACAGATCAAAGACAAATAAATATAAGGTAGAAAATAAAAAGATAATATAAATGTTAGGGAAATGATTCTTCTACTTACAATTCGTTATAGGATTTTATTAAAGTTTGAAGGGTACAGGGGAAAAGGTAACTTAGTCAAAAAACTGTATTTTTCAGGAGAAAAAAAATTGAAACGATAAAAAGCCTATTTTTAGCTAAACATTTTTATATATTAAGTCCGAAATGTACTTTTATAACTAGCTAAAATAATGTTATGACTGAGTTAATATTTAGTAGTTAGATATTTTTTATTTAATCAAAATGTGGATTGAGATGGTTCTTACTCTAAACAAATTTAAAAAATTTTAATTTTATTATTTTTTTTTTTTCATAAGCAATTTCTACATTACATTAAAAGAACAAACCAAGCTACAAACTACTGACTTAAGTTAATCTGATTCCTAAAAATCGCTTTGATCGTCATGAACATCATCGGGCTCAGATGGTAACTCAGGCTGATTGGCAGAAAGAAGTTGTCTGTAGTACTCTTTAGATCCCTCTTCTTCACAGAGTTTCATAAGAACTTTTAGATCAGCACACTTTTCTTTGGGCAACGGTATATGCGTTTGGTAGAGCTAGCTGGGTTCTTAAAGATCGGGTCCTTTTGATTTCCCCTTCTGGTTCTTTCGTTGATCTTTCACTAAAAATGACCTGAAAGATCCGTTATATGTTTTCCTGTGATCCACAGTTTTGCATTTAGTTTTGAAAAACATGAACTGTTTTAGTTGCCAAATAGGAAAAGAAAATTTCTTTTTATAGAACTTGGAGGACAAAATGTATCCCACTCTTTAAACATAATTTGTTCACATAATACAACAACAAACGGGTGTGGCTTAATTCACCCTGCTTCTATAACCTCTTTCCAGCCATCTGGGGTTTCGGCCTGTGGACTTTTGAGGATCAATCCAATGTTTTTGTTCGGTGCCATGAAGGGATTGCCACGCACTTTGTAAGTAATTGTCACAGTGTCAAATATTTTTAGTGTAGCAGTTACGTAGTGGATGAACTGGATGATAGTGTGATTTTTGTTTTGTCCTCCTCAAGATTTGGCAAACACATAAAGTTTTTTAACAGTAGCATCCAGGTAGCTGTTAAAAAATGATAGAGCATCAAGGCAACGTCATCTAACCCCTTATTTGCAATGGTTTGGTCGTACGTATACATGATTGAAATACCATTTGACAAAATATAAATATTAAAAATATAGAATGACAGCTGTCTTCTAAAATACACTTTAGCAGAAGTTCTATTTGGAGTAGGAAGATTTATTTCGAAGTTTATAGCGATAGCCTCTACAGTTAACGACTTTCTAGCTTCAGTTTTTGTACGCCTTTTCAATTTATAAAACCAATCGGCCTTCTTTAAATGAAGTGTCTTTTCAAATTCTAGCTTCCTAGTATCGTTCTCTAACTTTACTTTTTCTTCATCGCCTTTGAAACGGCAATTTTCCTATCAAGCTCAATAATTTTGGCTCTCTGCTCGTCACACCAACAGCACGTTTCAGATCATGGGTAACTGAAGAAAATGTTAAACTCTGACATAAATATTTGCCTGAATGTTTTATAACACATGTTAATATGGGGATGTTTAGTCAAAAATAATTCAAGAAGCTTTTTAACATTCATATCTTCTGTTAGGTAAACTCTGTTTGAGTCCTTAAAACTGTAGTGCGCTTTACGTCCCTTTAATGAGCCAAAAAACTGCAATAACAATTCATGAGTTTGTTGATCTGCCTTATGAGGTATGTCTATTGGTATGCTTTTCCCTTCTATAAATCGGCGTATGAGATTTTTGTAGCTGTATGAGCTTTCATTCAATCTAGCACCTTCTTCGTTTTTCCTTGGTCTTCGTTGAAACACAGGTCGTAATGAGATAAGTACAGATAAACTATTTTGGACATCATTACCATTTTCACGGCCATTGTTATTAAACTGTCTTATTAAATCACTTTGTTCGGCAACAGAAATATTCTAAAAGCACTTATACCTATAACTAATTAACACAAAGTTACTTTAATAAAAACCTATAACGGATTGTGAGTACCAGACTTATTTCCCTAACATTCATGAGTATGTGCTCACACCAGCAACCTTTTCATCATTTAACAAGATAATAATCTGACAATAGGAAAACAAGAAGTACAAAATACAGTTAAACTGCAAAAATTATTGCGCCAATAAGTCTTAACGTGAGACTTGTGGAGGACTAAAGATTAAATTAATTAGACATTAGATCGACTTTTCACTTAAAGACGTCAAGATCACTTCAGAAACATATCAAAGAGTTATCAATACAAAACTGTAAAAATCAACATATTTCTTCAGAAGCTGCATAAATTAATATAAAAAATTATATCTTCAATGACATGTTTTAAAAATGTTATACTTTACTTAACTTTACTTAATCAGTAGACCCATTCGTACCTTTCGGTGTTGGGCCGTTTATAATACAATTCATTAAATTACAATATTTTACAGTCTTCTGAGGTGTCCTAGCTCTTAACGAACTTTCTCCATTCCTTCCTATTGGATACCATCTGTGTTGCTTCCTGCCAAGTCTTACCCTTACTCTGCAGTATCTGCGAGATGGGTTAATGGGTCTTCCTCTTCTGTTCTTCCCTATTGGTTTGGCGTCCCACACTCTTTTTACTTGTCTATTATTGTCCATCTGGGTTAGATGTCCGAACCATGCCAATTTTTTCTTTTTGATTCATTTCTGATTATATCAGTTCTTTTTACTCCGATCGTTCTTCTGAGGTATTTCATCTCTGCTGCCTGAATTCTGCTCTGATGTCTTTTGTGTAATATCCAATTTTCTGCCCCATATGTCACCGTAGGTCTATATATTGTTTTGTTGTCATCTTGGTCTTTGTTGATATTTCTTTGTTATTAAGGAATCCTCTATATATTGCTTGGAATAGTTTTCCTGTGTTTTCCATTCTGTTGTTAAGATCGTCCTCGATGTCTCCTTTGTTGTTGATTACTGTTCCTAAGTATTTGTATGAATTTGTCTATTATTTTTTGTTGGTCTATCATTACTTCTATTTGATCTTCCGTCCCTTGTTTCCTTGATATTTTCATTATCTGAGTCTTCTCTTTGTTTACGTTCAAGTTCTATTTGCTTGCTTCTAGGTTCCATTTCTCTAAGTTGTATTTCAGTTTTTCTGCAGTTTCCGCAATTAATACTATGTCGTCCGCATATATACATATCTCAGCGTTTATTATTTGCATTTTGTTCCAACCGATGCAGTATTTCTTGAATGTTTTCCTACATTCTTTCACTATCTCATCTATTACATTTATGAATAGCACTGGGCTGAGACTTCCCACTTGTCTAACTCCTTGAGTTGTTTCAAATGGTTCTGACTGTATATTTAACATTCTTACTGTATTTGTTGTTTTCATGTATATATTCTTTGTTGCTTCTATTTCAATAATGTTTCAATAATATTTTAAAAATGTTATATCGTCTCTAAAATAATATTATTTAAATAAAATAATAAGCCTTAAAAATATGTGTATTAAATACTCCAAAAACCAATAAACATTGTCGTCAATAAACTGATAACTAAAACAGGTTGCAGTCTTTAAACATATTTGACTACAACCTGAAATGAAATCAAAGAGGCCTGTGTTTTGTTCATACTAAAATTACGTTACAAAATTAAACGTTACACCTAGAAACACAGTTAAAAAAACTCCGTAGAATAAGATAGATTAATCAGACCAAAAAAAAAACACATATTATCAATATTATTAATGGCACTTATTTTAACAGGTCTTTGCCTTCTGGGGAAGGACATATGCTAAAGCCCTGTAAACAGGTGGACCAGAGGCTAAAAAGATCAGAGTGAAATACCCTTAGTTAACTCTTTCGTGTTATAGGTAAGAGGATGACAAAAGGGCAGAACTCACGATTGAATGTGCAGGGCGCCATTGAAGCCGACAGTGAAAAAGGGGTCTCCTTTCTGGTCCCCGTTTTTCTTCTACTTTTAATTGTAGAAATAATTGCAGCGACCCATAGTTTTCGCTGTTCCCCATAATGTGACCGAGCTATTTGATTTTTCATGTCTTTATTGTGGTTAACTCTTTTCCTTTTTGTATTCTTAATAAAACGTCCTAGTTCTTACGTGGTCGGTATAGGATTTCTCCAGGATTCGACGATAAAGCCACATTTCGAAAGCCTCAATTTTCCTGCAGGTAGCGTCTGTTGGAATCCACGACTCAACTATGTACAGCAGTATAGGAAAGATATAACATTGTAGTACCCTGATTTTTATGAGTACTGATAAATTATGGCATTTGAATAGCTAAGCCATTTTTTGAAATGCAGATCTCGCTTTCTTTATCCAACATTTTATTCCTAGGGAATGGTTCTAATTTTCATTGACGTTCGTACCAAGGGAGGTGTATGTTTTTACTCTTTCTATTAATTGACCATTAACACTGACTCTTTCAATTTGCTGTTCCTTCTTAGAGATCATCATACATTTTGTTTTCTTAATGTGCAGTGAAAGTCCATATGTCTGACACACTTTTGTGATTCAATTTATTAACTCCTGGAGGGTATCGTAACTGTCAGCATATATCACCGTGTCATCCACGTATTTGATGTTATTGATACATTCTCCGTTAATTCGAATTCCGGCTTCAACATCCTCTACTGCTTCTCGAAAGATTTCCTCAGAGTGTATGTTAATTAGCAAGGGTGATAGTATACATCCCTGTCGGACCCCACGTTTGATTTTGATATAGGATTCTCCTGCCTCTGTACGGATAGACGATGTTTGATTCTAGTAAAGATTGCTAATAATTCTTAGATCACAGGTGTTTATTCCAAGATTGTCGTATTTTTCTGTATAAAACGCTTTGTTTTATAGAGAATATAAATTATAATCAATGAAGCATGCATAAATATTGCAACTCATATCTCTACATCATTAAAATAACACTCGTATGCTAAAGCATACGAGTGTTATTTTAGACAGTAGCATACGAGTAAGAAATGCATCAATGATGACTTGACTAGAGAAGAGAAAGAAAAGCAGAAACACCTAAGAAATTTTGCAAAAAACGAAAAAGAGAAAGGCAAAGACGTCAAAATTGGTTACAACAAGGTGTTAGGAAACCAAGACAAATGGAGATGGAACAAAATAAAAAAGGAACTGGAAAAACATCCAAAAAACTAGAAAACTACACCCACGCGAGAAACATTGATAACGACCAAAGCAACGGAAAGGATCTGACAATGACGACCAGGGCGACGAATAGGAATAACGATAGGGAAAAGCACGATGCAAAGGTAAACAAGGATGAGAATAGAAAGAAGATGAAAGATATACCGCAAAAAAAAGGAGAGATCAAAATGGGAACATGGAACGTAAGAAGCATCAATGAAAAAGAGGTAGAACTTGTAGAAGAAATGATCAGACAAAAAATAGAAATATTAGGAATAATGGAAACGAAAATAAAAGGAAGAGGTTTTAAGAAGATACAAAAAGGATATTGGTTATTTTGGGTAGGAGCTGATGCAAAGGAGAGAGCAAAAGAAGGCGTAGGGATAATAATTGCACCGAATAGACTACAATACGTTATAGAAGAAACATATGTTAACCAGAGAATATTATCGCTGAAAATGAAACTGATAGACGAGGAAATATGGACAATAATACCAGCCTACGAAGTAAATGAAGATGCAAAAAAGGAAGAGAAGGATAAATTTTTTGAGGAGCTCCAAATGCAAATTGACAATGGGGAAGAAAATATAATTGTAATGGGAGATCTAAACGGTAGAGTCGGAAATAATAACAATGGAATTGAGGAATGCATGGGAAAAGAAGGAAAAGAAATACTAAACAAAAATGGTGACAGAATAATAGAAATATGTATGGAGAATAAACTTGTTATAACAAATACAAAATTTAAACATAAAAAAGTACACAAATACACGAGAGTACAAGAAAGTAGAAATGAAAAATCAATCATAAATTACTTTTTGGTAAGTAGCAACAGGTGGAAAAGAGTACAAGACACGAAAGTCAAAAGAGGCTCAGAGATTGGCAGTGATCATCATCTAGTAATAATGAGAATGAGAACAGCAAAAGAAATTGAAGAAAAGAGAAGAAAGGTAGTAAATGAAAAAGTAAAAAGCTAAAAATTAAAAGAAGAAAGATATAAGAAGATATTCCAAGAAAAATTAGACAATATTTTGAAAGGTAGGGCAAAAACTGCAAGTATAGAAGAAAAGTGGGAAAATCTCAAGACCAGCTTAATCATAGCTGCTGAGGAAACTTGCGGGAAGACAAAAATAGCAAATAATAGCATGAGGAGAACTGAATGGTGGACGGACGAAATACGAGGGAAAGTAAAGAACAAAAAAGAAAAATGGAAGAGATATCTAAGTACAAAGCGCCCTGAAGATTATGAGGCATATAAAGAAAAAAGAAAAGAGGTTTAAAATAGCTGTGAAAGCAGAAAAAGAAAGGTGATGGGAAAAGTTTGGACTAAAAATGACAAATAATTATAGAGAAAACCAAAAACTCTTCTATGGCGCATTAAAACAGCTCAGACAAAAGAAAGAACACATGATGCCGAATATAAAAGACAAGAATGGAAAGGTAATAACAGAAGAAAACCAAATAATGGAAAGATGGAGAGAACATTTTAAAGAGCTAACTCATACAGACGTAGACAACATAGTGGAGATACAAGAAATTCATAAAGAACAAAAAGTAGAACCCATAACAACAGAGGAACTAGAAAAGGCAATTGAAAGAGTTAAATTAGGCAAAGCACCAGGCAAGGATCATATCACCCCGGAAATGATAAAATTCATGGGAATAGAGGGAGTGAACAGCATGAAAGAACTAATGAATGATATCATAAAGAGAGCAGAAATACCACAGGACTGGAAGAAAGACATTATACTACCAATACACAAAAAGGGCGACAAGAGAAACTGTAATAATTACCGAGATATTACTATATCAAGTATTTCTGGGAATGTATTCGCAAGAATAATAGAAACAAGAATAAAAACCCAAATAGAACCAACTATGGAAGATACACAATGTGGATTCAGGAAGGACAGAAGCACGCAAGACCACATATTCACAATAAGACAAATAAGTGAGAAAGTAATCAATAAAAATAGAGAAATACATATATGCTTTATTGATCTGGAAAAGGCGTTTGACAGAATTCAAAGACAGGACGTATGGAGGACATTAAAGGAAAGAGGAGTTGACAGGATAACAATTGATGTAATAAAGGATATGTACAATAATAATACAAATACGGTGAGAACCAACAACGAGGAATTCGAAGAATTTACTACAAGTCAAGGCGTCAAACAGGGATGCGTGTTGAGCCCACTGCTGTTCTCAGTGGTACTGGATGAAGCAATAAAGAAAGCCAAGAAAAGAATGAGAAAACTAACATTAGGATACTGGCAAATGAAACAGGCTGAACTATCAGAGCTTCTATTTGCAGACGACATGGTTTTGATAGCAGAAAACAGAGAAGACCTACAAAACAACCTTGAAATCCTAGAAGAAGAACTGTCAAACATAAATATGAAAATAAATATAGAGAAAACAAAAAAAATGATAATTTCAAATAAAAGAAAGACACACGCAATACAATTAAACGGAAAACAACTAGAACAAGTGGAACATTTTAAATACCTAGGAGCAATAATTGAATCAAATGGTAAACAAGACATGGAAATAAATGAGAGAATGGGACGAACAGAAAGCTTATTTAACACTATGAAAACAACATTTTTGGGGAAAAAAGAAATACCGGAGGAGGTAAAAACGGCAGTCGTTAAATCAGTAGTTAGACCTACAATCATCTATAATAGCGAGTCATGGACATTGACTGGGAGACAAAAATCTCGAGTCAATGTTATGGAAATGAGGTTTCTGAGGAAAATAGCAAACAGAAAGAGGACAGACAAAATACGAAACGAAACAATCAGACAAAACCTAAAACTAGAACCAATAAACGAAAAAATAGTAGAGGGGCAACTAAGATGGTTCGGGCACGTGTGTAGAATGTCGAATGAAAGACTAACAAAACGAGTGTTTGAAACGAGAGTGCAAGGGAAAAACAAACGAGGAAGACCAAGAGTTAGGTGGGTAGACGAAATCAGAAAAGAAGTTGAGAAGAAAGGATTGACATGGGAAAGTGCACGAAATCTAACACAAGACCGGATAGCATGGAGACAACAGTGCAAATCTTAACCCCACCAGCCTTACACCTAACGGTAGAAAGGCTTAGAACTAAGTAAGTAAGTAAGTATGCTAAAGAGAGCCCCTCTCGTACCCACTACGTTCGGAAAACCAAACTGTGTACGGCTGATTTTTTCTGCGCATAGTCTACATATCCTTTGATGTATGATTTTTAGAAATAACTTTAGTGGCTCATTAAGCTGATAGTCCGGAAATCATTACAGGATACGGATTTTGTTTTCTTTGGTAGAGCAATAAACGTTGATTTCAGCCATGATATTGGTTTGTTTGAATATTTTTGTTAGTCGTTGAGTACCGTTGTTGTTAAGTAGCTTTATGAGTTCAGCATATGATTGACAGGTCCAGGAGCTTTGTCATCTTTTAGTTGTAATATTGCTTTTTCCACTTCATCTATTGTGATTGGTAAGTGGTCAATAGATATGTAGGACGGAGGTTGTTTGGACGTATTTCCATCAAAAAGTTCTTGTATGCATTTGGTCCATTTGCATGTTTCTTGATTTTTATCTGTAATGATGTTCTCCTGTTCAGCTTGCAGTTTGCTAGCTGTGTTGGATTTTTGAAGACCAGCTGCTTGTTTTACCTTTTTATGCATATTAAATGTATCGTATTTTTGTTTCAACTCTATATCTTCGCACTGTGTTTCTTTATTTATTCCATGAGTTGCAGTATATTGTCATTCATCTAATTTTTCTTCTTCTCTTTATTTTCTATTCGATGTTCTTCTCTGATCGTGTTAAATTTTTAAGATATATTCTGGAGTGATTTTTTTTTGATTATGTGTTTGCTCCATGTTATTTAGCTTTTCTGAAAAAATCCATACGACTGTCCTCTTTTTTTTTTCTTGTCTTTTAGACTCTTTATCTCAAATTTTTTGTGACCATTCTTTTTTGTAATCTTTTTAAATCGAAACCTAAATTTATCACTAACAGGAATATGATCTGATGATACTTCAGCATCTGGGTAACTTTTAAATGATAGGCATCCATTACGGAATCTCTTGTTTACCATTATGTAATTAATTTGATTCCTTATAATGTTTCCTGGTTGGTCTTGTGGAAAGACCCAAGTGTACAAATTCTTTTTCATCTACAAATAGTTTAAATCTTTCTCCCCTTCATTACTCTTGCCTAGACCACAATCATCAATAAATTCACCGCTTTGCCTTCCACCAATTTTTGCATTCAAGTCACCCATAATAATAATCTTATTTTTTATTTTGTTTAAGTGAAATTATCAACAACTCATAATATTGCTCTGCCTCTTCTTCTGGTTTATCGCTGGTTTAGGCATACACTTGTAAAACATTTAATTTGACCGGAATAGTAATCCGTTGGATTATTATTATTCTTTCAGAAACAGGTATAACATTTGTAACATATTGAAGTAATGGAGGAGATACTATCGCTCCAACCCCATACATATGTTGACCTTCATCATTTTCCGAATGCTATACCATATGCTTATCAACGATACAGGCACCCCTATTTGGCCACCTCATTTCGCTTATGCCCATTATACCTACCCCAAGTCTAGTCATTTCTTGAAAGGTATTATGAAGTTTTCCAGCCTAATACATTGTAACCGTTTCAAAAGATTTAAAAGAAAATCATTATAAATTTCGATTATTTTTTTTAAATAAAACTACTAACCCCATCTATCTGTCAAGTACCTGTAGCCGACTCAAGGATTCTTCTGTAATTCCCAAATATATCCGGTAGATGAGCCCATTCATCAACTTGTCACTCACGCCCAAATTCAGAGAGCGCAAGAATAGCGTCTCCCTCTTTTCTCTTAAGAACGTCCAACCGTTCAGACGTGTTTTCGAAGTGGGTCTCATTTAGAGGTGAGCTAGGAAATCCTTTTCTTGTCCATATTTCAGATAGATATTTATTTTTAGACCCTTATTGGAGAGGCTATAATGCTGATATATTTCTAATACATGTCTCAAGATAATACTGGTATAAAGTTATTCCAGATCATGGCCCAGTAGCGGTATCTTTTTATGGAATACCTAACGCCTCTTATCTAGGATGGTGGTGGATTGATATAGGATGGAGCCGAATCAATGGTTTCATTTGGTTGACTGATTAAATAAGAAAAGAAACAGAGCAGATTCAGGTTGTACCAATTTTTATTATATCTTCTTTCAAGAAAACGAGAAATGATTATAACCTCAAAGAATGAAAATATAGTGAAGTGTTTTAATTTTATTTAAAGGTTTAATTTCTCTATTACTCCTAGTTGATAAATAACTATAATAAAGTATAGTTTTCTTGTAAACCTTCGATAAATCTTAATTTTTTCTTTGCTCGTCCCCTTCGAGGATAAACCAGGGGTGGCGTCCAATAATAAATTATAATTTCATATTATCTAATTGTGCTTGGATTTAAGATACGATATAGTTTCTATATGTTTAAAAAACCCCACCCAACACTCTTCGACAACGAGCGATTCTGGCCTTGCATATATCATTGTAGTACGCAGTGCTACAACATTGTCTTCACATTCCAGGTACATATTTTAATAATTA
Source organism: Diabrotica undecimpunctata (assembly GCF_040954645.1). Lineage (NCBI taxonomy): Eukaryota > Metazoa > Arthropoda > Insecta > Coleoptera > Chrysomelidae > Diabrotica > Diabrotica undecimpunctata. The sequence continues at coordinate 48,541,197 of NC_092809.1, forward strand.
ACTCTGAAGTTTTTAGAGACACTTTTCTAGTTCTATCACAGAGGTTTCTCTGGGATACGACCTGAAAAGCCCTGTGATCTATAGATGGATCACCTCCCCTGCCGAATCTTGGCTTATGTATTCCATGATTAGTGGCCGTTTTCACTTAAGTTGTGTTTGACATATTAACTGTACTAGAGGTGTCATCAGGGACCTTTGATGCAGTGGTTTCTCGTTGCCATCTGTATTCTGATGCCGTTGACCACTTTCTTGGTTCTTCCGCCTTCGAGACCAATTTCTAAATCTCAGGACAACAAAATGCCCTTCCACTTACCAGCTTATCTCCCCGAAGCCGTAGTTAGTAAATGATGGATTGCATATCCCGGCAAACACTCGGACGTCACAGCCTCGTTGGTTATCTAGCAGGATACACCAGATGACTATGATCCAGATCATCATACGAGTAGGTGAGATTGACATTTGAATAGGAGAGGCTATATGTTGCACATCACTAGACCATTACAGCCCGGGACTCTATACGAAACGATAATATATCTTAATATAGAAATTAATTGAATAAACTGAAGTTAATAATTCTTATCACAGAAATGTGAGTTTGACCACAATTAAACCACTAATATTCAATCTAGGTAGTAGAAATAAATGACAGACTTACTCAGAATCTATTTATTTATTAAAAAAATCCACAAGGAAAATAATTCCTGCAGCTGGCTGTATACCACGTATCACAAAAAGAGGTTAATCTTTGTAAATGGGTATATTTTATAAAAACCCTTAAAAGGGCTACATTAAAAACACGAACGTTTTCGGAACAACAGTTCCATCATCAGGTTAAAAATACCTAAAATAAGTATAAACCATTTAATTAAAGCAAACGTGGTTTAAAATTTTGACTAAGGTTAAAAAAGCAAAATGGTTATACTTACAGGTTACCATGCCTGAGCCACCAAAATATTTGGGTAAAAACCCTTTAAAATATATTATGTTACCAAAGGTTGTACATGATGTTGTTAATATTATTTGATGTTACCAAATCAAAAACGTTTTTTTTTATTTATTTATTTATTAAGCGACGACCGGTTTGTACCACTACAATTTTCTGGACATCATCACGTCACTGCTAAAGTCCATTTTAACATTAAACACCATCTTTACAGTAGACGTCGTACCGGAATCTTTTTAAAGATTGTGCTTTAAAAATTTTTAGTGAAGATAAAGGAACTACAAATAATTGTATGTAATGCTTCACAAGTCCTGAATCAAACAAGTAATAAAAATCAAGGACCAAAGCGTCCAGAGCCATCCAATGCTAGAATAAATACATCTGTAAATTAAATTCAAGCTTTCACTGGTGCGGCGTCTGTATTACGATGGGAATTTATCAGCTAGCAAAGTTTGGTCCAGTAATCCCTATTTTACGGCTTCGCGTATAGCTCAAATTATGTCATCTAAAAGATATACAATACCGGAAAAAGTGGGCCAAAATAAAAAGGTAAATAACCGATTGTTAAAACCTATCTTTCAAATTAACATTTGGGTAGGAATATTTATCATAGTAAGTATATTTTGGTAATGCAGATGAAAGGAATAAAATAGCTAAAACACATACTAAAAATTACTTTCAATTCTCCTAATAAAGAATCAATTGTACATTTTTATTAATAATTTAACAAAGTAAGAAACAACAAATTGCTGTTTCCTTTTAAAATCAACCAAAGAAATTTAACTGACCTATTAAGACGGGTTGTAACGGAGCGGGTTGTAGCCCCTCCCCCCTTCCACGATAACATCAAAGATCGCATAAACGTTCCCTTTTTGCCGTCAGGTTAACTATCCACTTCCCTATCGAAAGGTAAATCAACACGCCACGCCACAAATAATATTGATTCTTCAAATATACCGTAAAGGAGGTGGAACACAAAATAAGACGTTTTTCATACTAAAAATTATTAGTTTATATTGAACGAGGGAATATCGTCGTTTTCTATCCAGGTTAAAAGGTATATATTGAGATTGTATAATTTTAGTTGTTCCTATCGATAAACTGCTCAATAACATAAAATATATCCATCTATATCTATATATGTCTATCTGAATTTAGTAAGAAGAATATTGTCTTTTCCATTCACCTCGGTTTATTAAACCATCAAGCCACTATAGAAGCAGCAATAGATAAAACAGACTGCACGAAGTTGCTGGGGGTACTTCTAGACAGTAATTGTAAATGGTCAAACCACATTTCCTATTTGAAATCCAGATTAAGTAGCGCATGTTATGCATTGAGAATTCTTTCACGTCTCTTTCATACATCAGTATTAAAAACAGTATACTTTGCCCATTTTTACTCAATAGCCAAATATGGCATTGAAGTCTGGGGTTGTACCTCTGAATTAGAGCAGATATTCGTACTTCAGAAAAGAGCTATTAGGATAATGTATGAAATGAAATTTAGAGATTCTTGTAGAGGCATCTTTAGACAAAACAATATTCTTACAATTCCTGGTCTGTGTATATTTTCGTGTATAATGTATTTACATGGCAAAATTATGAATTTATTAAATTTCAATTTAACCATGTTTATTCAACAAGATTCAAAGACAATCACTTTATGTTTCCACAACATCGTTCTGTTTTGTTGGAAGGTAGCACACATTATGCACCCAAAGTTTCTTTAACAAATTACCAATAGATATACGAATGAATTTACATCAGCCAAACTTTCGGAGGTGTGTACATCAATACATTTGTGAGCTAGAGCCATATTCTAAAAATAACTTTTAAGTATGTTTTATCGTGTTTAATTAATTTATATACTTTTAAGATGTATGTCTGTAACTTTGACTTGTCTCATACATGTACTTTGTATAATGTCGCATGTGATCAATAAATTTGACTTGACTTGACTTGACTACTCCTGTCTTCCATTTTTCTTTTTCCTATTTGACCTGCAGTTTATTCAATACAATTGTGTATTTCGTTTGTTGTTGAGCTCACGATATTTTTACCGCATATCTTAAAGTTTCGTCTTAATTATTCAGTTTAAGGGCATGTTGGATGACGTTAGTTATTTTAATTTTGTTGTTTATTAATTCATTTTTTCCTCTGTATGTATCCATGGCCCTATGAGTTTTCCTGATTCTTTTTTTACAAACAAACAAAAGAAGATTCTTGTCTGTAAGAAGTTCCGTTAAACCTTACAATTCGGTTCCTTTTCAATTTATTCTATAATACGAATAAAAAACTAATGTTTAATAATCATTTTACCCAAATTTGCTGAATTGATAATCTAATTATCGCGTTCCATATGATGCAGTTAATGTTGGAAATTAATTTAAATATACGTACGGGAAAATGAATGATGTGCTTCTGTGTTCCGCATAAATAGGTTTACCTATGTTTGGGATTTAGAGGAATAGATACGAGGTAGGAAGCCAAAATGCAATTATGTGGTAGTCAATAACCCATCCTAAAATTTCCTGTATGTCAGTTTAGTGTAGCTCGCTTAGTTAACTATGTTTTTGGAATTTCTGTAGAGATGGTTGGAATATTAATGATGAAAATTTTAAGCAGATGATTTTATATTTGTGGCAAAATTAATTAAACATATTCAGAAGTTTAATTTTTAAAATTATGTATCAGCCTTTACTTCCTTTATCGATTGATAAATGATGCTGATGCTGTCAATGTCAGTTATTTTATTTATGAACTGTTTTTGTCTAGTATCATATTATTGGCAAGTTTATGTAAAAGGTATGTTTCTGCTGGGTTATTGATCTTGAGGTCTATATCCATGGTTATTAGAAGGAAATAAATTATTAAATTTATTTCCTTCCGTTCTTCCAAGAAGAACGATCTTGAATCAAATATTACTCACAACTTCAATACAAAAGTCGAAGATGCAATAAGAACTCTTAAAAACTCGAAAAGGATGTGGACCATAATGTATACCTAACGAATTACTAAAACATAGCCCACAGGTATTACAGGAATAACTAGGCTATTCTTCTTTTTATTGCGCCGTCTTCTTTCGAAGGTTGGCGATCTAAATGGCAATTGTAGCTTTGGAAACTGCTGCACAAAAGATTTTTATGAATGAGCGGTCAAACCATCGCCTCAGGTCTTTCAGCCACGAGTTCTGGCCTCTTCCAACTGATCTTTTACCCTGCACTTTACCTTCCAATATGATGATACCTTACCTTACACTGACTGTATATTTTATAGAAGTTACCTGTTCTATTATTTGTCCCTTGGCATACAAATGTACGTTTGTTGGTATCTTTGAAAAAAACAAAATTTCAGTTTTGGAAACGTTCAGATGTAAACCGAACATTTCGCTATGACGAACTACCGCATTTATTATATTTTGTAGTTCTTGTGCATTGTGCTATTAGGACGGTATCACCAGCGTACCTGATGTTGTCTATGCTGGTTCCGTTAATCTTGATTCCACCTTGAATCTCATCTAATGCTTTTATGAATATATATTCCGAATACAGATTAAATATTAGCGGTGATAAGATGTGCAACCTTGTCGCACTCCTCGTCGGATTGGTATATCTTCGGATGTTGTATTTCAATTGTTTCTGTGTGGTGCCAACTAGCATATATTTTCATCTTATTCTACAAAGGAAATGATTTATCACAGTAATAGAAAAAATCACATTATTAACAACATCTACAAAAAGAAGATAGAAAAATGTGTTCAAATTACAGAGGCCTAAGTGTCATGGGCGACTCCAATCCAAAAATTGGAAAAATTGACGACGACAAACTGTAGATTCTTATGGTCTTGGGCAATCTAACAGAGATTGTATGAATTTTATAAAGATAACGACATGGTCATTGCACACCTGGTATAAACTACCCAAGCGACGACTATATACTTGGAATGCCCCATTTGATGACAGCAGCAACCCTGGATGTTCAAGAAACCAAATAGCTTATATACTTGTAAGAGAGCGCTTCCCAAATGCCGTCAAAAAAGTTACTATATTTCCAGGAGAAGATATTGGATCGGATCACCAACCTCTTGTGGCAGATATTAAACAAAGGTTAAAATGAACCCAACGACAAAAACCAATATAATTAATTTTTACGATATAGGCATAGAAGTGAACATTAAAGAAGAATTTAACAATAGAATAAATAACATCGGAGAACAACTAGAAGATTCAGAGGAACTATGAAATGATTTTAAAAACCAACCATAAAATTCCCACAAACAATGATTATAGAAGAAACTTAATCAAGAAAAATTAATGGATGACAGAAGATATCTTGAAATTAATGGAACAACGTCGACTTATAAAATGAAATGAAACTATATAGAAGAATATAGATATCTACAAAGAAGGATTAAAAGGGAGATGAAATTAGTCAAAAATAAATAAGACAAAGGTGCAAGGACATTGAGGATGTAATATCTAGGCACAATTTATTTACTGTGCACAAAAAAGTAACAAAAGTAAGTAACATACTTAAAATTCCCTCTGTACTAGTTAATAATGTAGCGAGATTAAATAAAACGAGCGGTTCGAATTTATATAAATATATTTATTTATAAATTTACAGTTCGGTACTCTCTTATTAACTACACTAAACTCATAACATCGTTACATATATATATATATATATATATATATATATATATATATATATATACTAAAGTTACTATGTTCGAGAACATTCTGGCCTAGTCCCACCACTAATTCGTTGTTTGAACGGTCGATCCTTTCATGCGCTCGAGACATCTGTCGAAAGTTCTCGATGCCCCGAGACGCTGAATGCATGTTCGTAACAATAATAACAACAAAATTATTGTAAATGAGAACGAAATAAGAAGATAATGGCAACTGTTATCAGGTGTTTGAAGATGACAGAAATAATATTACCGAATCCTACCAAAATTGTACTGATGGCCCAGAAATTATGAAATGAGACGTAGAACATGCTTTAAAAATTGCTAAAATATATAAAACTTGTGGTCCAGATAATACATTACCTTAGTTACTAAAGCTAATATATGAATATAACATAAAAATACTAGTAAAACTTTTTAATATAATACATAACACTGGAGTGATTCCCGTAGACTGGCTCAAATCCATCTTTGCTACAATACCTTAAAAACACAAAGCTAGAAACTGCTCAAAATATCGATCTATTAGCCTAATAAGCCACACTCGTAAGATTTTCCTAAGAGTATTCCACAATAAAATTAGACTCAACTGCAAAGAAGATCTCGAAGATACACAATTTGGTTTTAGAAATGCTATGACAACTAGGGAGGCAATTGTTGCGCTAGCTATCCTATTAAAGAAATGCTGCAATCAAAAAGAATATGTATTTATATGCTTCGTAGGCTTTGAAAAGACATTCTATACAGTTTTATACATGTAAAATGAATCCAGATGCTAAAAAATATGGAAATAGATGACAAAGATATTCGTGTCAATAAAAAACTGTACTGGAATCAAACTGCTATCGCAAAATTTGAAGAGAATTATATTGACAAAATCTATATACAATATGGAGTCAGACAAGGTTGTATTTTGTACCCAACATTGTTCAATGTTTACTCGGACCAGCTATTTAAAAAGGTACTTGAGAGACAGCCACATGGAAATAAAATCAACAGCAAATTACTTAATGTAATTAGATACGCGGACGATACAGTAATTCTGTCAGAAAATATTAAGGTCTACAAATTCTGCTCGATCGTATTCACGAACTAGGAGAGGAAATTAGCATTAAAATAAACTCAAACAGAGCTTCAATTAAATGGATCCAAGTTGAAAAAGTTTACAAAATTACATATTTGGGAACTGTCATGACGGACCAACTAGATCCAGATATAGAAATAAAACGAAGAATTGGAATAATTAGAACTACCTTTATGAAAATGAAGACATTTCCTTGCAATAATCATCTGAGTTTAGAACTAAGACAAAGAATGGTTAAGTGTTATATTTGGTTTGTACTTTTGTATGAAGCAGAAGTATGGATACTAAAAGTATCAAACTACTAAGTAGGGTCAACAAAGATAGAGAACTGCTAAATACTGTTCAACACCGGAAAATGTCTTATCTGGGACATATAGAAAGCTGTAGAGGTGTAGAAAAAAAACAGAAAAACTGCTTCTGAGTGATCCTTGCCTCAGGTAGCTCAGGTAGCAGGAAGCTCAGGTAGCTTCCTGCATGACTGTGTTGCAGATTCACCAGGCTGGAATGCAGGGACTTCTGACATTACTGCCACAATTGGTCGTATGACTCCTGTAGATCCTTTGCCAAGTTAATTTGCTCCTTTTCTAACTTTTTTTTAATTTTGTACAAATTCATAAATAAAATTAAAATATTGTACTTACATAACTAGATAATTTTAATAAGTTAAGTTTTAATGTTTTGTAAATTTGAAAATTTAATGGATTAACCTCATGTTGTAAGTTTTTATACTAGTTTTATACAATGCTATTTAATTTTAATTTCATTGTATTTACTGATACCATATTTTAGCATATCCTGAAGAAGCAAATAAATTTTGCGAAAGCTAGATAAAGAACAAAGAGTTTCACTTTCCTGCCCTATTAATGACTGCAACCCCAAAACAAAATAAGTCATAATACTTTATTCTTTATTGATACCGATTCAAGCATGGGAAGTTTAACGAATTTATCCTCCTAGGTCATATATTTGGCCATCTAAATCAAACAAACCGATATCAGCGTTGGCTAAAAAATTTAATCTTTTAATTTTAAATCTGAAACTTCAAGATAAATATATTTTTAACTGAAATTGTAGTTAATTTCCATTGAAGATAATAAAAAATAAAGCATACAACACAATATAGAACAAAGTCCCTTTTGTTGTCTATTCTAATCGCACTTCTAAAAACAAACTATAATTTAACAACTATCAAGATTTCACGAGCATGACTCGTAAAACTCTATTTAATAGTTAGCAATATAAACCTTTCTAGCTATTACTTTAAAATATTTATAGCCAACGACATAACATGCACGAAAAAATAAAATGAATATACCGGGCTATGGCACAGTTTGCGTGGAACGTAATGACAAACGGCCTGCGCTAGAACAATTCAACCTTCTCTCCATCAAACTAATGACATGAATGGAGAATGAACGAGCTATTTCCGCAAAAAGGAGGCGGAGAAAGAGCCGATTACTTACCACTGAATAAATTAATATTTTTTCTATTTTAGGTAGGACTGTTACCAGTCACTCGCAGTGAATAATTGATATCTTGATTGTTCCAGATATTAAAAAATTTATAAATAGTCCAGGCAAAGGAAATTATACGTTAATCGATTTCTTAATTTGCCCATACAGGGTGCGGTATTAGTACGAGGAAATTCATTTACTCATTTGTCGTAAGAAATACGAAAAAAATTATTTAGGTAGAAGTTGTATCATAGATAGGACCATACTTTAAAAATATTTTCAAATATGCACGGTCACCCATATTAACAAATCCTATATTATTCCTTTTTTTAATATGAATTTTGGCAGTGTCATACGAGGTAGTTTAAAAGATAATTGCGTTTTTTCATTAATTTTGTAGCAAAATAAACACCCTGTAAAATTGTAGAGATTTGATATCAAAAATATATTTATGTTTAAAAGGTTTTTCGTATAGTCTACTATTGCCTAAAATTATTAACATAATGAAATATTTAATTATTGTATACAGGTTTGGTCGAAACTTGTAATGCGTATTTTCTTCTGAGTTTTAAATGTTGTATTTTAGTATGGTTTTGAAATGTAATTTTATGATACTTCATTATTTATTAAGCGTTCCCTATACCTAACTGCTTTAAATTGTTTAAAACCCATTTATGCCCACAACTATTTTTGTCAAATATATTTTTTTTTATTATATCTAATAAATTAACAATCAGAACAAAACAATGTATTCTATAAGTTAATGTGATGAGTTTAGGTCCTGTTCCTTGGTTCTGGCGTGATGTGGTGCCCTCCAGTGAGAGAATCACGGGTCCATGTTACTGGTCTGTTGGCCAACGTCGCTTTAGTCTTCTGATAACTCCATGTTGAGGTATTGCGGAAATTAATGGATTGAAGTGTGTGTTCACTTTTTGAATGTATTGTAATTTCTTTTGCTGGTATACTTCTTTCACTGTTGAGATATTGAGATCCTCATAGATTCTTTGGTTGGTTACGTACCAGGGTGCATCCAATTGCTCTTAAGATTTTTGATTGGCATCTTTCCATAATAGCAATATTAGATTTACTACTACAGCCCAATAGCTCTATGGCGTATGTCCATATTGGTTTGATAATTGTTTTATAAATTAGAATTTTATTATTTATTGACAGCTTGGAGTTTTTTCCAATTAACCAATTGATTTCTTTTTGTCTTAGTTGTATTTGTTTTCTTTTTTTGGTGATGTGTTCTTTCCAACACAGGGTTTGGTCCAGGTGTAGCCCTAGGTATTTGGTTATTTTAGTCCTGGGTATTTCCTCATTTTTGATATATTGGTGGTGGTGTTTCTCGTCGTAAAGTGAAAATTACGTGGGTTCACTTGTTTTCATTTATTTTTATTTTCCATTATTTTAGCCAGTTTTCAAGCTCATACAAATAGTCTTGGAGTTGTTGTGTAGCTATGTTAATGTGTTTGTGACTTGTAAGTGCTACTGTGACATCTGCAAATGTGCCAATTGTTACGTTATGTGAAGTTGGTAGATCAGACGTATATAATATATATAATAAAGGTCCCAGGACGCTGCCCTGTGGAATCCTCGCCTTAATGGGATGCATTTTGGATATTTCTCCATTTACTTTTGTTCTAAACTGTCGGTTTTCCAAGTATGATGTAAGTATTCGAAAGAATGGTGGTAATATTTGTTTAATTTTATAAAGAAGTCCTTTATGCCAAACCTTATTAAAAGCTTGACGTACATCTAGTGATACCATTGGGCAATATTCCTTTTCTTCTAAAGCGGAATTGATTTTATGGGTTATTCAGTGGCATTGCTGGATAGTTAAGTATTCTCGTCAAAATCCAAACTGATAATTTGGTATCCAATCTGCGCCTGTAAAGTCTGGATCTATTCTTTTTATTAAAAGTTTTTCTAGTAATTTGGAGATTGTTGATAACAGACTAATAGGTCGATAGGGTGAGACTTCACTTGGATCTTTTCACTGGTTTTGGGAATAAAAGTATTTCTGCAATTTTTAGATTGTTAGGCCAATAATTACATCTTAATATTGCGTTAAATATATATGTAAGGATTACTATACCCTTTTTTGGTAATTCTTTTAGCATTTTTGGTGTTATTAGGTCAATTCCTGGTGACTTTTTGATATTTAGTCTTAATATTTCTTCTTTAAGTTCTTTGGGTGTTGTTAATTTTATTGGATTTACTGATGGTTGTTCTGAGTTTAAATAATTATTAATTTCTTGATCTTTTTCATTGTTGTGTGGTTGGAATACTGTTGCTAAATGTTCAGCAAATAATTCTGATTTTTCTTTATCGCTTCTTGCCCATTGGTTCTGTGTGTCTGTGGTTTTTCTTACTGGTGGCGATATTGCTTGAGGTTTTAAGGATGATTTGATTAGTTTCCATATTGAATGGTCGTATCTATTAAGTTGTGTTACATATTTTTTGACTGACTCTTCACTTGCAATTTTTAGTTGTGTTTTTAATTTATTGGTTAAGCGATTGTAAAACCTTTTATCCTCTGGGTTCCGACTTTGTTGCCATTTGGCTCTTGCTCTTATTTTTTCAGCAATGAGCTTTTTAATGTCTAGTGGAATATTTATTCTATTCTCGATTTTATTTTTATCTGCATCGTTCGGTGTCGCTTCTTTTGCAGCCATTTGCAATAAAGTTATAAGGTTGTTTGTAGCTGCTTCTATTTCTAAAGGGCTTCTTAGTCTTACATTAAGTTTAATGTTTTCATCCAGTATTTTTCGGTAAAGGTTAAAATCTGTTCTGGGTCCATGCAGTTTTGGAGTAGGTTGTTTATTAATAACGCAGGTGCTAATTGTTGAAATAATTGGTGAATGATCTGAAGATAGATTATAACTTGGAACTATGTCCATAAAGGTGTTACATATTCTTTTTATGATGCAAAAATCTAAGAGGTCTTTTCTTTTTTTGGGGTCCGTTGGCCAGTACGTTGGTGTTCCTGTTGATAAATATGAGTATTTATTTTCTTGCATTAAGCTATAGAGCTCTCTCCCCTTTGTTGTTATTAATCTTGATCCCCAGTAAGTGTGCTTACTATTAAAGTCACCAGCTGCGATAAATTTTGGAACTAGAGTATTAAAGAAGGATCCGAAATCGGTTTTTTTAATATTGTGCTTTGGAGGGCAATATACTGCTGATATTGTTATTTCGTAAGGTAGTGAGCACACCTTAATTACTGTAGCTTGGATACAGTCTGTTATATAACTTTCCATCATGAAATGTTTAATTGATTGTTTGATCAAGATTGCTGTACCTCCGTGGGCTGTCTTGGCGGGGTGGTTAGTATGGTACGTTAGATAATGAGTTATTTTAAAATACGATTTGTCTGTAAAATGTGTCTTACTTATTAATAATATATCTATACAATTTTGTTGTAGAAATATTATCACCTCGTCCTTACGATTCAGCAGGCCATTGGCGTTCCATTCAGCTATTCGTAGAAAGAATTTTATTTGCATACGAGTTTATTTAGCATGTTTATTACCATGCTGTTTTGTTGCAAGATTTGATTAAACATGGCTTTGAATTCTTCTAAAAACTTCATAAGAATAGTGTTTGAATCTTGATTATCTGAAGGAGCAGCAGGAGGTTGTCTATTACTCTAGCTTACATTTGGTCTTACTGTATTGGGTATAAAGTTTCTGTTACGTGCTTGCGACATATTTTGGTGATGATTATATGTAGTTTGTGCTATATTTTTATTTCTATTTAAATTACGATAATATTCGCATCCTTTATAGTTAGCTGGGCGATCTCCTCCACATAAAGTACATGTAGCTGGTGTGTTCTTGTTCTTTTTACAGCTGTTTGTACTGTGCTGCCTTCCACATTTCACACAGACATATGGTCTATTGCAATATGTTTTTGTTTGGCCATATAATTGACATCTCATACATTGGATGATATTTTTGTTTTTTATGGGTGGTTCAATTTGTATATTGCAGTGTTGTAATTTCTGAATTTTATAAATATCTTGGTTATTGTCTGATGGTTCAAGGTCAACACAGAACATATTTAGGTACGGCTCTTTTGTAATCCTATGTTAAGCATTAATGATGTTTCTTACCTTGTGACCCAGTTTTGTCAATTCTTCTTTGATATCTTCTGTTGCATGTGCATAGTGAAGGTATTTAATTACGACTCTATAGGCCCTTTCTTCCTTTGGTTGATATGTGTGATGAATAATGTTGTTCTCTCTCATATATCTTGATAATTTTCTGTATATTTCTGGATCGCTACAAATTATTTTGATTGTATTATTTGCCATGGTCCTGGTTTCGTATTGTTCAGCTTCAGCTATTTCTGTAAATTTTTTCCTCATTTTTGGGAAGTCGCTTACACCGTAAATAAATATTGGTGGTGGTTTAGGTTTTCTTGGCGCTGGTTTATTTTGATTGGTTTCATTTTCTTGGGTATCCGTTAGTGTATAATATTTGTTCGATAGTGTAATGGTATCATCTTCTTTGTCTGTTTCTATATTGATTGATTTATATATTGTTCTTGATTGGGCGGAAATATCATATTCGTCGAAGAATTGGTGGTTGGTTGATTTATTGGCATATTGTACATACCTGGTGTTTGTGATGAAATTTGTGGATAACCCTGTATATCGTTGATTTGTGATTGACCCTGTGTGTTGTTTGGAATCTGCATTTGTGGGTAACAATTCATTTGGTTTGATGGATACTGGATTGGTAATGGCTGGCTGTTTACATTTTGCATTCGTTGGTTAACTATGTAGTTATCGAATCCTGGTCTATTCCCCGTTGGAAACATTATAAATAAATTACTGAATTGTTTTTAAATTAATTATATTAATTAAATTTGATGAGTTTATTGTTTTTAAGTCTATTACTAATTGATTGCTTTTTAATCATTTAAAAAATTTATCTGTTCAATTTGAGAAAACCGGTCACATGTTGATAACGGAAAACCATTTAACGTCCGCTCGGTTTGGAGTATCGATGTGAACTGGTCAAATATATCGATGATTTTCTTAAGAATGAAATAAAATATCCTAAAATGCATTAAAAAATTGCTAAACAATTTTTTCAAACACTGATTTTCGAAAAACATGCTGGGCTCGTTAACGACCCGTTGGGCACATAGGGGTACAAAGTAAAAATTAAATTTTTTATACAATTACATTTTAACAAGGAAAAGACAGTTAAGATTTTATTACATTTTATTTTATTCTCTTTTAACAATTTAAACATTTATTCCCTAAAATGAAAACAATGAAGAAGACATAGTTTATTTATATTACTTAAAACTTAAAATAGTTTGTATGATAATCTATCGCATGCTTTTGTAGTTTTATATGAACATATGACATCTTCTTTATTAAGCACCAGTAATAATTAGATGCTATTTTGATAAGGATGGAGCAGGAATTATTGCAATATTTTGAGGACCAGTAGAACGGGCTGACTCTCCAGAATTATACAATAATGTACTAACTATATGTCTTCCAAGTTTTAAGTTGTCTTTTTTATATCCAAATTGTCGTGCTAGTGTCCTAGCACTAGTTACACAAACATCCATCATCCATATCCATATTGAAAAGTACCATTTTTGTCACGTATTTTTATTCTATATTTTGAAATATTGTTGTCCATCAAGTCGACTCCGTCCATAAATTTGTTGTTTTGCGAAATTACAAATGGTTTATCTATTTGAATTTTTAGTTTTTCTTTTGCTAAATATCGGCTTGCTTTTTAGATTGGCTCAGTTCCATGCTCATTAGATAACGTGGTGGCAACATTATTATCTTTCCATTTACAGCAACAAATTTTAGTGCTCTTATCAAAAGAGCTAAAATAATATTCTCTTGGTTGTTTTATTATACTTTTTTTATCTTCTAAAGGACACTTTTCTGTTCTGTTTTTGCGTATAGTTCCAGTGGCACTAAACCCCATTCCTGGAATTGATGATATAAAAGATATGTTTATAAAAAAGTTATCAAAATAGAAGGAAAATTTTATATGTTTATAAGTATTTTGCAAAATCTCTGCAAAGGTCAATACCACACTTTCTCATAATCCACAATTTTTATCAGCGCCAGTTGTTAATTTTCGGCCTTGATATATGTCAAAATTTAGGCAATATCCATTTGATAAAGCCATTACCCACGCTTTATAACCAAATCTTATTGGTTGTTAAGTTGTTTGCACCCATTACGACCAAAGTAAGGAATCATAGATTCGTCGGTTGAAATTTGATTTTCAATGGGAGCAGTCGTTAAAAACTTTGTATTTAATTTTTCGATGAAAGGTCTAATCTTGGTCAATTTATCATTTTGGGCAAGGTGGTTGTTGTCTGCAGCGTGAAAAACTCTAAATATCTATTGCGCCTGATTGATTTCGTTACTAAAATATTATGTGTATCATCGGAGTTTTCCGAATACATTCTTTGTCTTGGTAATGGAACGTATCCACCTAAAATTAAAATTTCCAAGAATACATAAAATTCGTCAATTTCTATTGAAATATTTTGATTTCTCGAGGCAGCGTTATTTGTTGTGTTTTTAATTAAATACTCTATTGATTATCTGCCCATGAACAATTCAAAAAATTTTAACTGGATTACTTTCAGAAGTAAGTGTTAAAACTGGTAATCTCGGTAGATCGGAATTCGCACGTAATGTTGGTAAATTTATCATTCAACCATTTTCATGCCATTTTCTTTATTTTCTTTGTTCGATATTATATTAAAGTTAGATATTTCTTGAAAAACTTCATTTTCTATGTTTTCCCCATCACGCTGAAATTGAACTTCAGACAAGAATTTCATTGACCTCTATTTAGTCTTTAGTCTATTCAGATTATTATATTCTTCGTCTCCAGAATCCGAATCGGTTAACTAGCCATTATTATCTGGAGGCAAAATCATCCGGTATAATCATGAGGTTATACCGAATATTATCATCCGGTATGGCCTCACTATTTTCAAATGTTCCTATTTATCTCCATAATTTCTGCAGTAGATAATGTTTTCTTACTAAAACAAAATTTTCTCCTGATATCTAATGGTCTCAACCGGTCGTTAACGATATATATATATATATATATATATATATATATATATATATATATATATATATATATATATATATCAAAATATAATATTCTATTTATGACATATATCAAATTATTTTCATACTAGTAATATTATAATGTGTTTAAATGTCTTTACAAATGTTTGAATGAATCCATGATGCGAACGTTATTTAAGTTCTATTTTGATGTACACTCTACGAACACTACGAGTGAAACAAACGGTTTGAACTAAATAAACTGCTTACTTGCATAGTCAAGAATGAACAAACAGCGACTGGTAAATTCGACATTGGAACATATTTTTGTTAAAATAAAAAAAATTATCAAAAATCCTTTATAAAAGGTATATAATTTAAAAACTCAATCGGGCTATATCACAAAAAGTTTTCGGAATCCATATTCCATCATCAGTACACTAGGTATACATGATACATGTGTAGAGCCACTAAGTATGTGGGTAAAAACCCGTTAAAAATTGTTATTTTGGTGTTAATTGTTATTATATGGTGGTGAATATTATGATGTTAAAGTTACCAGTAGATTTGGTAACATGGCCACGTATGACTCCACGTGAAGTTGCTGGTCCTGAGACACATCGTCTCAGGACTGTCCTAAATGGAATCCACAGCACTTCAATAAAACATTATTACAAATCTCAGTGACACTTTGCCGAATTGCTTTTTTAAAATCTGCAAATACTAGTTTTAAAGCTAGTTTTTTATTACATTTGCCAATTTGTTTTGTAAAATATTTAAGTGCCAGTGTATATACAGGTTATTGTTTGACAATAAGAAGAAAACCAAAGGTATATAACTATCTTTTAGATCATGGATGAAGAACATTTGCTTAAAGAACTTTGGAAAATATTCAAAAGTCCCAAACTGCTAAATTGCGTGTTTTTGTTTTGGTTTTCAGTGGAAATGTTTTTAATATTTAATGAGTTTCTTCCATACTTTTTGGCAATTTAGTTATCGAAGTGTAACATATGTATAACACCTGAAGAGATCGTCAGGTGTTATACATATTTTTTTCGGACCAATCCCACATCCTTGCTGGCCAAGTTACTAATATCGCCATTTTGTAATTTCTTATGTATAATTTTCATAGCTCGTTCAGTGATATCTTCTAAGGCCTTTTGCTTTTAGGTGTTATTTAAAATTTAATGATTCAGATGCTTTAAAAATGCTTCACATTTTTCTTTTGTCTGCGCAAAACAAAACCAACGCTTGCCATAATTTTTTAAAGACTTGTTAAAACGATATTTAAAACTATTCAATACAATCAATTGTTTTCCTTTTTCAGTAAGAAAAATTTTAACAGAACTCATTTTGGCAATCATATTAACACCGTATTTTATAAAAATAAATCGCAGTACATTAAATATTTTGTGGGGTATTCCTTTTTATATTTAATTACCCTAAATGCATAACCAATAAAATCATTCCATTACTCCATTCTAGGTGATAACAATATTATTAAATATACTTACAAATATTTACCAATTAAAAAGCTATTAAAAGAATTAGATGGATTAAGATACACGGTTCACAATTTAAACATCTAAATATTTTGACTCTTCTTAATTCAGGTAGATGGGGCTCAACTTACCTATGCCCGCATTAATAACACACTCATGAGCTTTAACCAGCTTGTACTGAATACTGGCAATATAGCTATAGGAACATCTCCACTTAAAAAAAAACACAAACCAGTTCCATGGTGGAACACACAATATGAGGCTTATATTAAATTAAGTATCTAAAACAATTTTGAACAAATACAAAAAGTTTAAAAATATTGATATATTAACAAAGTACAAATAATGTAGAGCTGAAGCAAGAAGAAGAAAAAATATCATGCACCAGTTAGAGTATTTATGCAACCGAAATCCCAACTGTGATGCAGAAGCATTCATGTGTATATAATTTGAATAATTTTAAGTGAATAGTAAATAGAGGAGAGTTGCACTAAACTTCATACAAAAATCCTATTTTCCTTTATTAAAACCGATTTTTGCTCGCATAAAAGTGACTTTAATCCAATTACGGTAATGGATATAAATAAGTGAAGTCCATATGTCGAAATTATTTTCATAAAATTCGCTTGGCTGCAATAGGTCCGCAATAGATATTTCAAATACAATCCCTACAATCCCCGGGTATTTTTATTTGGATAATGAAAAACATCGGAATGGTAAAGTCATGTCTGTAGGACATTAAAAACACCGCTCCCAAAAATCATTCGATTTAGTGAAAGACTGGCAGTTCAGCATTCCTACTGAACTCAATTTCGACGAGGTTGAACTCCCTTAAGCAGTGGTGTAGGTTATTTTTATAGTTTTAGATTAGACAGTATTTACAGGCATAATCTAAAAAAATTCAATAAAATATTTTCGTTTTGCTATTTTTTTCAGTTTTGTGGAACCTTAAACAAAACCATTCATTAACTGTGTGAATGAGGTTAACTTTATATGTACATTAATGAAAAATAAAGTACACTTACCATTAAATTAAATTGTTCTTAAAATCTGAAAACGTCTCTAGGCGTCTTTTTTGTACTCATCTCTTTTGGATGTATGAGTCTAAAGGGTTTATAAAAATAACATGTCTCTTTAGTTAATAACAGGCGGTAACTGGTTTGTTTTTAGTTTCATGCGTAGAAGGCAATGATACTGTATAAAAAGTATGTGTTTTATCTCGCCAGGCATTAATGACGCACGGGTAAAGAACCATGGACTCAACTGTACCTACTGTATTATAAAGAGATATCTAGATATCTAGAACAACTCCCAGTCCGTTTAACACCAATTTTTTTTATTTATTTTATTTATTTTTTACCAAATTATTGTTTATTTATAACACTTTGAAGGGGTAAAATAATAATTTTTGATTCAGATTATTGCGAAGTATAATAATTTGTAAAGCCATTAACAACATGTTTATACCCATAGAATTATAAAAAGTACATTAGATAAATTTTAATTTAAGGTAGAGCAGGCAGGGTCCATTTATGAACTCTTTAGACACTCAGACCTCCTAAGACGGATCCATTGTATCACCCCTGTCATACAGAATAGGCCATAAGGACCTAGTCTTCGGCGTTTTTGGGGCCCACGCT
This sequence comes from Diabrotica undecimpunctata, assembly GCF_040954645.1. Classification (NCBI taxonomy): domain Eukaryota; kingdom Metazoa; phylum Arthropoda; class Insecta; order Coleoptera; family Chrysomelidae; genus Diabrotica; species Diabrotica undecimpunctata. Next base: position 48,559,599 of record NC_092809.1, read on the forward strand.
GCCCCGGGCTTCCATATCTGCTATAATCAACAGTGGCTCCAAGTCTGAGCTCTTCCTGCCAGTCCGACCATCTAATCTTATACTAAGCTTGTGGCTTCACAGAAAGCCACAAGTTTCTTAAAGGGTAACTCCCTTATTTGGCTCGGTTGCATAAAGGCCGAACACAGGATCTACCACCTCTGTCAGGTCAGTGCCTGGCACTTCCAGAGGACATGTAAGGAGTTTTCTCCTCTTCATCACAAAAAAGGCACCGTGGACCATTCGCCAATCGAAGCAGATGGAGTCTAAGTCTACAGCGGCCAATAAGCATACTGACCACCAGAGAATATCTTCTATAGTCTAGAAGGAGAATTTGAGCTGAAAGACTTTTGAATGGCCCCACTATGTGGAGCCTAGCCTGTCCCATACCTCCAAAACTGGCCCAGGAATACTAAAACCTCCGCAAAAGAAGCTCTTTGAGACTACCTTGACCAGAACAGAAGGGCACTCCAATCAGAGGTTCAATCTCACCAGTAGAGTATATGAGCTCTGTCTTGCGAGGGCACCAGCCCATTCGTTCCCATCCACGCCTATACGTAGAGACCTAATCTAGGCTCGTATTTTTTTAAGACTTTTATTTTATCACCAAAAAATAAAAAAAATTGTTTCTATCCTATAATTATTATATTAAAAATATGGTTAATTTTTTAAGGAACACTAACATAAGGAACACCCCCTAAACATCGTAGCATTTTGCAACTTACAATATAAGTATGATTAAAATGATTTTTATTTCTTAACAGATTTTAACTAAAATTATTTGACTTTAGATAGCTTTGCAATAACCCTGGCACATCTAAAAGAAAATCCAACTCTTAGACTGTAAAAGAGTAAATATTTAAACGTATAATCAGCAACGGGATTTATACAGAACTAAAAATGCCGCATTAGCACTTCCTTTAATCCTGCTGAATAAATCCTACAGGCCAAAGGAGTACGCAAACAGTTAATAAATACATCCGGTCGTGTTTTTGTATGTCTATACTGAAATTTGTTGGAAGATTAATTGGAGTTTATAAGAGAAGCAACAATATTTTGCAGCATTTTAGCCTTAGAAATTACAGAGGTTGTCTATTTTTTTAGCATTCGTTGACTTGAGTGCTAAAAACTCATGGACTTGAATTTATATTCAACAAAAGTAGAATTCCGTTTATTAGGGTAAGATAATACACCGGGTACGGCAAATAAACGGCAAATTAAAAATATCTCGAGAACTAAAGGTAACATGAATCATGAATCATGAAAATTAGAATAAAGGGGATTTGAAGAGTGATCCATTTAATGAAAATATTTTCATCTATTTACTACTTCCGGTTATACCACAAGTTGCTTATAACTTCTTTTGAAGTTATACTTATATACGCACGGTCAGCGTTGGAAATTTGCATGAGAGTGAATCTGTGAAACCATTACCTATGTAAGATAATGAGTAAGAGAGAGACAGAAGATACATTTTCTCTCTCTTCCTCTCTCGAGTATAAAAATGTTCCTTTTGTATTTAATATTATATATATATATATATATATATATATATATATATATATATATTATATATAATATAATATGTATTAATATTATTATTTATGTGATATGTTTTGTATTGTTTAAAATTAAACGTTTATAATTATTTTAGGCTTTTGTACCTATTTCAAAATAATCACTGTTTTACCGAGAACTGTCAATTTTGAAATCCGTTAGTGTCATGTCTAATTGGCAAATCCTTTACGTGTTTGGTTCATACGCTGGTGGTTGTGAGTTCGAATCCCAATTATGAATTTCCTTTTTTATTTTTGAAATATTTAAAAACCTCACGTTAATCTTATTAAATATATGTAATATACGCAAAAAACAAATTTTAAAATAAAATGAAAATTTACAAAATAATCCGAGTTGTTTTTTTTATTTTTATCTTCGTAAAGTAAGTTATGTATATTGGCAGTTTTAAATACTTATGAATATTACATTTTAATTTATATTGTATTATTATATTGAATTATGTTGCAGTGTATTTATTGTATTGTAATTTTTATATTAATAACAAAATAAACAATGAATTTTACTGCCGAGTATGTGTAAATTTTTTTTTACATTCAACACCTTTTATACATATATAAAGATAAAAATATATATTTTCATTAAAATATTGATACAATCCTTCATTTACTATACTCCTATTACAGGTAAAATGTTTATATACAGCAAACGATGCACCATATACCTATATAACTAATTCTTTTTCTCTTTCTGCTCTCTCTCACCTATAGCATTACATATGTAATGATTGTGCAGATTGACTCCTATATAAATTTTTAACGGCGAACGCGTGTATAGAAGTATAACTTCTACCGGCAGTCCCACTGGACTGCCACACCCGTTTTTTTCCCGTATATTTTTTAATTTTAGAAATATTGACGTTATTATACATTTTTTCTTAATAGTTTCCTATATCTATTGTAAACCGTTTTTGAATTATAATGGTTTTATACGAAAATTACACTTTTCTACCATGTATAAAATTCAATATTCTCTAATATAATTTGAATAACAGTTTAAATTCCTTAGAAATGTATTCATCACTTACCGCATTATCGTTTAGAGTGTAAAGTTGCCTTTTTCATTGTACAGGGTGATGTCAAAATTGGCATAAAACCGGCATGTCACTTAAAATCGTGGCTCAAGTCGAAAGTGTAGTGCTTATGGAAACGCGAGTGGTGCCAATCTCATTCTAAACTTCGATCTATCCAAAACGACATAATAACTTGATTCACCAAAAGTGACAACTGCTGCCTACAAATAGTGCTAACCAGACACCTAGGACACTCAAGACTAACACATTTATACCTCTTCACAAACAGTGACCCCCCCCCCCCCCGGTACGATATAACATGAAATATGCAGTCGCTAATAACCAATGGTTGACGCGACATTTCTTCTCTAAATAAAAAAACAGTAAATAAGAAGGTAATAAATTATAGTTACAGAAAAAGGATACGGTCAAGTTAAAAAAATATACTCCATTTAGAAGTCGTATACTATTATACAATATACTTTTTATAGTATTCAACAAATTAATAATTAATAACACAATTAAAAATACTCCAAGTTCAAAAATACTTCAAGTACTTGATAAAGACTATTACCTTTTTGATGATGATTTGCTATAAACCTAAGAAATACATAGTAAAAATTTATTCTTTTTCATGACACCTACCGCCGCCTTTGAGTTCGATACGGAACTAAAATATTGGCTGTGAGTAAATTTCATTAAACGACATTAGGAGTCTGCCGTATTGGTTGAACTCGACTTTTAAACTTTTTCTCTTTGCGTTTCCAGCTTACTTGCTACTGCATCCTTTACAAATAGCCAACCACATGAGTCGAAAACATGAAGGAATGAATTAAATATTGGACTTTCCAAACGTTCATTTGGATATAGTCAAATAAACGTAAGAATGGTTTTTTAATACCCATGTTTTGATGGCGTATGTTACTTTGGGTCTTATGAGAATTTTACACTGGTTTATTTTGATTTTTTTGATACATATTTTGATTTCGTTGGTGCTATTGGACTTATTTCCAATTTGTTGAAGTGACTACTGCTTAGCGCTTAGTGAGTATGCCTGTATGTTTTTGCAAGTACTCGAATCAATCTTACCGGTCACGAGACGCTTGCAGTATGATGTACTCGTACAGCAACCTTCTCGTGACGGGTTGGTTCTTCTCTTGACCCTTTCGATTTTTATTTTGTCTCTCAGTGTTATTCCTAACATGGATCGCTCCATTCTTCTCTGTGTGACTCGATTTGGTAGTCAAGACTTTTGTTAAAGTAAGTGTTTCTGTTCCGTATGTCAACACTGGAAGCATTGATCAAATACTTTTCTCTTTATGAATGCGGGCAGCATATATATATATATATATATATATATATATATATATATATATATATATATATATAGTAGTTAGGTATTATTGACTGACACGTTATGTAAACTAAAGTTTGATTTTGAGGTTACAGTCATTATTAGGGCAGGATAAGTAAAACTCTTTGTTCTTTTATCAAGCTTTCGCAAAATTTATTTGCTTCTTCAGGATATGCTAAAATATGGCTACAATTATTTTATCAGTAAACACAATGAAATTAGAATTAAAAACATTGTATAAAACTAGCACAAAAACTAACAACATGTTTGCTTGTACGCTTCAGTTCTATAAAAATGTGTAATATCACATAAGCCTTGTAAGTCAGTTGGTCGAGTTACCATGAAATCGTTTGCAAAATTAATGGTACCCTAATAAGTTTGTCATAGTAGTAGTTGTAATTGGAGAGAGTTTGTTTTAGATATAAATTAACTAATATTTAATTTACACGCTTGTTTTACTACTGAATAAGCCAATGGAGGCCCTTTGCGACAGTTCAATCGTACATAAACATGTGTGTGATGTGTGTGATATATGGCTTCTAAAAACTTGGTTATTTCCCTCCATTTTTTTGGTCCCTTGTTTTCTCTCTCCAATTTCTTACGCCTATTTCTGACTAGTCTTGTTTTACTGCTTCCAACTACTTCTTGTATGGACGTCCTCTTCTTTTTTCCCCATTTCTCTTTCCTTCAGTATTGTTTTCGATTCTCTGGCATTCGTATAATGTGACCAAGTCATCTAGCTCTTTGAGCTCGTATTTTTGCCGTAATTGCTGGTTTGCCAGATCTCTACTTTTTTTTCTTCCTACTGGTTCATAATCCACGTTTCACTGGCATACATCACTGTCGGTCTGATTATTGTCTCGCAGTTTAGCTGTTCTTGACATATTTTTTGCTTTCAGCAATTAATTTAGTGACCCTATCGCTCTGCTTTCCTTCATTATTTTTTTGTCTATCTCTTTTTCTTTTTTTCCAGTGTTCGTTATGGTTACTTCTAAGTATTTAAATTCTGATACTTTTTCAAAACTATAGACAGTCTCTGCTCCTTTCATTTTGATATATTTGTTATTATTTGTTATGCTTTTCGCTTCTTCTTCAAATTTCTGGAAAACTTTTTCTAAAGGTTTTTTTGTTCTAGCTAATATCACCACATCATCCGCGTACGCTATACACTGTTCCCTGCTATTGAAAATAGTCCTGTTTGTGCTTATATTTGAGCTTCTTACGATTTGTTCTAATACTAGGTTAAATAAATTCGTTAATAGCGGATCCCCTTGTTTTAAACCTCTATTTACTGTGAACTGTCTTGAAAAGCTTCCTTCCATTTTTACCCTATTCATCGTGTTACTAAGCGTCATTCTCACTAGCTTTATAAGCTTTTCTGGTATTTCTAATGTTCTCATGGCCTCATATAGCATCGTTCCATTTAGGGAGTCATATGCTTGTTTAAAATCGATAAATAGCATATGTAATCCTAAGTTTTGTTCGTAGCTATTATTTTGTATTAATTTTATCATACTTATTTGATCAGTATTTGTTCTTCCTGATCCAAAACGTCCCTGGTATATTCTCCAATCACTTTGTTATCATATTTTATTAATCTTTTTCTAATAATTTTTGCAAGTATTTTATAGACTACTTCTAATAGTGCTATACCTCTATAGTTTTCGCACTCCGTTTTGTCTCCTTTTTTATAGATAGGACAAATAAGAGCACTATTCCATTGTTTCGGCATTTTTTGCTTTTGCCAAATTATTAGTGTCAAGTGAAATATCCTTACCTTCAATCTTTCGCCACCTTCCTTAAAAATCCCACTTCAAAATATCTCTTGGTTCCCCCAGTCTTGAACAGTGTGCTACTTCCTATTTTTATTATTTCATTTCCCAGTTGTTTCGTGTCTTGCAGGGCAAGGATATTATTTGTATATTTTTCCGTAATTTGGTCTAAATTTCTTAAAGCTCCCTGAACATAAGTACCTCTTACATTCCAAGTCCCAATTTTGATTATATCCTTGGATTGTTTCCTTTCTTTTGTGTTTATTTTTCTGTTTTCCATGGTCGCATTCCTTTGCCTTGTCGTTTCGGTATCATATCTCGCTGGTTGTTTTTCTTCTTGGCAATTTTTCTTTGGTATTTTCTTTTAGTTATTTTGCTTAGAGGATAACGTTATTCCTCTATAAATTTCACAAATTTGCTAGTCTTCCTTTTTATGTATTGTTATTATCTACCACACCTCACACTCCCCTAGCATTTTCTCTTTTTTCCATATATTTTTAAATAGTGCCAGTATTTTTCCTCTCAGCACGCTTTCTTCGTATTTTATTAGTTCTATATTAATTCCATCTTTAACAGCGGCTTTTTCATTTTTGCTTCTCTGTATTACTTCCTCCAATTCCTCTATTGTTGGTTCTTTTGAAATTTTGATGTCTCCTTCATCTACTTCTGTTTCTTCTTCGAGCACCGTTTCCTCCTCGTTAATCATTTCTTCTCCTGTTGTTTTCTCCGTCAAGAGTGTTCTGCAGTAATCCCTCTATACTTGCTTATATTCTTGATCCTCTATTATCACTGTCCCCTGTTAATTTTTTATTTTGTTTGTTTTGCCCTTGTATTTTTTGTTTTGTTCTTTAATCTTTTTGTAAAAATTTTTCGTCGTTCTGTTTGCTTTTTTTTCCCGCTCTAATTTCTGCATTTTTATTGCAACTCTAAGATCGTTAAAATAATGGTATCAGAGCGGTAAGCTTAAACACACAATCTAAGAGGCAGTTTTGACATGAATTCCGTCTTTCCCATCCAACTATTCAACCATTATACATCGCGATACTGATATATAAGGGACACACTGAATCTTTCACCTATTCAGCGATAACTCCTACTTTCTTCGTGTAAAACAGCGACTTGAGCACATTCCTCATTTAATATTATCATGAATCCTTATTGCGTCTTAACAGTTAACAATCATCAAGTCATTTCACCATTATAATAATGGAATTGAAAAAATATTTACTGGCACAAATAAAAATTGTCAGCAAAACACCAAAAAATTGTCAACGCTGTTTAAAACGTCCTTTGTTGTTTTTTAATGCTGTTAAAAGAAATAATATACTTGGGACTTTAAAAATATTATAAAATACTGTATAGATTATTTAAATTGGCGATAGTTTTTTAAAAGTGTTAATTGTGCGTAATTTTCTTAGAGCAGTATATATTCAAGAAATTAACTTTTACGTACGAGATTTAGAACACTTATTTTGCTTGATCTGTGTATACCGTAACCAATATTGTAATATTCGTTTGTGATATAAGGACAATCAGAAATTTTAGTAATTCGAATTAAACTCTTTTTACATATGTGTTCGATTGAGTTCAATCCCAAAAGTGATATCAGAAATATAATTGGTAAATAAGAGAATGTAAATGTTATTGGAAATGCAAATCAGATAAATATTTAAAATCAAAGACACAGTTTATATTTCAGTTCAAGTAGTAATATTGCTGACGCCGTTTAATGTCATATAATAAATAAAAAGTACAACACCTTTTTCTTTTGGGTAAAAGTCAACCTAAAAATTTATTTGGGCTAATGTAGCGAGTGCCCAAAGCCATATAGCGCCCCTTCCAGAATGAGAATCCTGGCCACTTTTTATTGATGTTTTTATGTTTATGGAAATTTTGTGGTAACCTAACCTGGTGATATTAATTACTATTTATTGAATTAGCAATGCTCATATTTTTAGTCTTTAACTTTTATCTTATTTGGAAAATTTCATTTATATATTTTTAATAGTAATCAAAATGTTATGATTATTATCATTTTTATGTATAAAGTCTGCATATCTGTGGAGAAGCTTAATAGTTATCGTATTTTTAATTTTATTGTTTTTTTTTTTCGATTTGAATTTCGGAAAATCCTTACAACACCTCTGTCTAGCTCCTGCTAAACTTTAAACCGTTAAACGATTTAAGATTTTTGAATGGATGCCCATACACTTGATGGGTGAATAATAGGACATTTATGATTAATTACAGCATAATGATAACGTCCATTAATCGGTATTCAACAATTGAATTAGAGTCGGAAGCTGCTTCATTAATCATTTCACCACCTGCTGGTTCAATATTGGAATTTATAAGCAGTATAGTATAAAGGAATAATGCATATTCCAATAATCAAAACTCTAGCATTATTGTGTTAAAGATATTATCTAGTATAAATGGGAAATAGGAACATATAAGTAACGCAATGACAAATATGATAAGAATGTGTTTTCATTAATAAATACTTAATGGTAAGCGTATTAAGTAAAACTAAAATAAGTAATAAGAATGTTTAAAAGATTGTTCAAAGAAAGAAAATTTAAAGAAAAGTTAATAAAAAACTCACAAACTCTAAATGCAAATGAGAAATTTAATGATTATTTTAAATTAATTGAATGTTCAGCTGATATACCGGCTTTAGATACATTGGCGTTTATATCAGTTTTGTGCGAAATAATTCTGCTGTGCAGTGTACAAGAAGTTTCTCCAATATAAACCTTATCACAGTTTAAACAAGATGTTTGATACTAAACTTTTAAACTTTCATTGTTTGTTAAAGGTTTTTTTTAGTATATCTTTTTGTAATAGTTATCGAAATCATGCACCGACGCTATATATTTATAATGAAGGCATTTGACCGGGCCAAATTAAAGGACGTTATCCACTTATTGTACGCAAGAGAGATTTCTCTAGGAACATTCAAAACGATCGAAAATATTTACCAAAATAACACAATAAAAGTAAAAGTGGAAGAAGAACTAATCGACCCTATTAATGCTGGCAATGGGATAAGACAGGGAGAGTTCCTGAGTCCTCTATTGTTCAACCTGATTATGGATAAAATAATAAAAAAGTAAGAACTAAAAAAGGATACCAAATGGGAGAAAAACAACTTTAAATAATCAGCTATGCAGACGACGCAATACTACTTTCTCAAAGTAAAGACGATTTACAACGTATGCTGCACCAATTTAATATAACCGCCAGAAAATTTAACATGGTGATTTCCCCCAAAAAAGACAAAATGCATGGTTAAAACAGTACATTTACTAAGATGTAAATTGGAGCTGGAAGGTCAGATAATAGAACAAGTGATGGAGTTTAAATATCTAGTCATCACAATATCTAGCTACGGAAAGCTCGAAACTGAAGTGGAAGATTAAGTGAATAGAGCAAACAGAGCCGCAGGCTGCCTGAATGACACAATATGGAGAAATAAAAATATCGGGAAAGAAATTAAAGGTAAAATTTACAAAACAGTCATCAGACCAATAATGACATACGCGGCCGAAACACGAACTGACACAGAGAGAACAAAAAGGATGTTAGAAACAGCAGAGATGAAAACACTTAAAAACATTGATGTCATATATGGGATAGAGCTAGAAGTACAGACATACGACATAGATGCAAGGTGGAGAACATCAAGAACTGATTTAAGAAGAAGATTTAAACAAGTATAGTTGAATTATAAAAATAGCCTTAACGAATAATTAAAAATAGGAAAACAGCCGCCTGGCCATTATTTGAATTTACACATATAAAAACATCGACACACAAAGCACGTGTTTATTTAAAAATTAAATTGAAAACTAGTGTAGTTAAAAGCACAAAATATTGATCTATAAACATATCACATGACTACTAAAAAACAATTATTAATTATTTGTTTAAAAGGCTCTTGAAGTGCATACCGACAAATTCATGATTTACGACATGTCTTCGATATTAATTGCCAGTCGCCATTGTGGCATTCCAATAAGCGGTTAGTAGAAGAATCGGTGCAGAAGGGAACTACAAAGTTTTACAGGTGGGGAGAGACGACAGGTGCCGCGAAAAATTTAAACTTGGTAGTGTATACTGTCCTATAAATTGAATGTATACAATTGAATTTATTTTATACAAATTGCTTGATTTTAAATTACCAAATTAGTAATATTTTATAGCAAATTAAAGGAATTAAGGAAGGAAAGAAACACGACTACCACTGAACTGTTCCGCGCTGCAATAAATAAAGTAAAGATAGCCGTGATGATCGCCAACATCCGGAACGGATAGGCACTTTAAGAAGAAGAAAGGAATATTATATTATTTGATTTAATTGAATAAAATTAATGTTACACAACAAGAAAGAAACTAGGATATTTACGACAAAAAATGCAAAGGAGTTCGAAACAACGACTCCGTGCATCATCCAATGAAAATAGTAATAACTTTTGTTTATTTACAACAAAAAACTATTTTTAAACATTCTTTTTGTAATAAAAATTTAAGTTTGTGCATTAATTCAATATTAAAATTGAAAATTAAAAATACTAAAATCTACTGAGAGTGTTTTAAAAATGTTAAAATCTAATTGAGTATTTATATCCATAAAAGTTTCCATATCTATTTTTATCGTATTGTTGTGAATTTATTAAAAGGTTCAATATTTATAACACTTACGGATTTAATTTATTTCTTTATTTATATTAACTTATCTGACAATAATTTATTATATCCGTACGTAACAAACTCGCGAGCGCGGGTCTTGAAAATTAACTGTCCCTCCATATAAAAATGTTGTATTTATATACGAAATCCTGATATACTAGAACAGCATCGAAAGATCGCATTGTCTTGCATCGAAAGATCGAGAAACATCTAGTTGGATGATTCACCATAATTTGAATTAAAATCCTTCGCCAAAATTTCTACAATAGAACAGAATTATTAGTGAATAAAAACATGTTTTAAAGGTTAAAACTATGACTCATATTTTTACGTAACATTGCCCCCCTCTCAAAAGATGGTTCCTCCTGGAACCTTGTTGGGACTAGAACTGGAACGGTATGCTGGTATCGGCAACTGGACCCTCTTTTACAACTTCCAGTTGTATAAAAATGACAAGGGACGGTTTTTTCTCCGCACCAGTAACTATGCGGATTGCAACAGACTAACACCTGGACTTCGGTGTCTTTAAAGATCTCCTCCACCATATTTCGGATAACCCTCCAATCTAATTGGCGGCACTCCAACTTTGGCATGGCTAACTTTTGCACGTCGGACTCTAGTACGTGCCCTCTCAATTGAAGTAAGGCTTCCCATACATCTCGGTAGGTAGGTTGGTCACGGGCAGTGTCTTTTGTTACCAGGTAGAAAAGGTAACGTGGTGCATCTTGGAGTTTCAAGGTTTTACCGGGAGCTGGCACTTGGCATTGAAGTTCTGCAACTCGACCAAACTTCCTTCGAAAGACGGATGCCAACCCTGGTGCGTCTTTGATACTGGCCGGGATGGTAAGGGCCAGCGAGTAGTCATCGGGGAGCGCGAGTAGATCTTGTTTTTCTTCAGTGGTAACACCATGTCTCGCTTTACCGGTACCTCCATAGGCACCCATGAATTCCTCAAATGTGAGGTCAAACACATCTTGGACTTGGTTTACTTCCACTTCTTCATCTACGTCGTGGTCACCTTCGAAAGATGCCAACCGGTTATGGTGTACTATCATCGGCTTTCCCCTCGGAATCTTGCTTATTCGGTAGATGACATCGTTGATCTTCTCCATGATGAGGTATGGACCTTCCCAAAACTGCTGCAATTTGGGAGAACAACCTTTTCGCTTCTTGGGATTATACAGCCATACTTTGTCGTTCTTCTTAAAGCAACCCTTTTCGGCTTGTGTATCGTACCGTTTCTTCATTCGGTCGCTAGCGATCTGAAGGTGGGAACGGACCAACTCATGTACATCGTCCATTCTTCTTCGTAATTCGATCACATAATCTTCACCTGCTACATCTTCTCCAGGTCGACACCCAAATTCTAGATCACAAGGTAGTCGCATTTCGCGTCCGAATAGGACTCTGGCTGGTGTCTGGCCCGTTGATTCGTTAACAGCAGATCTGTAGGCCATTGTGAAGAACGGAAGGTATTGGTCCCAGTCTCGCTGATGATCGGACACCATCTTTGTCAAATACTTGCCAACTGTCCTATTCATTCGTTCTACCATACCATCCGATTGCGGATGATACGCGGTAGTTCTTGTTTTCTTCATGCCTAGTCTATCACATATTCCTTGGAATAGATCACTTTCGAAGTTCCTGCCTTGGTCACTATGGATCTCCAAAGGCACTCCAAATCGGCTGATATATTCTTGGATCAACTTATCTGCAACGGTGGCGGCCTTCTGGTCTGGAAGTGCGTAAATCTCGACCCACTTAGTGAAGTAATCCATTACTACCAACATGTACTTGCCCCCATTTTCACTTTCTGGAAATGGCCCTGCAATGTCCAAAGCTATTCTTTCAAACGAGCTTCCAACATTATATTGTCTCATAGGAGCTCTCCTTTTCCGGTGAGGCCCGTTACTCGTAGCACAAATAGTACATTTCTTACACCAGTCTTTTACGTCGTCGGAACTGTTCATCCAATAAAACCGTTCCCGAATTCGCTGAAGGGTTTTCCTTACACCAAAATGCCCTCCCGATGGACTGTCGTGTAACTGACGAAGTACTTCGGCTATTCTGCTCTTTGGGATCACCAACTGTCTTCTCTTCTCTGAACCGTCATCATTTTCCAAGACTCGTTTAAGCAAGCCATCTTCGATGATAAATGAGTCCCACTGGGCCCAATACGTCTTAACTACTGAGCATAGGTTTGATATTTCCTGCCAAGGTGGTCGACGGTTTTCCTCTTTCCATTTTCGGATTTTCTGTATAACTGGATCTCTCTCTTGTTCTTCCCTTATCTTAGTAGGCGTCCAGTCGTCGTTGACAATCGTCGTTCTTAGCACTGCTGCTTCCTTGGATTCCGTTTTGTTGCAGTGGGGACACTCTGCTGGGCATGGCCGTCTGGAAAGAGAATCAGCGTTTCTGTGGCTAACTCCGGCTCGGTGCTCAATCTTAAAATCGTATTCTTGGAGTCGTTCGATCCACCTGGCTATCTGACCCTCTGGATTCTTAAACTGCATCAACCACTTAAGGGCGGCATGGTCGGTTCGGATTAAAAACTTCCTTCCATAGAGGTATTGATAGAAGTGCTCTACTGATTTCACTACTGCCAGAAGTTCTCTTCTCGTGACGCAATAATTCCGCTCAGGTTTTGAAAGAACTTTACTAAAATATCCGAGGACTCGTTCCTGTCCTCCTTGAATCTGAGACAGCACTCCTCCAATTCCCACATTACTTGCATCTGTATCTAAGATGAACTCTCCTTCTGGCAGTGGATACCCTAAAATTGGTGCTGTTATTAAATGCTTTTTCAAGGTCTCAAAGGCATTTTGGCAGTCTGTATCCCAGCGGTAATCTCTTGCTTCCTCCGTAAGTCGCGTTAATGGCTTAGCGATATCTGCAAACTTCTTAATAAACCTCCGGTAGTAAGTACATAGTCCAAGAAAACTTCTCACTTGATGTTTGTCAGTTGGTTTTGGCCATTCCTTAATGGAATCGATTTTTCCCTTATCCACGGTCACTCCTTCTTTACTGACTATATGACCCAGATAATTGACTTTACCTTGAAATTTCTGGCACTTCTTGGGGTTTAACATCAATTGGGCAGCTTTAAGTCGATTAAAAACGTTTTCTAAATTCCTCAAATGGTCTTCGAATGTCTCCCCCAAGACGATTATGTCATCTAAATAAACCAGGCATGTTTTCCAAGATAACCCTCTCAACACATTTTCCATAAGCCTCTCAAATGTCGCAGGAGCATTACAAAGTCCAAATGGCATAACGTTGAATTTCCACAATCCAGATCCTGTGGTGAAGGCTGTCTTTTCTTTATCGACTGGGTCCATTTCTACCTGCCAGTATCCAGACTTCAAATCCAAAGTAGAAAACAATTTACTTCCAGCCAATGTGTCCAATGTGTCATCGATCCGAGGCAGAGGATAACTATCTTTCTTGGTAACGTTGTTCAGCAAACGGTAATCCACACAGAACCTCGTCGTTCCGTCTTTCTTCTTAACCAGGACCACCGGAGAGACCCATGGGCTCGTAGAAGGTTCTATCACCCCGTCTTTCTTCATTTCCTGAACAATCGTTTCAGCTTCCTCTCTTTTCGCCTGTGGTAATGGTCGAGCTGTTTGACGAATTGGCTTAGCATTACCAGTATCAATTTTATGCTTAACAACGGTAGTTCTTCCCGTCTTTCCTCCTTTCGGTACGAAAATATCACGATACTGCCGAAGAAATTCCCTTAATTTCCTTTTTTCCATCTGATTTAGAGACTGTCCTGCAACTGCAACCATTTGGTCGAATTTGTCGTTGGAATTATCAGATGTTGTCGCCTGACGGATTATGGATGTCACAGGTACACAAGTTCCTACTTTTGTCTCTTTCTTTATGGTCACTGGGTAGTCGTTGACATTGATAAGTCTCACAGGAATTTCTTTAGCCGAAGTCACCAATTCCTTTCCAATTATGATTCCACGGCCAACCTCATCGTCGTGGTTCCAAGGCTCCATCATAACAGGTCTCCCTTCGTCTACAATTCCCTGTAGTCGCGCTACTATGATCGTTTCGCTTCTCGCAGGCACGACTGTATCTTCTCTAATGGCTGCTTGCACAGTGTTGTCATTATGTGGATGGAGAAATACCTCCTCGTTGCCAACTTTGATTACCTTATTCTTAAAATCCAATTGGAATCCATGCATATTCATTACGTCCATTCCTAATATAACATCCTCTTCGATGTCAGCAACTATAACAGTATGGACAAACTTTTCTGCCCCAATTCCCAATTGTACCTGGATTTCTCCATGAATGTTGGCATTTTCACCTGTAGCGGTCCGAAGTCGTAACCTCGTTGGTAACAGTTTCTTTCGGCTGTTTATAACTGTCGGGCGTATAATGGTTCTGGTCGCTCCGGTATCCACCAACAACGTATGCTTTTTACCATTTATGTCTCCATCTACATATACACTATCTTCACGACATTTCAAAGAAGCTATTAGTATGAGAGGGTCTTTGGAAAAGTTCTGGGTCGAAGCTGCCCCCCTAAGGCTGACCCGTTCTAGTTTTCCTGATGGTGAGTTTCTTGATTTGCGTCGTACCTAGGGTGCTTACAGGAGCTTCGTACGTGTCCTATTTCGCCACAATTCCAGCATCTGATGGTCTTCGTTTTCTTGTATGTCATGCTTTTTATCATATTAACGAGCTGGTCAAGTTTATCTTCATCTTCTTCCTCTTTTACAGTCCTAACTTTACTGTACCCGCCAGAGGCCTGCGTAGCTGACTCGTATTCGAGGGCGGCGGATAGGACATCAACCAGCGTCTTGTGACGAGCTAATCGCAGTGTTCTCTGCATTTCATGATCACGAAGACCATCAATAAATGTTTGCACGGCCAATTTTTCCATCATGTCTTCGGGAGCTGTTGGATAAGCATATCGTACTAATCTGGCAATATCTACCTCATATTCTTGAAGAGCCTCATCTTTCTTCTGTCTACGATTTTTAAGCTGTGACTGATATACATGCTCCAAATGTTCGTGGCCATATCGCATATTTAACCTCTTCTTCAGTTGTTCGAAATCATCGGTCTCCTCTACGGCTATGGTCTGAAGCACATCTAAGGCATCTCCTCGAAGAGCGATAGTCAGGTTTACCGCCTTTTCTTTTTCAGACCATCCATTTGCTCTTGCGGCTGATTCGAACTGTTTCATGTAGTTGTTCCATGATGATTTTCCGTCGAAAGTTGGGACTTTAACATGAATAGAACCTCCACTTCCTTCAAATTTCGGCCGTGTCTCCAACTTACATTTCGTCTCGTCTTCTTAAATTAGTCACTGTCAGCTCATAAATCGTAGCCATTTTCACAATTTATTTTACGTATTCACTTGTATTATTATTATAAGTCTAATTTATGTTCGATCTCACTTCTGGCACCATTTGTTGTGAATTTATTAAAAGGTTCAATATTTATAACACTTACGGATTTAATTTATTTCTTTATTTATATTAACTTATCTGACAATAATTTATTATATCCGTACGTAACAAACTCGCGAGCGCGGGTCTTGAGAATTAACTGTCCCTCCATATAAAAATGTTGTATTTATATACGAAATCCTGATATACTAGAACAGCATCGAAAGATCGCATTGTCTTGCATCGAAAGATCGAGAAACATCTAGTTGGATGATTCACCATAATTTGAATTAAAATCCTTCGCCAAAATTTCTACAATAGAACAGAATTATTAGTGAATAAAAACATGTTTTAAAGGTTAAAACTATGACTCATATTTTTACGTAACAGTATGTATGAAGAAAGTAAGACCATTTTCTATAAAGAAGTATATTTGATAAAAAAAGTTATAATAATATAGTCGTTAATTCAAATGCGTCAAATGTAGGCAACTTACAGTTGTTACAGACATTACCGGTTACTCCTCTCTTTACATATGCTGAACAATCGTTTTTATGGTGAAATGTAGAGACAGTTCGGTTGACTATTAACATAACATTTGGGTACAAGTGCAAAATGATCTATCGGCGCAAATATTTTCCAACCATTTGCTGGATATTGAAAACTAAAATCAAACTGCATTCAAATACACAATGAATCAAACTTCCACATAATTTCTGTACTTTTGATGAGACCAAACATGAATTAATTGGAAGTGTCTTCCCTGCGATACTAAATAATTACTTAAATCATAATTGGCTCAGTGAGTGCGCAATTTTGGCGGCGAAAAGTGTTGATGTTAAATTAACTTCCAGACTCAATAGTTGTTGTTACCAGGTAATCTTATATCTTTTAAATACAACAGAGTTTTTAAATTCTCTGAATATACCAGGGATGCTACTGTTGCCGAGAGGGGGCATTTGGGCCTGTAGGACCCATCGCCGGCTCTGCGGACTTCTTCCTGTCCTCGGAATTAGACCGGGTGTTGACCATCTTTGCTTGTCACTGATAAAATGGTTTAATACTGCTACTGGTATAAAATAACGGTTATCGTGACAAGTATCTGTTATAGGTAACAGTTCCAAGGAGCAGTTACAAAATAACAGATCAAAAATAGAAAACAGAACAGGTAAAATAGTCTAAGTATTCCTTGACTTACGGAAGGAATAACTTAGTAAACAAGAACAATAAAATGGTATAAAAGTACAATGCAAAGAAAATGTTTCTAAGTGTTTCTTGACTTACGGAAGAAACAACTTAGAATGAAAAGTAAAATACACAAGATAAAAGAATAGAAAAGTGCAGAAATATTCCTAAGTGTTTCTTGTCTTACGGAAGAAACAACTTAGGACAGAAATACAGATAAATGAAATATGTAATAATAAAACAAGGTATGGAAATATTTCTAAGTGTTTCTTGACTTACGGAAGAAACAACTTAGCATAAAGTAGAAAATAAAAAAAACAAATGTACTAAGTATTTTCTTAACTTAAGGAAGAAAATATCTTAGATAAAATATCGGAAATAATAATGCAACAATGATTATGAAAATATTTCTAAGTGTCTTTTGACTTACCGGAAAAGAACGGCTTAGACGCACAATTAAAATAAAAAGTCAAATATTCAGAGAAATATTTCTAAGAGTTCTTTGACTTACCGGAAAGAACTACTTAGACAAAGTACAAATCAAAATATAAAATAGAAAAAGCAAGATAAATATTTCTAAGTGTTCTTAACTTACGGAAGAACAACAAAATACAAGAAAAATAAACAATTAAAATAATCAAAAAAAATATCAAACAATCAGTACATGAACAAATATAGATCAATGTAATATTCTAACCTGAAAAGGTCTGAATATACAATAATGCTAAAATAAAATGGTATATAGGAAATCAGAAATAAAACAATAACTTAGTAGGAACAATAATAGCACCGACTAGGTCTACAGTAGAAGAGGCAAGCTCGACTGATCGATGAGAGAATATCTACCTGCTTTTATGTAAAACAAATCCTTTGTTTTACGTAGCGAAAGTGGAATTTCCCTGCATCGAATCAATTAGAAACTTGGATTTGGCCAAACTTGGAATTCCCAAGTATTTTGACCGATATCCAAATTCCTTGATGCGTCCGGCACGGCTGTCAGCTCCCGGCTGACACGCCTCCGGAGGACACTACCACACAATCTTCAGTTGAAAAGTGATAATCAATTATTCTGCTCCCCAATTTGAATCCACCCAGAAGATGCAACAACACACGTTTGGTTATTGAAAGTATCACCGGAAATATCACCGAATATATTTTAACTGAACGAGTTAACGTAAAAATCGACCTGTTGCCACGTATCCCAATAATACCCTCACATACCACAATATCATTCAAAAGGCTTGAAATCCCTATTAGATTATCATTCGCCATGATCATTAACAAATCTCAAGGCCAGACAATGTTCGTTTGCGACTTAAATTTAGAGAATCCATGTTTCTTACATGGATTCTCTAATTTTAAAATGGTGTTGGTAAACCATCAAATTTATTTATATTAGCAAAACACAAATTAACGAAAAATATTGTGTACCAATTAGCGGTAAATAAATGTTAATTAATAGGTATAATTCAGAATAATATATTTATTTAAAGTAAAAATCAAAGTTTTCATACATCATTTATGGAACTAAATTCATAAAAAGTTGGCAATAGCAATTTTTATAAAGAAACTTAAAAATAAAATTTTTTTGGTGGATTATGTTTAATTGGTATATATTTGGTATAAATTTTATTTTTTAAAGCTAACCTCTGACAGCTCTTAGATATGGATTTTATGATTATATACTAAATTTTGTTTAATAAATTGAACATAATATTAGTCGTAAGTCGTTTCTGAACAGTAAATCAAATTAAAGAGCCCTTTATGTTTGCCTGTGAGTTTATTACATCACTTAATACCGCTCCTGATACGTCTGTGGTAGATAGCCAATCAAAAGTTCTCAGAATCTTAGATGTCCGAGACTAGCTTCGTCGTATTTTCGTCTAACAGCTTTGATATCCCACGCAGCTTTACTGGTTTTTAAACTTTCAGTAAATCCCAAGAGTAAATTGCAAGAAGGAGGCAAATACAGTCGTTTGAAATAAATATATTTTTTTAGGTGAGCGTTTAGTCGGTTACATGAACGTTCACTAGAGAATTTAGTTGACAAAAAAAAAATATACTAATCTTTTGAAAGATACGATAAATTAAAAAAATCTACTCTGCTACTTTTTATTGGGAATTAACTACAATTTCAGTATGTGGTGAATTCCCAATAAAATAACAAATAATATTAAAATATCACAAAATAATACCTTCTAAACAATATTTAAAAAAAACTTGTCTTGGATAGATGCTTTCTTTTATCTCAGATAGTTAACTGATAAGTTGAGTGCAACAAACCAGTTTACACATATTCTATTGAGCTAGTAATAATGTTTGAACTTAAAAAAAGCCGTAATTTGAGGAGGCCATGAATTTTGTTTTTATTAATGCGGGTTGCTGCTCGTTTATTTAATAAGTTAAGTTTATATCGACCTATGGGCCTCCTACTTTTATTGTCTAAAATATTTGAGATAATACTCCTGCTTACCAAATTGGTTAAAAAAATCACTTAACCATTTAGCAAATGCCACAGAATAGTCAATTTAATCAAAGAAAGCTTTGGATATAACCGGTATGGCACAATGGATTATTATTCAAAATCAAAAAAACTATGCCTATTCAGTTACATTTATTTCTGAAATCTTCTTCTTCTTCTTAAGGTGCCGTGAATTTCTGCGTAGGCGTTCACCGTACATTGTCTTGTCAGGTGAGATGTTAAATAGTCAGGATTAAATAATTCTGTTTTTAGCAGCATTGCGAAGCAGTCCATAGCTGTGGATTCCTATCAATATCGAATATTGCGCAGCCATGACATTTTTTTACGTCCCAGATCTCTCCTACCCTCTATCTTCCCTTCGAGTATCAGTTGCTGAAAAGTATATCTTTCGTAATATGTGTCCCAAGTATGCAGTCTTCTTACTTTTTAAATAACTAAAAAGTTCCCTATCCTGTAAGCCCGCTCTTCTAAGTACTTCCTCATTTTTGACCCTGTCCGTCCATGATATTCTAAGCATTCGACGCAGGCACCACATTTCAAAAACTTTAAGTTTGTTAATGGGACTGGCCTTTAACGTACATGCTTCCATTCCGTACAAGAGAACAGGCCACACGTAACACTTAAGCATCTTGTATCGGAGGTTAAAGTCCAATTTGCGATCAGTCATAAACTTACGAAGTCTCAAAAAAGCATTTCTGGCTTGTTCAACTCTGCTCTTTATTTCATTCTCGGGGTCCCAACCCTCGTTCAGCAAACAACCCAAGTATTTAAATTGCCTGACCTGTTCGATTTCTTCTCCAGAGACATATTTCTTTGCGTTGGGGTAATCATTTCTACTTATAATCATTGTTTCACTTGCAAGAGATAGATCATTTAAAAGGCATTGAAGATCTTCGATGTTATCTGCCACTATGGCTATATCATCGGCATACCTGATGTTATTAAAAAATATGCCGTTAACTTTAATACCCTTATTAGAGTCTGCCACTGCCTCTGCGAAGGCTTTTTCCACGTATAAATTGAACAGCATTGGAGACAGTATACAACCTTGCCTTACTCCTTTTTTAATGGAGAAATCTTCTGTTTTATAATCGATGAAACAGACAAAAACATCCTTTCTTTGATCTAAACAATTCTGTATTAATGTTTGCATACTAAAGATCGCTTCTCTCGTGCCAAGTCCATTTTTGAAACCAAACTGACTCCATCCACTGACCTCTTCACATTTCTTAAACAATCTAATGTGCAGTATTCCCAGGAAAAGTTTTAAAAAGTGACTCATTAGGCTTATTAGTCGGTGGTCCTTGCAGAAGATTGCACGTGGAGTTTTTGGTAGGGCGATAAATGTAGAGCGAAGCTAATTCTGAAATCATTTCTCTCTAATAGATTCTTTGATATTAAACTCAACAGTGATGAACGCAACTACCATGTGACACGTGCTGGAGTACCCAAGGCAGATTATTAATAATAAGTAATTTATATAGCTCATATCCCAACATCAACTTAACTTATCTGACAAACTTGGATGATGACAATGCGATAATAGTATTGGGAAAACATCCACGAGAAGCTTTAAAAAAACTTCAGTACCACCCTAATTTGCTTTAAGACTTTCACAACCAGACATACCTTGTGTCCTGATCTTACAATTGGCAATCGGTCTATCGTAGTAAAGATTCAATTCAAATATTTGAACTTTTATTTCGACCAAAAATTAACATAGAGGGTACATATAGTGCGTTAAGTTTTGGATTAGATACTGCAAATACATAAAGCGCTAAAATCGGCAACATTGCCTTGTACGAGGTAATTGTAATTCTCCGTCGCTCTGTAATCCCTGCCGCTCCCACACCTAGACTCTTAGACAGAAAACGAGAAAACCATTTAGTAACACATAACAACGCAAGAGATATGCAACTCCGTCCGTCGATTTTTGTTTTGCTTGCATACACTCTGTTCATTTCTTATAACATAAACTCGATACAAATACACTGATCAATATAAGGCAGTGCATTTGTATCGATTTTTAATAATGTGATCAATTTTTGTGGTTTAATTACAAATAAAAGCGCATTTCTTTAAAAAGATAAAACAAAAACTATACTCTTATTGAAAATAAAAAGTAATTCCTAATAAAAGAAAAAATAATTCTTTATGCCCTACAGAAACGATTCAAATATTTGACCTACGGCTAAACAGTATCCAAATATGTCATAAAAACTTCTGCGGACAGATGTAAGAGTTTCTGCTTAAATAGAATTGGAGATTTCTCTTATTCAGGCTTATATGTCTCAAATTTTGGGCTCTAGCCTCAGGATGATCGTAGTTGATGATTTTTAAACATTCCCAAAAAAAGAAATCCATGGGTGTAAGATCTGGAGATCACGCAGGCCGCTTAATATCGCCAGTTCCACTGATAACTCGATTCGAGAAAGTATTGTTTAAGTACTTCATAATTATTCGAGCGTTGTGAACTGAGTAGCCGTCTTGATGGAACCAATCATTCTCCAGATTTACATCAAAAAGATTGAAAATAGGTGGAAGAACATGATTCTGTAACAAATCGAGGTATACTCTACTATTTAAGTTACCTTCAATAAAAAATGGACCTATTATGTGTTCTCCTAAAATGCCAGTGCAGACGTTAACTTTTTGAGGACGTTCAGTTCGGTAAACAACACTTCTGTGTTGGTTTTTCCACGTCCAATACCTCATAATGGAAGGATTGTGTCTCCCTACTAACGAAAAAGAAGATTCATCAGTAAATAAAATGTTTTTATTAAATTGGGTTCATCATTAGCCTTCGTTATTAGAGTTTTACAAAACTCCATTCTTCGAAAGTAGTCGTCTGGATAAAGCTGCTGCGTCTTCGAATATTTGAAATTCTTGTGTGCTTTTTCCACATTTTCGTTACAGTAACATTGCTAACATCCAACTAATGGATTTATAGTGTGTATATCTAATTTAAATCTTAACGTACGGTATCTGAGCAAAAACCAGTAACTAAATATCAAAACCCAACAAATAAACTAGCTCATTGGCAAAAAATTAAAATTATAATAAGAGAACAAACTAATCTTATACAAAAGTATACTAAAACCCGTCTGGACCTAGGTATAGAATTATGGGGATGTGCAAAACGTAGAAATACAGAAATGTTTAAAATATACTGGTAAACAATGCTTAAGATGATGCCAGATACTCTTTGAAATGTATCAAATCGAACTCTCCTGAGAATACCGTTTATAAAAGATACACGAACATGCAGCTAGACACAGAAATAGAAATTTAATCCACGACAACCAACTAGTGACTGTTTTAGCAAGAATTGGAGGACCGACAGAAGATTTGGTTAGATGAATTAAGGTGAATGGGCACAGGACAGCAGCACCTATAACGATGTAACCATCAGCGCTTACCAACAGCTGACCTTCTCTCTGTGTACCAGCACTCCCAACAACAACGTAACACTACCATCGATGCGCGCTGGAGATGGATCACCAGGAAAAATATGAAACACCGTGAACAACGGAAGGAGAACTGAGTTCGATCCGGAGTAGTAATCTAGTAAGAGCTTCTATCCAGGTCTTTAGTACTGATCAGAACCCATTACCCTTTCCCGTACCAGCGATAGAATATTGATCAACCGCTTCTGTTCCTCACCTGGGTCAAGTATTGATCGATCGATTCTGTCCCACCTCTCGCTTAGGCTGAGTATTAATTAGACGTGCTCACGGTTTTTGGGTATTGATCAAAGATCGTTCTTTGCCTCAGCCATCCGAACGACGCTAATATTTATTTTTTACCGGCATTAATGTCGGACCGCAGCCCGTCGATTTTATATACAAGGATTCATTTAGTTATTGTACATACTGTATAGAAGTAAATCAGGTGCTTGATAGAGCTACCCGACAAGCCATCATCATCAACAAATTGGTTTAGTGCAGTTGGATGTAACGAGTAGATTATAAGCAAACAGGAACCATCAATTTTGATAACATAAACAAATTTATGTAGATTTGACATAAACCTTTTAACCAAAGGAGGGTATATTTCAGACTGCCCTAATTATAATTATTTTAGATCAACTTAAATGCATATTTCTAGTATATTTTTTGAAATTTGGTGGTATTAGAGCTACTTTTTTAATGGAAAAAGTTCTAAAATAAGTTTTAAAAATGATAATCTTTTAAAAAATATTAACAGGAAATTTAATAAAAGAATTAAATTATTTAAAGAGATAGAGATTCGCTACTCACCCACTTTTCGTTTTTTTATAAGTTATAAATGAGTGGTAAACATTCCCATTTCCTTTCTTTAAACACGACAACAGGTATTCAAAAAAAAATATTTACTCATTTTTCTTGGAAGTCATCGACTCATTTAGGCACTTACTTTTAATTCCGTTCATTCTGATTATACTGGAACGTTTCAGTAGACTTAAGAGAATAATGAAACGCAGTTGAAAACGTAGTGTGCAACACATTAAATTTAACGGTGCTTGAGTATTTAAATTTATACGGGCAATTTGAAGTAATGACACAAAAAGTGAGGCAGGCGATATTTACATTTAAAAAGGGCAATGTTAGGGGTTTTCCGTGAATATTACTTATTCTTTTGTAAAATATTAATTTTGTTCAGAAAGTAAAAGAAGGTGATATGTATAATTATTTATATCAGGACATTGTGTTTTCGACATTTTAGTTAGAGTAAGAAAGTAATGTCACAATATATGCAAAAACTTGGAGCAATATTTGACATGATATGCAATTTTGACTTAAATAGGATGACATACTGAACTTGTACCATTTTTGTTTTCCCATCCTGTATGAGATTTTAGTTGCGTCACACAAATATTTGAAAGAACACATTCGAATTGCGTCTCAAAATCTAAGAACGCGGATAAACAAAAACTAAATGTTTATTTACAAAGCCAAATTTGTCTCGGGATAAAGCAATCGCGCTCTTCTTTTTAAACCTCATTTCCACTGTAATTCTCATAAGTTTCTATTTCACACTTTTATTATTGCATCTCAAAAAGATACATGATCCAATTATTTGTTTAGTTCGTCAAATATCTCTACGTATATAGTTATTTATCGTCTTTCTCTCAATTCGTTTTCCCTGTTTCGAACATAGTATTTTAATAACTCAGTTCTAATTCAATATAGGCCAAAGATTGGTAGATCTTTTTCTATGCGTTAAAAAATAAAACTCTAGATTTGCGTAGTACCGCAGAGAAAGAATTTTTCGGACGAATTATTTTTTTGCGCATCGAGAAGGTCGGTTGGACCTCCAAAATGATTCGAAATAGCGGCGTTTTACTCCACTGATTGAGGCTGAAAACCATTTGCTAGAAATGTCTGTCAGTAGTGTTAAAAGTAGTATGCAGTAAATAAAATAATCTGAAGTAAATTAAATTATGTAGTAATCCAGTAACTTTGAAAGAGTGGAGAGTTTTAAATATTTTGGAGCATCTGTTCTTCATTTTATTTTCTTCAACATATTATGTACTAGTGTCAATTCAGTGTTTTAGTGTTTTTTTTTGTGGTAATCCCTTAATTTTTGCATATTTGAATAACCATTGTTTTTTATATACGACACTAAATCTGTATGTAGATTGTAATAAGAAATACATTATCTATCTACATATCATGGTATGATAATGAACAAGAATAATTCTAATTTTTAATTTTTTTATATAACATTTATTATTGAGATCATTTTAAATCAAATATTTTACCATGTCATCGGGAGAATTAGGATTTAAAGTTATATAAAGATATACGTCTAAAGGTATCATTTTGTAATGGACATTTCTGTTTTGTCAAGTAAAAGGTAATATTCCCAGTTAAACTGAGTTTTTATAATTTAGTCATCAATAAATATAATGGTAGGTAAATATATTATTCTTATCTCTACTAAATTTACCTTCTCTTGAACGGCAAAAAAATTCTAATAATATAAGACCAAATAAGGTAAGTGTGATTATTCTTTTTTTGGACATTTTAGGAAAAATCTAACCTATGAGCTGTCTTGTGTTTATAATTTTTTATTTGTTTATGAATCTTCTAAAATGTAGGATCCTTGAGTTTTCCTTGTCACTCAAAAAATAGATAAGGTGGCACCCTTTTTCCTTTTTATTTAGTTTAATTTTTGTCTATGTTCTTTCAGTTAGTACGATTCATTTTTCAATATTTTTCTCTTTCTGATATCAATATCCACTTTAATTAGAGATCCGTAGACTTACTTTCTAAAGCTCGACGTTGTGTCCTTTAAAACACCTAAAAGAAGCTTTCCCTTTGGTAAATTTCTGTTATTGCCCAAAATACTACCCAACTTCCGGCCTCCTATGCTTTCCATCCAGTTTTAATTTTCGTTACAAACTTAATAAAAGCATGCTTTACTATATATATTTGTATGGGTCTGAAGGTTAAGGTTTTAGGATATTAGAACTAATCCTATATATGCCAACGAAAGTTTCCTTAGAATGATGGACACTAAACGTCAGCTGCTAAGCACCATAACAAAAAGACACATAATTAGTATTTTGGATACAAATACCACTTACATCGCCTCATCATACAGGGAAAAGTGGAAGGCAAAAAGTGGATAGGGCGTAAAAAGCTTTCTTGGCTTCGCATTATTAGACAGTGGTACGATATAACAGCTAAAGAGCTATTTCTTGCAGCAGCCAATATATAAAAATTCCAAGAACTTATAAACATGTGGATAGTCAACGTTTGATCACAGATATGGTACTTAAAGAAGAAGAAGAAAGTGTAAAAGGTAGCTCGAAGAAACTTTCACAGATATAATTATATTTAATACCAAAGAATGCACAAAGAAAAACACCAATAAAAGAGGCGAATTGTTACAGCTTTATGGAATATTATTTAGATCTACTAAATGTAGGAAATAAACCAACTTGCGTAACTACTCAAAGAAAGAGGATAATTGATATAAAAGTGACCACGACTCACGTGGTAAGAAATAATAAAAACATGTATGTATCAAATGATGACAGCATGTATCAAATGAAGACTATCGCCACATCTTATTAAAATAACAAATAATATGCCTATCAAATAAGCTTCTCGTAAGCCTTGTAAAACAGACTAAAAATCATATCAAGCGGACCTGGAATATTGTTTAGGCAGGGTTTAAGGGACAAAAAGGCATACACTGAACATATACATGACTGCCGAACCATTTCAAGAGGTTGTTATATCAGCATTCAAAGACAATTGTCTAGATATAGTAAGACATTTTAACTGAAAAGTACGCTAATGAAATAACAACCTTCGACATCAAATTACAGAAATTGATCTGACAAAAAATTAATCACGCCAGTAGATTAGGTTAGTGCAACATTTATCGCAAAGGTCCCACTGAATACAAGGAAATGAAAGAACCGAACACATAAAGATAATGGGAAGGACAAAAAAAAAATTATGGGCAAGACATTTCTGCAGTCTGATGTCGAAACTCCATAAAGTTCTCTCCAAAGTCCCTCAGATAACCATTCCCTTACCCCAAAAGAAGTCAGATGAAAAAACTCACAGTGTAGCTGTGCTTCTTTGCCAGAATGGTGAATTAACCCTGAAAAAACTTTTCAGAGAAACAAAACTGATATCAATGTATACGAAACGAGTCAATACTCACAATCTTAAGTAGTTTTTTGTTGTTAAATTTTTGGCTACCAATTTCGAAGCTTACAATATATGCCCCATCATCAGGCCACAGTACATAGCTCTTTGTTCTAACAAAAACTATAAGCTAAAAACAACATTAAACAAACAGTGAGCAACTAAACCGGAACAAGAGTTAAAACTAAAATAAAAATAATGTATCAACTATAACCTTAATTAAGTAAGAGAATTTATACCTGCGAAGATTCTGCAGAGTAACAATAATGGATAGGACAAGTAATGACGAAATAAAGCAAAGAACATTAATAGAAACAGAAAAACTAACATACATAGAATAAAAAAAGACTAAAGTGGTATGGACATATAACAAGAAGTAGCGACAGCAAATGGATAAAAAAATAACCGAATGGAGCTCCATAGGAAGGAGGAAAAGAGCGCGACCCCGAAGATCCTGGACGAATGAAGTAGACGACGCTATGAGTAAGAGAGGCCTAAACGATGGAGAAAGGGACAACATAGAGAGATGGAAACGGTTGACCGACGGAAGGCAGTGAATACTGTAGAGTCTCTGAATGTATATATATATATCTACATATATATATATATATATATATATATATATATATATATATATATATATATATAGAATTTATACTATATATAATATAAATTCATAGCTAATTCATAGATAATAAACCCGGCCCATTCGACAGCGAAGCAGGGACTGCTTTGCGCCAGTTTTCTCATCGTTGCAAAGATCAGTGTATCTTGTATTATATGTCTATGGGCCGGAGAAATAATCACATATCCTTTAAAACATGATAAAGAAGATAACACAAGAGCACCTGTAACAAAATAATATTTAAACAAATAATTGTGTTTTTAAATTCTATGTATGTGAAAAACTACTCGATAAGCATATCGGAGATGGTTTTTTCTTTGAACATCTCCGAAAGTCAGAGCTAGTATGTGTATAGAGTATGATTCTCTACAGAAACGGCACTGCACCACTCGTTCAGAGGATGAAGTAGTTCTGGAAAAGCTAGATATAATGCTGAGTTATGATTTATTGATATATAGGAAGCATTCCATAAGTTCCTCTACTTAACAAGCACATAGCACATAGCAAGCATTATATAAATATATATATATATATATATATATATATATATATATATATATATATATATATATATATATATATATAATATTGCACGAACATACACTAAAAGGCCTAAAGTACTGCGTAAAATAAGCAGAAATTAGTTTAGAGTCATAACGGGCTTCTTTACTGGACATGTGCCAGTCAAGCGATCTCTGCATACGATGGGGCTGCTTCATTGAAACTTAAGGGTACAGTTTTTGTCGTAGAGAATATGAAACAGTTAATCATATCGACGTCAAGGTACTAGACCGCAGGTAACAATTACTGTCTGGAGATGACATGCTAGTACAGGCTAACAGAATTCTGGAATGGGTATTATGAATAAATGAAATATTACCTTAAATAAATACATGCAGATAACAGATGGACAGCATATAACAGATGGACAAAACGGATACTGGAATGGAGACCGAAAGATGATGCCGAACGAAATAAAGGTCGTCCATGAGCACGATAGACTGATGAACTAAAAGATTGCCAGAAAAATTTAACACAAGAGGCACAAAATCGAAACACATGGAAAATTGAATTACACAGTAAGCCAATTAGCTGCAGTACAATCGATTTATAACAGTTTTCAGAAATGAAAAAAAAAACACTCTTTTTACGCAATCGTAGACCTTTCTTGAGGTAAAAATGCCTTGACATAGTAATAATAAAACACTAGAAATAGAAAACTTAATAAAGAAAAAATATTGCAATCGCTGCAGACATAAAGGAAATTTTATTTTTGTGTTTTTTTTGTGGTCCACAACTCCTACTTCACAATATTGTCATATTCGAGTAATCTAAAGTGTATGCTCGTTATTTTAAATTGCTAAATAATTTTAGATGTAACTTATACGCTCCAATATACAATAATTTAATGTAGCGCTTCTTTCATCAAGTCTGCTGTAATAATACTATCTCCTTCTTCATCACAGCCTCCACTTTATTTACTAATATTTGTTTAGTGATTTGAATCACAAGTATTAGCATCGGGCCTTAAAGAAACTCCTTTTGCGCGTATATTCCAAATATTCTAGATGACATTCCCTGACCTCCCTTAGGCCGTCCTTTCGCCAACAGAGTGAGCCAATTTATTTTCGTTCACGCTTTGAAAACCCTATTCAGTAAATTATCATCTTTGTCGGAAAAATGATCATAACCATAACGGTTTTTAGGAAAGCTGCAGGATTGGATTTTATTAAAATAGGAATATATTATGTTATTCTTGAATTCCAAAGCCACATTTTTAAAGGTGTATTGCTTATAGGTTGTGATCTTTTATTATTTCTTACTCATGTTTCTAATTATATAAACTATAAACTTATAGAAGAAATTAACATAAAATATTTGAACAATATGTGACATATGACATGATAAATGTGACATATTATATGATATCGAGATGTGATAAATGTCAAAAGCGATTAAAACGAATTTAGACAATATATAGTTATTTAAGAGGTATTTTACGTCGTCCTTTAATAAAAGCGTCGTCCTTAATTTTTGACATATACGCATACGCAGTTTTACTTTCTTCATTGCTATCCTTTTTAAATTGAAATAAGTCCAGGGAGCTTTTATTTAAAGATATTCTTATTTTGACGTAATACCGAAGACGGTTTTGACGTATATAAAGAAGACAATACAACTTCACTTTTATTTATCGCATCTTATATTGTGTATAATATCTTTGGATATTTTGTAATCAAATTTTTTGTATGTTTCGTTTTATTTAATGAATATGCAGATTTAGCCAAACGGCTCACATTCCCTCTAAGGGAAAAATTCACTTATCCCAGATACCTACAGTATTAAAAGGATTGAGGTCTGGACTCTTTCCGTGTTACTAGACCTAGGTGACTTGGTATGCTGGAGTATCTCCAAAAAATTTTCATACACATCTGAACGTTGTGATAAGGACAGCTTTTTGCATGGCCTTAGGTATAGTGATGTTCATTTAGAGCCAGCTGTTTTATGTTGTATAGGAGGTTTTTGGAAATAACACCAGTAGTAGATAAAATAATAGGTACTGTCTGGGTACTTTCCATTCTCCATTATCTCCTGATTTGTATTTACAGATCTCTGTACGTGGCGATCTTTTCGTTGTATTTAACACGCAAATTATTTGTTTTACATAAGTGTTGTTTGCCTAGTAAGTTAATATCAGAGACTACCGGTTATTATGTGACACTGGTTGGTCTGTCAGCACAGTGCGATCCCAGTATGGCTTGTAGTTGTCATTTTCAAACATTCTGTCAGGGACGTAGTGATAATATAAAAGATAGTCGGTTTAAAGAAGTTCCAGTTTGTCAGCTAGTTCTTGGTAAATAATCTTTTCTACTGAGTTATGGAGTTCTTTATAATCAGTACCGACAAACGTCTAGCAGCCCCCGGTAAGATGTTGGATGGTTTCTTGGACTTGGTATACATATCAGCTTTTCTTATTTTATACTTGAGGATCTTTAACAATATATTTCAGGTAATTTTTAGTTGGAATAACCTTATCCTGAATGGCAAGTAGGAAACCCTTAGTCTCGGGAAGCATCTTTCTTGATGTGAACCAATATTTCAACGCTATATTGTCGGCATATTCTTGGATGATCTCATTGACATGACATGCTCTCTGCATGTCGCCTATGCAGAGGTTTACTCATCCAGATACGAATTTTTTCTTGCTTAGTCAGCTGTTTTATGCGCATTTCTTGTTCTCTCAGTTATATCATCTATTGCTCGATGTAATGTAGATGTCTCAGCCTGCACCTAAAAATAAGTTCTTAAATTACCAGCCTGTTTATCGAATTGCTTACCTGCCCATATATCCTGTTCTCACTTGATATCCCGGTAATGTTGTTCTCTCTACTGCACTGCGTAAATGATATTTTTTTTTTGCCTTTGTGAGAAGTGTTATTACTTTTTGCTGAAGACACTATATATCCGTTTGTGTCCACTTTATAATACCAAATGAGTAGCTCAGCGCAGAGCAGGCGTACATATTTAATGCCTTAAATCAATTTTTACCATTAAGGTATGACCAACTTAGTTGTCTTACTCTTTGTACGAACTCGGAAGTTATTTTCATTTGTTTAAGGTAAATTGCGCTTGCTTTACTCCAAGATATTTGTACATATCATTTTCACCTATGACCTGGATGTTTTGGCCATCTTGCATACCGAAAACTCCGGGCTAAACCTTTCCTTTGACTCCATTTAGTATACAACACTTGTCTAGTCCAAAATGCATACTGATATCATTTGAGAAAGTTTCTACAGTTTTTAGTATCTGATCTAGGTGGTTTCGAGTGGAAGCCATTAATTTCAAATCATCCATATATAACAGATGATTAAGCTTCACCACAACAGTATTGTTATTTTTGATGCTAAATCCTGAGCCAGTGGAGTTCGGTAGCTAAGATAGTGGGTTCATCGCTAAAAAGAACTAAAGTGGACTTAACGGGTCCCCTGGAAAATACCCCGGTTAATTGGGATTTCTTCAGTTTTCATGTTGGTTTCACCAGGTATTTTAGTCTTCCACTCTGCCATTAAAAGGTCAATAGATTATTATCGACTTTATATATATTTTCAATATATCCATAAGCCATTCATGCGCACTAAATCAAAGGTCTTCTTGTAATCAATGAAGGCAGTAGAAATGTTCTTCTTTTATGTATGCCTGGTTAAAAATGACTGAGTCGATAATAAGTTGTTCTTTGCAACCCATGAAGCTCTTAGCGCATCCATTCTGTTGAGGCTTCATGATATTGTTTAGAGCACAGTGTTGGTAGATCCGCCGGGCTATACAGGATATGATCAATTTGTACAAAGTTGGAAGACAAGTAATTAAGCTGTGTTTGGCTGGATCTTGGGTGCTATTTTGGTCATTCAGTATTGGATAAGTGATTCTCTGTGTAAAAAATGATGGAATTTCCTGCGAATTAGAGATAAAATGACTAATCAATACTGATAAAAATTCATGAACACTCCAAAACTTTTTTAACCAGAAGTTTTGAACTCCGTCTGGTCCAGAAGATTTTCAGTTATACATCTCTTTGATGGTATATTCGGTAGTAAAAGGTTCGTAAGGAATATTATTGTTATGTTGACAGTTGTTTGTGGTGTCTTAAAACCATCCAGAATTGGTGTTATGAGCAGGTGGCATTATGACGCAGAGGAATTACTCGACCCTGATTGCAAGGTTATACCTGCGACCAGACGGGTCTAAACCTGTAGAAGGGTGTTGTGCAGGAAAAGTCAGAAGTGGTGAAAATTTATATATTTCTGTTCAGCCAGGAGAATATACCTGCCTACCTGTATTTCAGGTAGGTATTTTTGCAATTTTGTGTACTATGTAGGAGAAATTAACAGAAGGACTTTTGAACTGAAGTGCCATGAGTTTTCTTACAATACCTAAGGTAGTGTTGAAATGCCGAGAGGATTTCGACAGACTGGCAGAACAAAACAGTGTTACAATACTTAAAGCATTAGCAACAAAATTAGATTTAGAGCCTGGCGTGAAAGTGTCGCAATCGCGAAAACTCCTAAATCTGAAGGAAACATTCTCTCACTAAGAAAATATGGCACTAAAGTAGTAATAAGCCGGAATCAGCTCAGAGTCATAACAGGCTTACTAAGTGGATATACGTTAGCCAAGAGACACCTGCATATAACAGAACTGTTTCATGGAGCTTCTGCACATAATTATTAATTAACTTTAAAACCATAGAGTATTCACGCTCTAGACCTGTAAAAGCCGGTACAGGGTTGCAGAATCTTAAAGTGGATTTTATGAGCGAATGAAAGATGTACAATGAACCAACTAGATGCAGTACGACTGTTTTACAACAGACGGTTTCCATGAACAAAACTCTATCCTCACCGGTTAACACTAAAGTTTCCTTGATGCGAGTCCCAATGTGTTCTTATTATACTCAACAGTACAAGTTTATGACAAGGGCTGCAAATAAAAAAAACTTTAATGAATAACGAGAAAATAACAAAAACTATTAGGTGGAAGAATATATGAAGCTAAAATAGTGAGTAGATCTCCTTCTAGCAATACATCCATGGGTGACCATTCTAACCCACATAAATTTATTTAGAGCATCTCTGAATAGTTCTAATGATCTTATATCAGTCCAGGCCGCTTCTTCCTTTCGTATATACCGTTTCTTATTGCATAACTAAAATATGCCAGTATTCTTATTTTACCTGTGCAAACCAGCTTGGTTTTGATATGTTTTTGCGTTAAATATTTACATATCACTTATTGCGTCTTAGCATACAGCAAAGCTTAACCTTTATAGTAGGAAACAAAATGTAAATAATAGTTTTACATTCCATAAAACATAGTTCTAGCTTTCTCGGTTTTCATGCAAATTTCTCTGCGAGATCGTTAAGTTGCACCCCAACTATGTGAAATTCTAAACTCTAATATCTTACCGTATAGAGAAACAATAGTTTCTATAGAGATTCTTACTGATTATTATTTTTAAATTATGTATTTTTAATATTATTATGCCGATTTGGATATAAATTTCAGTATAATAATACTGTAACGTAACTTGTCGGGGATGGAACGAGAAGGAAAAAATCCAGGTGTTTTGAAGGACACAACAGTGACCTTTGGGACGTGGGTCTATAGATTTGGGATGGGGGTATATTTAAAAAAAAACAGGTGTGGCACCCAGTGGGACTGCCGGTCTGCCGGTAGAAGTTATACTTCTATACACGCGTTCGCCGTTACAAATTTATATGGGAGTCAATCTGCACAATCATTACATATGTAATGCTATAGGTAAGAGAGAGCAGAAAGGGAAACAGAATTAGGTATATAGGTATATGGTGCATCATTTGCTGTATATAAATAACATTTGACCTGTAATAGGAGTATAGTAAATGAAGGATTAAATCAATATTTTGATGAAAATGTATATTCTTATTTTCATATATGTATGAAAGGAGATGAATGCAAAAAAATTTTTTTACACATACTCTGAAGTAAAATTCATTGTTTATTTTGTTATTAATATAAAAATACAATACAATACATTGCAACATAATTCAATATAATAATACAATACAAATTAAAATGCAATATTCATAATTATTAAAAAATGACAATATACATAACTTACTTACGCATATGTTTAATTTACCATGATAATAATATTAATAAAATAAAAATATTGTTTCGTGATAACTGTCAATTTGTCTGACATTGACAGATACAAAATTTAATAGTTGTTTGTTGTGTATATGTACGTGTGTAAAAGTACACGTTTGAACTTTCTTGAGATATTTACAAGTTTCAATTTATAATTTAACATGCCTAACGAGGCTCAAGACAAATCTGAACAGAATGGAAAAATAATAATAATATTAATAAATATTAAGTATATTTACAAAAGGAATATTTTTATTCTCGAGAGAGAAATAGAGACAAAATATATCTTCTGTCTCTCTCTTACCTATATCTTACATTTGTAATGATTTTGCAAATTCACTCCCGTACAAATTTACAACGTCGAACGCGCGTATAGAAGTATAACTTCAAAAATTTTGGGAATTGAAATGTTCCTATGAAAATGACAGAATTTGGTACTAAACGAAAGGGGAAAAATAAAGGGCGCCACCTAGTCCTTTGTCAAGAGACGGGGAAAACTACACTTGATTTATAAGACGATTTGCGTAAGAAGAATAAAAAAAAAATAGGCTAAATCTCTAAAAAATCCAAAACGCATACATAGTCAAAAAAAAAACAAACACACTTACCTTATGATATTTCTATATTTCTACCAGATTTACCTTTTTATTAGTTACCAAAAGAAAGGAAGATTATAGGAGAGCATTAAACCAATAATGGCTACAAATTAACAATTTTTATCTTTCAAAAATTCAGCCAGGTATAAGTTATTATAGAATGTCAACACATTAGTAAAGTAGACATAAATCAAACAAAAAAAAAACATAAAAAAAACAACAAATGTATATGTAGAAAAATCACGTATTAAACAAATATTCCTAAAATTAGATATATTCTTTAAACGTGGCACTGCACTGCACTAAATACATATATAACAAAAGTTATAAGAAATCAGGTAGTCTTCTTTGGTTCACCAGATAGAAAACATTCTGCTATTGTCTCTCCAAACATTTTGACTGGTTAGTAAATTAAATTGTAAGACTTACTCTCTCGAAATGAGAAATATTTTGTACTTATATTTTAGTTGTACTTCACTGCAATATGGATGTTTCCATTCTTTATGGGACACATACTCAACTGTGGCATTAAAAAAACACAGCCCCCCTAAGCCGGACTCTACATATTGTACAACGACGGTTGTCAACCTCGAAGTCTTCTCATGACAAAATTCGGACCTCTACAATAAAAGATCACTCAAAAATCATTCCCTTCCAGCATAGGCGGACAGATTCTTGTTTATTTCCTACGCAAATATCTAGGCGGAACCAATATCAAACGATAGAGCAATTTGTTTTTTATAAACAGACTCCAAAATATTTAGATTAAGAATATATTTCGATTTTTATTATATACTAGGTGAAACGAAAATGCTACAAAACAAAGTGGACCAGAAGTATGGAAACGCGTAAGTATCTCTTAAATGAATGGTTTGAATTGTACAAAAACCGGAATATTCTTATTCTGCAATATGGAAATTTCAAATTTGATGCTTGCTATGTTGTCCGATTTACCATTTTTCTGATATCATTAGTCACTTTGGTTTTTTAAATACAACCATCTGTATATTGTATTATTATTGGAATCCACACTTCAACACGAGTTCAACCATATGCAACACTTGGTATTTTATCTAGTCACTTAAATCAATAAAACTTTCTTAGGGCCAAATAGTTTTGAAGTAATTCGATAAATATAAAATGCTGTGATTTTTACATTATTTCATAACACTAACAATAGCTTGACGTTTATTGAAAAGTTTTGTAAAATAAATTGCATTAATAACTAAAGCTGGCAGTTGTTTTATGTGTTTTTAAAAGCTTTACAATAAAGATGGTTTTTATTCAAATAAAGCGTAGTACTCTTTTAATGGTGAGAAGCTACGGCGATAGAAAAAGTTCTTACATTAAAGTAGATGTTCAAAGATACTTTTCCAAACCACTCTCCTATTCATAAGGCGATGGTATAAAAATTGTAAAGCGCTTTAAGGAAACTGGACGTGTAAAAAATGGCATTCGAACGGTAGATTAAAAATTGTAATAAATTACAATAAAACTTTGGATTTTATACAGGGTTCCGTTCAAGATCCACTTACATTCTCACAGAGACCTGCACAAATACATGTCAATGACCGTAGATTACAGTTTAGTCAGGTGATAATGAATAAACTTGTAACTGACAAGAACTTCGTTCTACTTCTTCTTCTTCTAGTGCCGACTCCACTAATGAAAGTTGGCTATAGCCATTGCAAATTCCTCTCTATTTTCTGCTTTTCTTAAAAGCATCTGTTTGTTTAACCTGGTCCAGTCGCGAATATTTTTCAGCCAGAATATTTGTCATCATCTACCAGGATCACCATATCAAATAACCCGATAAGATACAAAGAAGCAGATAAACTGATAAAAAAGAAAATAAGAGAAGCTAGAGAAAGATGGCTAAGTGAGCAATGCCAGGAGTTGGAACAACTGGAGCGAAAATATGACTTTTTTAATGTACACAAAAAGATTAAAGAAATGACAGGAAGGAGAAGAACAACACAGATAGGACAGATCAAAGATACAGATGGTATACTCATAACAGATTTACAACAAAAAATGAATCGATGGACAGAATACATATCACAACTTTTTGATGACAAAGATAGACAAGAAATCTCAAACGAATATACAGATGATACAGGGCCTGATATAATCAGAGAAGAAATAGATTATGCAATCAAACAAGCGAAAAGTGGTAAGGCCCCCGGTCCTGATGAAATTCCCGTAGAACTGCTCAAACTTATGGACGATGAATCTATTAAAATACTCCTAGATCTATTTAATACAATATATAGAACTGGAATAATACCTAGGGAATGGCTCCGTTCGACCTTTATACTACTGCCAAAAAAGGCAAATACAAGGGAATGCAGCGAATATCGTACGATAGCTTTGATGAGTCATGCTCTAAAACTGTTCCTGAAAATAATCCATAATAGGATCTATAGGAAATTAGACGCAGACATTAGTAACACTCAGATGGGATTCAGAAAAGGGCTGGGTACAAGGGAGGCTCTGTTTGCAATGAACGTTCTCTCACAGAGATGCTTAGACATGAACCAAGAAATTTACACCTGCTTTATTGATTTCGAAAAGGCCTTTGACAAAGTACAACATGAACCACTAAGACAAATTCTAATAAAGAAAAATATAGACAGCCGAGATATTCGAATTATATGCAACCTATATTGGAATCAAACAGCAAATGTGAAGGTTGAGGGTAGGCTAACAGAAGAAATTCAAATCCGTCGAGGAGTCCGGCAGGGATGCATCTTGTCGCCACTTTTATTTAATCTGTATAGTGAAGCTATTTGTGAACAAGCACTCGAGGAAGAAGATCTTGGTTTGATAATAAATGGTGAGACGATCAACAATATAAGGTATGCTGACGATACGGTTCTCCTAACGGGAACGCTAGTAGAACTACAACATCTCGTTCAAAGTCTCAATATATACTGTAACAGTTACGGCTTGAAAATTAATTTGAAAAAAACTAAATTTATGGTAATCACGAAATCAAAGAACATCAGAGCTAATCTTGTAATAGACAATACAACGATTGAGCGTGTGTCCTGTTATAAATATCTAGGTGCTTGGATCACAGACGATACTGATCAAACAAAAGAGATTAGATGTAGAATAGAAATCGCTAGATCAGTCTTTAATAGAATGCGCAAACTCTTTGCAATCGTGATATCAATATAAAGTTACGAATACGAATGCTGCGGTGTTATGTCTTTTCTACCCTGTTGTATGGAGTAGAGGCTTGGACACTAAAACAGTTGACCACAAAAAACATCGAAGCTTTCGAGATGTGGTGCTATAGGCGCATTCTCAGAATATCATGGATGGACCGCGTCACTAACACGCAAGTACTCCAAACTTTAGACAAAAGATGCGAAATTCTAAATGAGATAAAAACTAGAAAGATGGAATACTTGGGGCACATTGTGAGAGGTGAAAAGTACGAACTTTTAAGAAATATCATGCAGGGCAAAATTAAGGGCAAAAGAAGTGTGGGAAGAAGAAAAATATCGTGGCTTCGTAATCTACGTGAATGGTTCGGGTGTAGTTCGATTGAACTTTTTAGGCGCGCTGCTAACAAAGTCGCAGTGGCCATGATGATTTCCAATCTCCGATAGGAGTGGCACGAGAAGAAGAAGAAGACCAGGATCACTTTTTCCTTCTATTTTACCCTTCATAATCAGCTGCAACAACTTGTACTTCTCATTTTTAAGTATGTGCCCCAAATATGCTGTCTTTCTCCTTTTAATATTGGTCAAAAGTTCTCTGTCTCTTCCCATTCTGTGCAACATCATTTAGGTTATAATATGATCGGTCCATGATATTTTTAAAATTAAAAAGTCACATCTCAAAAGCTTTCAGCTTTTTATTAAGTCAACATAAACAGTCCAAGCTTCGACGCCATAAAGAAGAATAGAGTGGATATAACATTTTACTATCCGATATCCGATTTGCAGATCGAGTTTTTGGTTACTTACAAATTTTCTCATCTTTAAAAAGACTGCTCTTGATTGCTCTATCTTAAATTAATTTCTGATTTTGAATTTAGATATTCAGTAATCCATACTCCTAAGTACCTCATTTTGTTTACTTGTTCAATATCTTCTTCTTTTTCTTAAAGTGCCTATCCGTTCCGGATGTTGGCGATCATCACGGCTATCTTTACTTTATTTATTTAGCGCGGAACAGTTCAGTGGTAGTCGTGTTATACCACATTCGTAAATTTTTAAGCCAGGAAATGCGTCTTCTTCCCGGTCCTCTCTTGCCATTTACTTTCCCTTGGAGAATCAGCTGGAGAAGGCCGTAACGTTCTTAATTTCTCATTACATGTCCTAGATATTCCAACTTTTTAGTTTTGACGGTCATGAGAATTTCACATTCTTTCCCATTCTACGCAGGACATTTACATTAGTAACTCTGTCAACCCAGGATATACGTAAGATGCGCCTATAACACCACATTTCGAAAGCTTCGAGCCAATTCATAGATGCAACAGTCAGTGTCCATGCTTCCATTCCATAGAGCAGAACTGTGAATATGTAGCAGTTCAATAGACGGCATTTTGTTTTTAATGATATGTCTCGACTGTTGAAAATGGTTCTCATTCTAACGAATGCTGCTTTTGCTTTTATTATTCGCTGTTTAATTTCTCATTGGCTATTTAAATTGGTGCCTAGATATGTATATTGCTCGACTCTTTCGATATTCTGTTGGTTGATTGTAAGATGAGCGTTTAGTATTGGTTTTTTACTAATTGTTATAAATTTGGTTTTCTTTATGTTAAGAGCTAGTCCGTATCTGTTGCTGACTTCTGTTATGCGATTTGTTAATATCTGTAAGTCATTCAGATTATCGGCAAAAACTATAGTGTCATCTGCATATCTAATGTTATTCAACCATTCACCGTTTATTAGTATTCCTTTCGCACCACCGTCTAAAGCTTCCTTAAATACCCATTCAGAATAAATGTTGAACAACAATGGAGACAAAATACAGCCTTGTCGTACTCCACGTTCTATTGCAATTTTATCAGTTAACTGGTCTTCTATTTTGATTTTGGCCGTTTGATTGTAGTAAATAATATGGTCGTTTGATTGTAGTCAATATCTTAATTTTTTTATTTATATGCTTGTTATGACTTTACCCCTCTTACTAATAACCATGTTTAGTGGTAAATTAAACTGTTTCCTTGTATCACAAATTGTGTTTAGTAGCGTCTGCAGTTCTTTCTCACTTTCAGCTAGAATGACTGTATCGTCGGCATAACGAATGTTATTTATATTTTCATCCTTTATCTTGATCGCATTTGTACAGTTTTCAAGTGATTGTGTAAATAACTCTTTTCAAAGTATATATTAAACAGTAATGGTGAAATTACACATCCTTTTTTCACAGCTCTACTTATCTGTTGCGCATCCGTGCTATTTCCATCTCATCTTACCGCAGCCTGTTGGTTACAATAGAGATTTCTCACTATAGTAATATAATTTTTGTCGAGTCCCCTTCGCTTTAGACATTCCATGAAAATGTTATATTTAACTTTGTAAAAAGCTTTATCATAGTTTATAAATGCGACGGAAAGATCTTTTTGCTGGTCGCGACATTTTTTTTATTTAAAGGCAGCCGCATCAACCATATTGGTTATTAGCGAATGAATTGAATGCAAACAATAATGATTACAAATAACAAATAAATAACATGCTTATATGTGGTTCAATATGTTACAGTCTCTTAAATTTCACAATATTTTCACTGGTACACTCACTAAAAATATCTCTTATAACTGATGGAATTTTATTAGTTAGTCTTTCAGCACTATATTTGTGACACTCCGTTATACGTGTTTCACTGTTAATGGCACGTCACAACTCGTATATTTAGGTTGAGGTTCCTTCTTCATGAGATATTCATGTGTGAGTTTGCTGTGTCCTAATTGAAGTCTGGTTAATGCAACCTGAAGGAAACGGCTAGGGACGTTGTTAGTCCATCGTCCAAAATTTGGTTTAATTTCTTTTAACTTTGAGGATTTTTTTTTCCCAACATTTAGTCCAATTACATATCAGCTTTTGTTTAAAGTGCGGACTGAGATCTTCTGCTAATGGATCGCAATATTTTTGATTAAGAGTTGTGGAACTATAAAGAGCTTCTACTGTTCCGAAGCCATTACGAAAGCCAAACTGTCTATTACCCATATCCCCTTTACACTTGCTGAATATTCTTGCATGTATAACCTTTAAAATTTTTTCAATAATTGTGACATTAAGCTGATTACTCTTATCAATTACAGTGTATGGGATTCTTTGTTTTTGATAGCGAAACAAAGGTCGACAGTAGCCATTCATAGGTATCTCACAAGACTTGTATTTGTTGTTAAAGAGAATAATTATTACGCTTAAATTGTCTTCATTTATAATATATATATATATATATATATATATATATATATATATATATATATATTATATATATATATATATATATATATATATATATATATATATATATATATATATATATATATTTTATCAGCTCGATGTGAACTTTATCTGGGGCTCTACCAGATTTAGAGTTGTTTATAGCATGGTAAACTTCAGATTTTAATATTATCGGAGCTTCCTCGCTATCAATTTGGGTTGGTTCCATTCTTGTGTCTATAAAAAGATCTTTAAATTATTTAGTCCTTACTGGTTTTATTTAAATTGGGTTAATGGGTTTATTGTTTTTGTCAATTAATCGGTTACTTGTGTTTGTTCGTGATTTTTCAGATAATTCTCTGACTTTTGATCATATTTTTTTTGCAGTTCCTACATTTCAATGCATCTTTCCATCATCCAGTTGTCCTTAGCCTCTTTTATTTTGTTTCTTATTAATTTATGTGTTCTCTGTATTTATTTGGGTTTTGTTTTTATATTTCCTTTTTTGTTCCACGATTTCCAACATTTCTTGAGTCATCCAAGGTTTTGGCTTTCTTCTTTCCTTTGTAGAATTTCGTCATGTGACTTAATAACAGAATCTTTGATTTTGCTTCATATCGTTTTTATATTCTTTTCACTTTTTATTCCTTGATTTATACAAGTTGAAGTCTCAGCACGTATTTCGTTTATATTGAGCATCTGAATATTTACCTTAAAACTTTTGAATTTTATTATTTTTTCCCTTAGTTTCATTTTGAGACAAGGAAGTTATGGTCTGTGGAGAACTTCGTTAACAAGATATATTTAATAATGAAGCAATATTTTCACGGTGTCAAATGGTAAAGCGCCAAAATTTAGGGTATTAGAGTAAAGTAAATATATACTGGATACGTGAAAACCATACTCAAAGACCACCAAAACCAAATTTATGGTCGGGTATAGAGGGTACTTAGGTAATTGGGCCATTTTTTACAGAAGGAAATTTAGCAAGCGATAACTATGAAATGCTACTTAGAAATGAATTTTTAGCTGTCCTGAAAAATAAGTTTAGAGCCGATTTTAATGAGATATGGTTTCAGCAAGGCGAAGCCCCAGCTCATTCCGTACAAGTAGTATTAAATGGCCTCATTTTTCACCCGATTTTAATCCTAAAGATTATTTATATTGGCGATATTTAAAAAGTAGAATTTATAAAACTAAATCAGTAAGTGTTGCAGAGCTAAAGCAAATAATTATCGATGAATCCTTATTAATTTCTAGAGAGACATGGAGAAATGTAATAGAAGCATTCTATCATCGTTTAGGATACTGTTAAATTAACAACAAAAGATAGACACCTTTAACACTTGATTATGTAGACATTAATTTAGCAATATAGTGAACTTTAAATTGTTATGTTCAAATTTAGTTGTACATAATTCGAATGAAAAAAAAATATTGAGGCAATAAGGTGTTTCTAATAGGCTATTCTTTTTTCTTTTTAAGATGTTCCTGACCATATAAAATTAAAAGTATTGTATACCGTTGAACTGGTATTGAAGTGGAAATTCTAATAAAAGTGCAATATACAGGAGGTTGTATTTAAAAAAACCAAAGTGACTATTAAATGTTAACGTGGTATTTATGGTAACGTTAAAACATCAAATTTCCAATTTTTATATTGCAAAATAGGTGAATTCCTATTTTTGTATTATTTGGACCATTCATTTAAGGGATAATTAGGCTTTTTCATACTTTTTTCTTAAATTCTATTTTCTTTAAGGTAAACACTTTTAAGAAAATAGAATTTTTCTAAGTGTGCTACGAACCTTTGAGTGGTTAATTTGTATGTATAACCCTAAAAACTCATACTTCACAACTAAATTTCTAACAACGACTACTAAAACTTTGCCGCCTCTCATTAGTGGCAGAGCCCAGCCCGTCTCTGACGTATCCTTGCAGTGGGCCTACGAAGGCGTTATGAATACAAATAGGATCATTTTACGGATCGTATTCTCCAGAATATACTTCCTTTACTTACTATCCCGCCGATCCCGTTGTAATTTCTCAGAAATAGACCTCATTTCACACAGTTTTATCCAGCATTAAGGGAATGCGAAAATCGGCACGAGTTAAAAATAGATTTTCGGTTTACCCTGTCTGTTTGTGTCGATGTAAAAGGGATTTGGGGGGAGAATTCAATAGGACTCCTTTCAGCATTTAAAATATCACGCCTTTTTATTTTATTTTTGCGTGCTGAAAATTTTGTCACTGAATATCAATTCCAGTCCCTACTTCACTTTATACTTTCTCTTTATATTTTGAAAGAATTAATCAGCTGGCCTATCTCTAAGGGATTGGATTTTAAATAAGAAAATCTAAAAAAGAAACGGAGTCCAAAATGTCGTGGAAAGAATAACTACTCCAACAGTGGAATTGGGCGGGACATTTTTCAAGAATGAGAGTAGAAAATCATGGGTCTATCTTGTTGGAGGACGCTCCGTATTTCTAAATTTATCTTCTCTGGGTATCCATTCGATCATTTTGTTAGTCTACCTATTATCGTCTATTCGGAGAAGACATGTCACAAGATTGGACGATAATGATTTATTGTGGTTTGCTGTTTGACCTCAATTGCCACACTTATTTTTATTTCCTATCGTTTTAAGTTTTTCGCATAATCCTTTTATGTTTGGTATATTATTTCTTGTGAATGTTATAGGAACCCGATCTAAGTTTTGCCGTTTGTTCGGTCTATTATTAAAAAATCTTTATTTATAAACGGTAAAAGATAATAATTTGTCAATAAATGTTTCTCCTCAAAGAACCAATTTTCGTTGGAACATGTAATTTTGGTTATATTATTTATGTATTAATGATTCCTTTTTTATTATTAATGTTGTAATTTGGTTTATAATTAAGATATCTATTGGTGTATGTTGGTTTTCTATACATTTGTCTCATAGTCTCATATCCAGTATCCTCCTTTGCTAAGCTAAACTATTGAGAACCTCAGCAATAGAAGATGGCAAACAAACCACTCTATAGTTTATTATATTCTTTTTCTCCCGCTACTTGAAAATAGGAATAAGAGAGCTTTCTTTCCACATAGTAGGAAATACACCTTCTGACAGGAAGCTATATTAAAGATCTCCAACAGACGCTAATGTTATCAGGACCTAAAC
Organism: Diabrotica undecimpunctata; assembly: GCF_040954645.1. Lineage (NCBI taxonomy): Eukaryota > Metazoa > Arthropoda > Insecta > Coleoptera > Chrysomelidae > Diabrotica > Diabrotica undecimpunctata. Next base: position 48,604,240 of record NC_092809.1, read on the forward strand.
AGTATTTTACTGGAAGAGAGGAATGTTTATTAAATACTTCAGATAAAGTTAATTTAGGGCACATCACTAAATTACCATTTTTTGGAAAGTAGAAGATCAAGTGAATAGAGCAAACAGAGCCACGGTTTATTTGAATTAAACAATATGTAGAATTTACAAAACTCTCATCACACCAATAATGACATACGCGGCAGAAACATGACCTGACACAGAGAGGACGAAAGGATATTAGAAACAACAAAGATAAAAACACTTGGAAAAATTAATGGTAAAACACTATGCGACAAAGCTAGAAGAACAGATATACGGCGTAGATGCAAGGTGGAGAACATCAAGGACTGGGTAAGCAAGAGACATGAGGTACATTAAAAAACATACAAACTCATATCTGTTACATAAAAAAGAAGAAGAAGAAGAAGTCTTTCCTCCTGCTTTAACTGTCTCAATAACGATTTGGTCATCACCAGCTACTACTCTATATATACAGAAGAACTGAAAATCTGAGTTATATTATTTTTAATAATCGGTTATAGTAGGTACCTGTTTTTCTGTTCAATATCTTTAATAATCAATTTTACTCATTTGTTTGACTTTCAAGTGAATTTTGTAATCTTCAGAATGCAGAATTTATGTTTGCTTTATTTGTTTCCTTGTTTTCTCCAACGATTTTACTTTTGTAAAAACATATGTAGATAAATAAACAAATAATATTTAAACAAAATATTTTGTTTCCAAATTTCTTAAGAATCATCAGCAATAATATATGCAAAATGGACTTGAACTTAAAAAAGCTTTATATCCAAGAGAACAATAAACTATTTGGGAAAACAAAGTATTATGTATAAAAAACTTTTTTTTATTAAAGTCAGACTACTTATAAAACTTTACTGTATCACAAGAAATACAGCGACATTCCCCACACAAGTTACAAATTCTTAAATTATCTATTATTCGGTAAATTGGAAAAGTTTTTTGTCGAATAGTAGACATATGGAAGTATTCTCAGATCTATAAAAACGACTTTTTAAAGAATAATTTCAAATGTTATTAATGTTTATAAACCTCGGTTTTTACTACCATCTTTCATATTATTGGAAAATGTTTTGTTTGAGTATTTATGTTAGCCACAGTATTTTCTGCACCTGGAGAATTTTTTCCGTTCCTTCATTTTAAAATTAAAGATTCTATCAAAAGTTACCTTAGTACCTTACTTTTTTTAGTTTTACTACCCTGCAAACGAATTTGAAACGATATATATATATATATCAAAGAGTTTCACTTTCCTGCCCTATTAATGACTGCAACCTCAAAATAAAACTTTATTTTATATAACGTGTCAGTCAATAATACCTAACTACTTTATATATATATATATATATATATATATATATATATATATATATATATATATATATATATATATAATGTTCGGAAAGATTTCCGCGGTTAGTACAATTAAACCTAGAGCTAAGATTAATACTATTATAAAAATTAATATTAAACTCACCAGTCTTCCGGGTTGAAACGCGTCGATATCCATTTTGCCGAGCTTTCGACATCTTCTTTGATGTCTTCTTCAGGGCTTCCGAGGTCTCAGTCTCCCGAGCCCCCAGACACTACTACACTCACTAGTCACTTCTAGTTCACTCACTAGTTCACTACTGCGACTGGGACCAGGGGACGCGAACATTTCCGACAGTGGGATTTTGATTCGAGGATGGAGGGGCGATATTTTGTTTATGAGAGGTCTCCATGTAGAAGGTAACCGTATGGCGTCATCTCTTTTATTAAGGCAATTTGGCCTTTTTTCTATTTCTATGGCTTCTCGGATAATTCTTGGTTCATAAAAGCGGAAGCTATGGTTCTGGAGTTTTCAAAATCAATTTTGTGACCTGTATGAAGATGGTGTTGACCGAGAGTTGAAATTGAATCGGAATTGCGACCAGAAATGAAATGTTCATAAATCCTATTTTGAATTCTACGATTTGTTTGGCCTATATAGGATCGGGGACAGTCTGCACAAGTAATTTCATAAACTCCGTGCTGTTTATTTGGAATATTGTTTTTGATTGATCGGACAAGAGATGAAAGTTTTTGTTGGGGGGTAAATATTGTTTTTATTCCTCTTGGTTTAAGAATTTTGTCGATTTTGTCAGTGACACCTTTGATGTAAGGAAGAAAAGCTTTTGTATGATAAGGGTCTGAGTCTTTGGATTGAGATTGAGTGGGAGATTGATCTCTGTGGATGCTCCTAATGATCTGATTTTCGCGGTAACCATTTTCCATTTTGGATGAAGACATGTTTTAAACAAGAAAGCTCAGCGGATCTACCTGCATCATCGGAAAGGCGTATTGATCTGGAGACAAGGGTATTAATAAAGCGAAAAGCCATTGACAAATTGACAACAATAAGAGATGTACTGGAAATACTTTTGAACAATTTTCAAGCTTACTTTTCACCAAGTAAGTACCTCACAGTTGACGAACCACTTCTAGCATTTAGAGGTAGATGCAGCTTTAAGCAGTACATAGCGAGTAAGTTATCTAAATAGGGCCTGAAAGTATTTGCTTTAACTAACACTAAGACAGCTTACACGTTGAATTTGGAAGCCTATATAGGTGGGCAGCCAGAAGGTCCTCAACAAGTAAGCAACACGGGAGAAGAAGTTGTGTTGCGTTTAGTTAAACCAGTATCTGGATTTAATCAAAATATCACAGGCGAGAACAGGTTCACCAGTATTCTTTTGGCGAGAAGGCTTTTTACAGAAAAAAAACTAACTTAGGTAGGCACGGTGAGAAAAATAAACGGGAAATACCAAAGGAATTCCTTCCAATACGAAATAGAGTGGAGCACTCCTCCGTATTTTTCTTTCACGAATACTGTGCTTTGGTGTCCAATTGTTCGAAAAAGAACAAGGCTGTACTAGTTTTATCCACATTCTATTCTACCGTTGATTTAGATAAGTCTAGTGGAGATAGAAATAAACCTAAGGTCGTGACTTTTTATAATATGACCAAAGTTGGAGTCGACCTGGTAAACCAGCTTTGTTAACACAATAATGTTACGCGCAATACTAGACGTTGGCCGATGGTACTGTTCTACAATCGGGTAAACATTTCCGCAATAAATGCTCTTTGCATTTACAGATATCACCATCATATGAACAAAAAGATATCATGTGTTCGGTTCTTGCAAAACCTGAGTTGATCAAACCTCAAATAAAACGAAGGTCTCAAAATCCGAACATTTTAAGGCAGCTACGATGTCGTGAAAAACTGCTGCTTGGTATTGAGGAAGATAAGCAACCAGCCGAAGCTAGAACTGGATCACGAGGAGGATGTTATGTATGTGGAAGGGTTTAAGATAAAACTACCAACAAATCCTGTTCTAAATGTATATAAACTGCCATAAAAATGAGATTACGTGTTTACGTATGTTTCCATAGAAAATAAGCTAAAAGTCCAAAAAAATAGCAAATAAAAAATGGGTGACATTTGTCCCTTACGCCACTAACGGAGAGTTAATCAGAGAATCTTCAGTTATTATACGTTCATTCTGTCATATACTTGACATTTTAGTAGTTCCATGACATGACACTTGGACGTTGACAGATGTCATGGGACGTTACTCACTTCATTACTTATGGGGTTACGTTATGTAGGTTTCCACACACATGTTTTTAATTAGTGAAATAAAGGAACATAAAATACATTTCACACCATTTTCATTACATTACACGTACGTATTATACAACACATTCTTATGTGGCACCCTGTATATAAAGGTAGTAATCGTAATAAACTAAAGAATGATATAAGTAAAAATTTAAAAAATTGTTTAAAAACAAATGAAATAAAGAAAATGGTGTCAAAATCAATTTTTTTATGAAAGGGTATGTGTGACCCATCTTTCCTGACTCATTTACGTTTACGTAAATGAAGCAGGAAAGTAAAGCATATTAAACAAATGGCGTGAATAATTCAAGAATGATTGCTTAGCCTGCAAACAGATGATAACACCGGGTAAGGAGATTTATAAAATTACTTATAGAAACGTCTATCACTAAGAAACTGTTAAAAACATTATAAAGATGGTGGCAGATCGCACAAAAATGATTAAGTATTACATAAAAGCAACTAAAAGGGACTAAATAATATATAATGGTGGTTAAATCATTCCTGGGAAACCGATAAATAAATATCTTAAATCTCGTTTATCATTTACTCTAAATAAAGCAATTACTTCAAGCGTCAACGCTTTTATCCCCGAAAACGTGCTCTTCATTCCCAAACATAGATAAAATGTGGCATATTCAAATAGATGAATATGCCACACAGTTACAGGTTACAGCTTAAGAATAATGCACTTAAATTAAACAAAACTTTATCCAGTCTGAATAACTTTCCCGAATATAAAAAGATAAAAGCTATAACCAAACAAATGTTTAAACAGAAAGCCAAAAGCACATGGATTCAATTTTATTCCAGTCTTAACTCTAGCTACTCATCAACTCATATATATGTAAGATGGCGAACAAATTGAACAACAAAAAAAACCCACATCAAACACGCTGCGACCTGTCAGACGCAGAAGATATTCTACAGAGATTGTGTCCATCTTTTGTCGAAAAACATATACCTCACCCAGATACACCTTAGGAAGAATAATATTTCCTAAAGGAAATCACAATATCCGAACTGGAATATGCTATTTATATATCCAAAACACAGTCACAGGTCCAGATTAGATTTCGTATATTATGTTACAAGAAGTAGGTATGCTCGCCAATCATAATTGCTTTGTTATATTAATTCTAAAACTAGAAAAATATTGTCTATCTCGCTTATAATCATAATAAGAGATGCATTATTTATCAACATAAAAAGTGCTTATGATAATTTTAATTTGAACATAATGTGTGATAGACTTTTGTTTCTTGGCTTCCTAAAATCCATGGCAAATGTACTATTAAATTTATATAAAGACAGAAATGTTTCGATTCGAGTAGTTCATAATATCATAGGATCAATAAGGGCATCAAAATATATTCCATAGGGAGCTGTTTCAAGTTCACTTCCTTTTAATCTGTACACATACGACTTGCATCATTTATGGTCTCCCAATATTGTTTGCTTAAAATGTGCTAATGATATACGTTCTTTAAACTATCACTAAGACGTTTGTATACTTGGGTCCCTCCGCAAGATCAACCAGGAAACGTAATTAGGAATCAAATTGATGACATAATGGTAAACAAAAGATTCCGTAATGGATGCCTATCAGATTCCCTAATCGTTACCCCGGTACTGACGTATCGTCAGATCATATTCCTGTTATTGGTAAATCTAGGTTTAGATTTAAAAAGGTTACAAAAAATAATAGTAACAAAAAATGTAATATGAGAAGACTAAAAGATAAGAAAACAAAGGAGACAGTCGCACAGATTCTTTCAAAAAGCTAGGTAAGATGAAGCAAACATATGATCCAGAAGAATCACTCCAGAATATATGTGAAACCTTTAACAAGATCAGAGATGAACATCTGATAGAAAATAAAGAGAAGAGGAAAAGTTGGATGAATGAAAATATACTACAACTGATGGATGAAAGAAAAAAATCAAAGAATAACAAAAGAATGTACAAAAATATTCAGAGATAAATAATAACCGAAATACGAAAGGCCAAAGAAAATTGGTTAAAAACAAAGTGTGAAGAGATAAAGTTGTTGGAACAAAAACATGATTCATTTAATATGCATAAAAAGGTAAAACAAGCAGCTGGCCTTTAAAAATCCAACACAGCTAGCAAACTGCAAGATCAACAGGGACACATTATCACAGATAAAAATCAAGAAATATGTATATGGATCAAATATATACTAGAACTCTTTGATGACAATATATAGGTCCGAACAACCTCCGTCCTACATATGTACTCGTAATGACCACTTACCAATTACATTAGATGAAGTTTAAACAGCAATATCACAACTAAAAGATGGTAAAGCTTCTGGACCTGACCTTGAGGGTTCTCAACGACTATCAAAAATATTCAATGACATATATTTAAACGGAGTTAAAGCAGCTTAACGAGCCACATTTTAAAGTTATTTTTAAAAATCATACCTCAAAGGATATATACTAAGCGAAGAAAAAATCAGGCGTACCTAGTTTGGTTTTCGGAATGCAGTGGGTACGAGGGAGGCTCTCTTTAGCATACAAGTGCTATTTCAACGATGTAGAGATGTGAATTGCGATATTTATGCATGCTTTATTGATTACCATAAAGCGTTCGATACAGTAAACAAGACAAGCGGATGGAGATTATTAGCAATATTTACTGGAATCAAACATCTTCTATCCGACATAGGCAGGAAAATCCGATGATATGAAAATCAAACGTGGGGTCCGACAGGGATGTATACTATCACCCTTGCTGTTTACTAACAGCAAATAATTAAATCTAAGGGCTTACCCTATGGCTTACTCTTATTTTATCTATCAACTTATGCACTACAACTAACATGAAATAACTTTACAGCACTATACTCTGCTTTTTACACTAAACTGTTACACATTTACACTAACTCAAAAGGTTTTGTCCTTATGAGTCTTTTCTTTAGTTCAGTGTTGTCAAGAAGCTGGATTGCCTCGACATTCACATGACTATGCAGCCTCTGCTCGTGACTTGCTGCTGTTCTCTTATATCGATCACAGTTTCCATACCCAGGTCCTGGTGGAAGTTGCTGTTACGGATATACCAAGGAGCATCAACAATGTTTCTCAGTGCTTTGTTTTGAAATCTCTGGATAATATGTAGATTACTAGCTTTGGTACAGCCCCAGAGTTGGCACCCATATACCCATACTGGCCTCAATACTTGCTTGTAGATGGAAATTTATTATGAATTGATAATGTTGAATTTTTTCCAATCAGCCGATACAATTTCTTATATCTAATATCAAGCTCTTCTCTTTTCTTTTTGACATGGACTTTCCAGCGCAGTTTAGCGTCTAGGATGATGCCCAAGTATTTTGCTGATGTTACATAAGGAACTTGGGTATCATTTATTCTAACTGGGAAATTTTCTATTTTTTTATTTGTAAAGTTAATGTGTGCAGATTTAATTTTATTCGCCATTTTCTGGTCCAGTTATGTATTTTATTTACTGATAGTTGCAACTTATCAGTCGCTTCTTCACTAGTGTATCGCTAGTATGGCTGTATCATCCGCGAAGGTGGCAATAGTGTTTTGTTCCAGCTCTGGAATATCACACGTATACAATAGGTACAGGACAGGGATCTCCCTTAAGTCGGTGTACACTTCTTCTTGTTTTTCTTTGAAATATCTATTCGCAATGTATGATTTCAAGATTTCTGAGTACTGTGTAGGCATGAACGTTCTTAGTTTATAGTTTAAACCCTCATGCCAGACTTTATCAAACGCCTGTGCTACGTCCAAGAAGATTGTTAAGCAGACTTTCTTTCCCTCTAATGTTTTTTTCTATTATATTCGTTATTCTGTGAACTTGATCTATAGTAGAATGTTGATTTCTGAAACCAAATTGATGATTTGGTAGATTTGGAAGATTTTTTCTTTCTATTATTGGTTTTAATCTTTTCAATAGAAGTTTTTCAAATAGTTTTGACATCACCGGAAGAAGTGATATTGGTCGATAGGATGTCACTTCGTTAGGAGATTTACCTGGTTTGGCGATCATAATGACTTCGGCTACTTTTCAGAGTCTGGGAACATATCTCAATCTAAAAGCAGCATTTATTAGGTGTGTCAGCTTAACTATGGCTTTTCTTGGTAGATTTTTTAATAGTTCTCCTGTTATGAGATCATATCCTGGAGCTTTCTTAGGATTTATATTCTCTTTTATCTGTGTTGATACTTCTCTAAATGATGTCAACGTTATTCTTTCTTCAGTTTGGAGTGGTTCTTCCCTCCCTTCTCAGTTCTTCATCATCATTGTCGTTGGGTTTGAACGGGCTTTCTAAATGATCTGCAAATCGTTCTGCTTTCTGTTCGTTACTTCTAGCACAGTTGCCGTTTTTCAACTTAATAGGAGGAGAATGAATAATAATTGGTCTCTTCATTCTTTTTGTTGCCTTTCATAACAAATAATCTGTGTTCTGGTCAGCTAAATTACTTAAAAAAAATAATTGTTGAATTTTTTATATTATGTATCTCCCTTTTTAGTTTTTGTGTAGCATTATTTAGACTAGTTTTATCCCGTGGAGCTCTGTATTGCTGCCATTTTTTCTTAACTTCCTTTTTTCTACTATGAGTTCTCTGATTTCTTTTGGATAGATGTTCCCTTTGGTTATAGAAGTTATTGTGGGAGTATTTTTTCAAGCTACCTGTTGGATATTTTTTATAACAACTTCTAATTCGTCATCAAGTTGCCTCGTGTTTCTTAATGGCACACCAAGATTAATTTTGTGTTCAAGGTTTATTTTGAAGCTCTCCCAGTCAGTTATTTTATTAGTCAATATTGGATTGAACTCTTTTTTAATCACTGTATCACGCATAGTTAAAATTATCGGTGAGTGATTAGAGTTCATGTCCCAGCCGTCATTGATATATCAATAGTTAGCTGAGATATTTTTGTAAATAAAGAAATCTATCAGGTCTGGAATTTGGTTCCTATCGGTAGGCCAGTATGTTGGTCTACCTTTTGTTCCTTAATACCTGACAATAGTTCTTTTCCTTTAGTTGTAGTTAGCCTAGAGCCCCAGTGGGTATTATTGCATTAAAGTCGCCACCGATGATGTATCTTTTTCCTAAAGTGTTCATTAACTCTTTATATTGTTCCCTTTTAATGGAGTGTCTAGGAGAACAATATATTGAACTTATATTTACGGTATGTGTTTTCATCTTCACACAGACTGTTGTAGCTTGTATGTGCTCAGTTGCATATTTTAATTCCTCATGATGCAAGATGTTATCTTTAATTAGGATAGCGCTTCCTCCTTTAGCTGCATTATCTGGGTGTACAGTAGAATATACTCTATACCCCTTAAATTTTAGATATGACTGTTTAGTGAAGTGTGTTTCAGAAACGAGACACAGATCAATTTTCTCAATATCTAGTACTGCTTGCAACTCGATCTGATGTTGTAAAAGTCCATTTGCGTTATACGCCATTATTCGAAGGTCCTTAGCCGTTTCTGATTTTCAGAATAGCTCCTTTAGCACTATGCTCTAGTCGAGTAACTCTGATATCGATTTGAGTTATTTTGTCATCAATCTTGGTGAGCTTTTCCAATATCATTTTTAATGTAATATCAGTTTATTTTTCTTGTTGCGATGATGCATGTCTTCTTGCATTCTTTGTTACATCGCTGTAACTATTTTCACTGACCTCTACCGTTTTTAGTTTTTTGCTTTCAATAACTTTATGGGGCGCTTTTATAACATTGGCTTTGTTTGTTCTCTCGTTTCTCATTGTTTATAATTTTTTAGCTACATAACATCCGCGGTAGTTTGCACGATGGTTTTCTCCACAATGAACACATTTTGGTTTATCTTCCGGTGGTTTTTGACAATCTTTAGTAAGTTGTTTACCAATACATTTTACACATCTTAGAACTCCTGGAACTCCTTAATGACTCGATTTCAACTCTTGTACTAAGTATGTCTGTTATGCCGTAAATTCTATTTATATCTTCATCCTGTCTAAATGTTAGGATGAACATATCTAGTTGTTTTTTAGTTTTTCATTTGAATTTCTTGTCAGCTTTAATGGCTTTATATTGTCGTTTTTGTAGGTCTTTTACTATTTCCTCTGGTGACCATATGTGATGTAATATTTTAACAACAACTCTAATTGTAGAAAATGTTGATGGTGGAATTCGAATTAACGGAGAATGTATCAATAACATCAGATACGCGGATGATACGGTGGAATTCGCTGACAGTTATGAAGCCCTCCAGGAGTTAATGAATAAAATCACAGAAGTGAGTCAGAGATATGTACTTTCACAGAACATTAAGAAAACAAAATGTTTAATGATCTCTAAGAAGGAACAGCAAATTGAAAGAATCAGTGTGAATGGTCAACCAATAAAAAGAGTAAAAACGTATACCTACCTTGGTACGAACGTCAATGAAAATTGGAACCATTCCCTAGAAAAAAAATGTAGGATAGAGAAAGCAAGATCTCCATTTAAAAAAATGGCTAAGCTATTTAAATGCTATGATTTATTAGTATCCATAAAAATCAAGTTACTATGATGTTATATCTTTCCTATACTGTTGTACAGAGTTAAGTCGTGGACTCTCACAGACGCTACTTGCAAGAAAAATGAGACTTAAGAAATATGGTTTTATTGTTGAATCCTGAAGATATCCAATACCGACCACGGTACTAATCAGGTGTAAAAGGTTATATCTCTCTGGATGTCTCATTACATGACCGAAAGATTGTAACTTTCGAATTTTTATCGTTTTTGTTATTTCTGTGGTCTTTTTCATTCGATGTAAAACTATTTCATTTCTTATTCGATCAACCCAACTTATCCGCCTAGTTACCATTACAATTGCCGAATTGCTATGGAACGACTCTTAGTCTGACTTAAGTCTAAATCGATAATTGGGGAGACAAATAATGCAAAAACTATGATCTATACATAATTTAAATCAAGAGATGCCAAATTAGGTTAAAATCATAAATAATAAACCTTTCCAGAAACAAAAACTTATTATAAAATTCTTTACCAAGATGGATCAATTAAGTCGACGTATAATTTGCTCCAATATTTTTAATTATCTGCTTTGACGAGAATATCAAATTACTTAAAGTTAATTTTACTTGAGTGTACGGCGTCTCTAAACCTAACGAAAATATTTTCCAGAGTGAAATTCCAAAATAAATCGACAAACTTTCCAGATGGAACATCAAAGTAGGTAAAGTTAAGGAAAATAATTATTTTATACGTAAAGGCTTCAGCAGTGTTCTTCAAAAGACGTACTTCTTCAGAAACACGTTTAATAATAGTTCTTATAAAGGTTGATTTATAAAGAATGATATTTATTAAGTTAGTTTGCTTTTAGTTAGTTTTATAGTGATTTTTTTCCAAAAAGAATCTATTTTTAGTAAATTTTTTATGCTGTGGTATGTCTACACTTTTGTTGTTCTAATATTAAGAACTATAAAACAATAATTATTAAAATATGACAACAAATACTATCGTGGTACAAGTACTACTTACTTACTTACTTAGTACTAAGATTTTACTTACTCGTCATTTGCTAAAATCAGGTCTTTATCAGTGCAGGTGTTACTCATGATTGCTTGCTTTCACGCTTGCTGATGATTTTATTTCTTGCGCTTATGTTTTTCTTAACCGTTTAATAGTAGTATCGGTAAAACAGATTTCTATCTAGTAACTACACAACCGTGTTTTTGTGAGATTCGATTTCAAATGGTTCTCATCATAATATAGTGCTAAGTCTTCTAGAAAATTTGACTGTTTTTCTTTGACTTCATTGAAGCTTCTTGTTTGAGCTGCCATAGCTTAATCATCAAAGTAAATAAATCGTTTTGTTTGTTCGTTTATGAGTTGATCGTTAGTATATATGTTGTATAAAATCGACGCGAGGATATTTCCTAGTGGGAGACTATTTTTGGTCCCTTCACCGGCTGTTCCTGCACTGGAGTGTTAAGTAAAAGCGTCTGTTCTGAATAGGAAACTTTACCTATGTTGTAAATCAAAAATCCTTTGTAGTTTCGTAACGTTTTGCTAGCCACCGTTGATGGTTAACTATGATAGAGGCAGCAGTTAGGTCTATGTCCTGTTATTATACCCCTGTTATTTATCTCCATTCTAAACTACCTTAAATGTGTTGCTTGAGGTTAAGGGTTTGGTTGCAGCAGGGCTTTCCGGATCTGAACCTTGCTTGTTCTGAAATCATTTTAGTCTCTACAATTTCAACGACCCAATTATTTTTAAAAAGGTGAAAAAAAAAATAGGTTTAAAACTCTTTTTATCCGGTAGATCTGGCTTTCCTCCACATGTCGGGGATTTGTAATGTACGAATGTAGCAATGCATCATTTCTACAAGCTACTCCACGGTTATTAATCTAAAGTTCTTTATGTGTTCTGTACTTATTTTGTCCAGGCTAACATTTCCTGGAGATTTTACCTCCCATCCCCTAGAGATAGACAAAAGGTACTTAGAACATCTCTTTCTTCATGGATATTTCGTTGGACTCTCACCTTGTTCTTCCTTAACCTCGACCTACCGTTCGTTGAAATACAGTGTGCTATCTGATCGGTTTTGACTTTTGCCAGGTTAGGTGCTAGGACGTCAGGATTGTTACCAAAATTCCGAATCAACCTCCAGGCGCGGCTGATGTTCTGTTTCATGTCCAGACTCGTCACCGACTCGCACCACCTGTCCCTTTTATAGGCGGGTATCGCATATAAGACGATTTACCCCTATATTGTTGTTTCCGAAAAGGGGTTATCCTCATATAGCTTCCATTATCTTTTAAGTAGGGGTTTAAATGCTTTATTGAACTCCGCTATGTATTCGGTTCGGCAACCTCTAGAGATATACTTTCGTGATAACTGTGGGGCACGGTTCCAGGTGGGAACCTTTTTGATTCAAGGCTTTGTAAATATTTTTCCATTTTGTTTTTTCAAGTTGAACCTTCTGAATGCAGAAAAACAGTTTTATATCTGATTGCCACTTTAAAAAGACAAGTTATTGGTCTCTGCTGTTTTTTTTTGAGGGGACCTGCAACTATTTTTCTGACCTGATCTCCAATCTTGTAGCAGGCAAACATATTGTCTAAGTTGTAATCTCTGCGCCATTTTCAGATACTGAAAGATGCAGGCTGTTTTGGTTTATGACTTGGTTAAAGGTTAATGCTTTTTGCGTATTTTTATAGCTCTTGGCCATTGGAGTCCATCTTGTTATAAACCCACGCAACACTGTGACAGTTGACGTCACTCAGCATAAATCTTATTGGCTGTGAGTAAAAGTTATCCACTTCCTAGAAGAAACAGTCAGTGTTTAGCTATTTGTAGATAAACTTTACCGAAAAATAATTTAACTTTACTGTAAAGATGTAGGTGTCACCTTGGTTTGTTAAATATGTGTAGGATAGTGCTACTAGGAGGCTACAAGGCATATTGATAGTTTATAGATTCCGATAGAAATAAAAACTAAATAGCTGACCTTTTCAACGCACTTGTTTCAGATATCACCGGCTTGACAACGATAGAGGAAAACCAATTAATAGAAATAGCATCTGATTCAGCTTTAAAACGTCATTTCAAAGAATCTTTTTTATCAAATTTTTGGGTGAATTTCTTCTTCTTCTTCGGCTTTTCCCATTATGAGTTCGCCGTTTTCGTCCTCCACAGCACTCTATTCTCCCAGTCACCTTCTCTGAGGTCTCTATCTATCATAGCATTTCCGACGTATGTTTTCCATCTTGTAGCAGGTCTTCCTCTCCGTCTTCTTCCCGGCGGGTCCCAGTTTAATATTCTTTTCGGCCACCTATGCTCTGGCATTCTTTGTACATGCCCGTACCACTGCAGGGCTCTGTTTTCCAACTTTTTTGTAATTGAGCATTTTACTTCCATTCTGTTCCATATTTCCTCCGTTCTTATTCTATCCGCTCTTGTGATTTGTAGACATCTTCTCATAAAGTCCAGTTCAACTGTTCTTATTTTATTTCGTATTGTTGTTGTCGTTGGCCATACTTCCGCTCCATATAGGGTAATATTCATCACTATGCTGAATGGGTGAATATAAAAACAGTAAAGTTTATAAAGAAATAACAAAAGAGACACTGAAATATTTACTGCTTTTCTTATTCACATACCTCTGCAAAACGGGATTTTCTGCTCTTGTATATCTTAAAAACAAATACAGAAACAAACTTCAATTGTAATCCGATTTAAGATCATATTCTTCTTCTTAGTCGTTAACCTGATGCAGGTATCGTGATATCATGAAGCTATTAGCTAAATTTCCCAATGTTCCTCCACGTTTTTCTATTTTCTGCCATTCTAGCACATTCTGACAATGGAGCGCCAATGGTAGCAACAATATGGTCCGTGTATCGTGTGGGAGATCTACCTCTATTTCTTTTGCCTTCTACTTTTCCCTGGATGGTAAGTTTTTCAAGACCATTTCTTCAAAGCACATGTCCAAAATAGCTTATTATTTGTTCTGATATTTGTGTTCTTAGTCTTTTCTTTATGTTTAGCTGGTCCAGTATGGATTCATTTGTTCTTCGGGCCACCCATGGTATTCTCATCATTCGTCTCCAGCAGTACATCTCAAATACATCTATGTTCTTTTTGTCTTTCTCAGTAAGGGTCCAGCATTCCGATGCATAAGTAAAAACTGGAAAAACTAGACTTCTTACTAGTCTCATTTTTGTATCGGTAGTTATTTCATGGCTTTTCCAAATTTATGTTAATTTTGCCATAGCGCTTTTTGCGATTGCTGACCGCCGCTTTATTTCTTCAGTACAGCCTCCTTTGTTGGTTATTAATGAGCCCAGATACACAAATTTATCTACAACAGCGATATTGTTTATCATGACCAGATGATTTTGATTGTTGTTAGCTCTGTCAATTATCATGATTCTCGTTTTATCTCTGTTTATTTTAAGGCCCATCGTTAAGCTTACGTCTTCTATCCGTTGTAGCAGGTGAATCAATTCAGCTTCAAAACTAGCGAGGATAGTAGTATCATCTGCATATCTTCTTCCCGCCATAAGATCATAACTAAATAAAAACATCAACCCAAATATAACATATTTAGTAGCCAAAAAAGCAGCACCAACCTCAATAGTAATACAATATTTTTAATTTTCATATATTTTTTTTAGTACTTAAATAAATTTATTCGTTTGCTCTTTATTAAGGGGGCCCTTAAAATTTTGCTTAATTTTCAAGAGGTCCGCGGACTGAAAAAGGTTAAGAAACGCTGGTTTAAAGCATTGTTTCTGGAATAATGTCAATTTTGGTACATCAAATTTTCCAAAACTAACTAATTTTCCGGTTTCATTTACGAAAATTTTTTTTGCAAATTTTGTGTCTTATGGATTAAAATGTTTTAAAATAACTTTACAAGAAAGTTTTGATAGATAATTTAATTAAGAACAATTTTACTTTTATCCTTTTTTGTCTAAAATATGGTTTTTGCGAGATATTCAAGATAAAAAAAGAAAAATATAGGGCGGTAATATTCATTTTTCATTTTATATTTTTTTCTAAAATTTCCACAATTTAGCAGATCTTTGCAGAGCTCTGATAGTCAACAAATATCATTTATGCTAATTAATTCAACTTTAGCTTTTGTTCTTTTTTTACTAACCCTGTAACGATGTGCATCGCTTCCGTCCCGTCAGTGCTTTATACACACGTACTCCCGCTAAAAGTTCTTCCTCCGTCGACGTGCGCTAGAGGAGATGGAAGGCCGTTGACGATATAAAACAGCTTACGCTACAAGGGAGAGTCAAGTTCGGCTGCAGTGCTGATATAATGGTAACTCCACCGGGCCTCCACCTGGGTATTCACCGAAGGCCCTCCGCTTCTCCTGGAGTGTTGATCTAGTGGCAGTTCCATACCCGGTCCTAAAATATTGATCTGAGATAGACCTATTCCCTTTTTCCCGTGAATATTAACACACTGTGATTACCGTTTACATTTTCTGACATAAATTGTATTTTATATTTCGCAGGTATTAAACAGTAAGTCATCAAGTCGTCGATACGGCCATCCCTAGGATTAACGTTGAAATAATTCTGAACATATTATTATCTCATAAACAATCCTATTTTGTTATTTTATTTAATATTGTTCTGAAGCTATTTTCTTGTGACATTTACAAGAAACTGGCACATTGTCAAAATTCAATCAAATTTTTACGAAAATGTAGAGACAATAACTTAATACCAAAGGGCTTGAAGTTAGTTTATTTATTTAGAAAATATTTTTATTTAAATTAAACCTGAGTTTTACTGAGTCTGTTGTATAAAAGAGCTACCCGTCACAACCCCTAACAAAACAATTCATCGAATGATACTGATTACTTTTTTATTAAATATGAATCTCAAATAAGCTGATATTTTTTTTATTCGAATTAACAGATCTATAAAACTAAATTGGCGTTAATTATAAATTAAAAAATTGTAACATGTCATTTAAACATATTTTCTTTCTCTTACATACATAATATACTGACTAAACACTGACTAAAATACTAAAATACCCTTGACTACGATTAAGGTGTTATAAAAGGGTAGGCAATTTCTTTTGATGAACTAATTAGTGTGGCATTACAACCATGTAATGTGATTACTACTAGGGGGTAGTTTGCAGACAAAGCAGCCTGTAATTTGTTCATTTTACACAAAGTCAAATAGATTGGTTAACAGCTGACAAAGCACTATTTACAGACTAATGAACTTTTAGACCGCAATATATTTCAAAGAAAGATAAACAATGCAGTTTATATAGTGATTAAGCTAATTTTTATTATCCTTTGAATATGAAAGAATTGTTTACTTACATAAACAATATTTTTTTATTTAATCCCATTTAATCTATTTCTTCCATTGGAACAATAAGTGAAATGTATGTCTAGTACGTAATGGTCATCTAGGAAGAACTTCTAATGAAGTTTCTCTTTAACTTAACATTCAATAATAACAGAACATGAATTCAATTCATCTTTAAAGTTTACTTAATATCTATTTCAGTCTGATGATAAAATCTAATTATTAAGATTGTTTGTTTACACCGCTTTAATCTACGTACTTCACCACTAACCTGAGTATTAAACATGAGTACAATCATTCTTATCTTTTTAATAGAAATGTCCGACGTGCTTAAGTACATGCTTTGACAAACTTCTGTTCGATTTCCGGTAGAATCTTTTCAAAAATGTTTCCTAGAAAAAGATCTGCTTTCAATTTTCTCTGGTGTCAGCCTTTGCCTATCTTTGAGTTTTTCTTCCACATTTTCCGCTAACAGTTGATCTTGATTTATTTTTTTCCACTGTAACTGTTGAAATGAGCTCATCCTCTTCGCTATCGTTTTTATCTAGACTGTAATTAAGATCTTGATCATCAGAAACATCCTCGCTACTTTCTGATTCCTAAAAAATTAAGAAACAATGTACGTGGAAAAAAAACTTTTAAGCTTTTAAGAATGTTAAAGACACACATTAGTATGTTGGAAGCCCTAACGTTTAAAGTAAGTTCATGCTTTTTTGCTTTTTTATTTTGTTGATTGCTTTTATCCATTTCAGTAAGTTGTTCTTCAAACAAACTCATTGAATTTAACGGCGGAATATTCTAAAAGAAAAGAATCGACATTTCAACACTATAACCACCTAAGAGTTATAAATAGGTACAAAATATACAACGGCAAGGTAATAAAACTTATTACTTTATTATTAAACCAGTAGGTATTGAAGATTGCAACAATTTAAATAATTTAAGGATTATTTACCTAATTTTCAAAAACGACATCAGTATCTAGGCTATCTATTGCACCTTCTAAAGAGTTTCTTGACTGATCCATTGCCGAGTCCATTGCAATATTGTCAGATACCTGAAATTGTATGTCCACATCTTGTGGGGTAATTTCCACAATAATAGCAGCATTATTACAATCAGGCTGGGTAAAAGAAGTTGATATGGATTCTTCAGTAGAATGACCTAAACCCATTTTTTATATTAATAAAATAACGCAATTTGCATACCTATTTTATTTTAGTACTTACCATTTTCATTTTTATTTCTATCACCAACTTGTGGAGTCTTTAATTAAGGACAAGAGCCTTTTAGTTCGGCTTAAATACATTTTTTCACTGGTTATTAAAACGACAACAATTTTTTTAAGGTTATGTTTTTATAAAGGCCAATCTCCAATGACTTAAGAATAAAAAGGCCAAAGTCCAATGCTCACTGGATATTGGCCCTTTAGTTAAGTAGAGTTCTATGTGAACTATGGCCGTTTTAATTTAAACTGATTTGGAGATAAGCCCGAAATTAAAATTAAGAAATCAGCAACCCTTTATACAAGAAGATTGGCCTTTTTGTATTGAAAGTTTTAAATATTATAATTTTTGTGGTAATACTAACTCAATAAAGGCAAAAATGGAGTTTGGCACTTTTAATACTCAGGTCCACACATAATGGTCATCTAGGAAGAACTTCTAATGAAGTTTTCCTTTAACCAAACATTCAAGAATGACAGAACATAAATGCAATTCATCTTTAAAGATAACTTAATATCTATTTTTGTCTGATCTTAAAATCTATTTATTGTTTGTTTGTTTACACCGCTTTAGTCTACGCAATTCACCACTAACGTCGAACATGTCAGTTCCGAGCACGTTGGGATACAAGCTTTTAATCTCCCTATGTATTTTTCGCAGAAGTTGGACATTTTTTCCTTGGTAGTAGGAACTTTTAGGTCTCTTCCTATCACTTTATTCGGCATGTACCAGGAAGCATTTACTATCATTCGTGGAACTTTATTTAAAAATCTTTAAAAAAATTTTAAGTTAGAATTTATTACTGGTTATATTCCACACGGGCTTTATTATAAATTTGTAGATAACTGTTAAAAAAGCAAAATATATTCCTGAACTTAAGAACAATTGACGTGGTCAATCAAGAACAGATGCTGGATTATGGATCCACGGTAGATACTGACGTGCAAGTTCAGCAAATTTTGGAAGAAAAAAATATAACTGAAATGATATTTGAGAAATAAATTGGCTGCAATTTTTACATTGAAAATATGCCAGTAGATATTGTACTAGCAGAAAGGACAGAACAGAATTAAATCATCAGTAACGAAGAAGAACACATAATAAGTAGAATGAAATAAAATAAAGTTAAAAATGCAGTAAAGTAAACAGGGAAAGCAAGGCAGAACACAACAAACTGGAAAATTAACAGAAAAGGACTTTGAATTCCCATCAATCATTTCTATGTATGGAATTCAAAGCAAGAAGTTGCCATTGTTTTTTGTTTTGATTACTTAGAGAGTTAGTACCTATTTTATATAATGTGCGTGCAATTAAACATGGACGAGTGTCGCTGGGTAATCTATCAACTACTTGAAAAGTCATTCTCCTTGTATAATTTTGGAGAAAAAAGGAGATTATTGAAAATGGAAGACCAACACCCATTTTAAACAACTTAAAAAAGAAATCAATAAAATAAATTCGATATTTTAAATTTAGTTGGTACAGTGAAAATTCTTGGTTATATGGTTGCAAGAAAAATAGACTTTATTATTGGCCTCTTTTGTTGTCTTTTGTTTTCTATAGAAAAAATGAGTGGATCAGCGGCAGAGTCCACGATTTAAATAGTGTAGTATTTTTATTAATCTAATTTATTGTCTTTATTTATTGTCAAAGGTTCTACATTTATAACACTTACAAGTTTATTAAAGTCTTTATTACGATATTCATTAATTTATTTCACAATATTTTTTTATATTTATTTCCGGCTTACAATTTAAACTCTATATTCAAAACTAGAACTAGAACTAACTGTTTTCAACAAAATTCCCTCCTTAAATATAAAATACAGTTAATCGAGAATCCCTTCGAATTCGGACGGCGACACACTCGAAAAGAAAAACAAACAGGTTTTTCAGCTAAGAGGCTAAATTACTAGAATAGAATAGAATTAGAAACAATATGTTTACAGTTTTGTGCGTCATAATATTTATCGTAATAATAGTGTTAGAGTTTTAAAAAGGAAAAATGAAGTTTTTCTTGTTAGATGTAAGATGTGTAGCCAAATTCATCCAGTTTAGCAAAACAAGAATCGAAAGTTCTCTTAACCAAGTTTTTAAAGCAAATATTGCTAAACATGCTGAAATTGTTAAAGAAAAAATAGATATACCGTTAGCACACTTATAGATGTCATATGTTTTTTGACCAAAGAAAAATAAGCGTTTAATGGTAACAATTACAGAGAATTGTTAACATTAATTGCCAAAAAAGATCAAAAATTTGGCCAACCTCTAGAAACATCAACTGTTTTTTTGGTAGTTTTAAGTGATGGCACGGCGTACAAAGTTTTTACTTACATACTAAACAAACGACTCCAACAACTAACTGAAAATATTGTCGGGGAATATCAAACTGGTTTCCGACAAGGAAGATCTACAACTTACCAACTATTCACAGTGAAACAAATTAAAAAAAATCGTGGGAATACGACATTGACGTCCACAACATATTCATAGATTTCAAACAAGCCTACGACTCAATTAATAGGAACAAGTTATATCAAATATTGCAGAGCCTTAATATCCCCCAAAAATACATCCGACTGGTAAAAACAACAATGGATTCGTCAATAGCAACTGTCAGAGTCCAAAATGAGCTCACTAAAAACTTTATAATAGTCCATGGATTAAAGCAAGGAGACGGGCTGGCACCGACACTATTCAACCTGAATTTGAAATATGTGATAAGACAGCTGAATATAGGAAGAGGTAATCTCCTAACAAATAAATCAATACAGATTGCCGCCCATGCCGATGATATCAGCATCATGTCTCGCAGAACAGAAGAGGCGGCAGAAATATATTCACAATTAAAAACAAAGGTAAAAGAGACTGGACTAGAAATAAATATTCAAAAGACAAAAACGTTAACACAGGCAAGAGCTAGGGGAAACAGACGCACAGTTGAATTAGAGGACGATATTGAAACGGTAGAAAGTTTCACATATTTAGGAGTTGCATTAAACACGGATGGAATAGAAGAACCAGAAATCCAAAGAAGAATAGTAAAGGGAAACAAAGCTTATTTTTCACTCGATCCTGTGTTCCGCTCCAAAAACAAACACTGGAGATCGAAAATCAGGGTCTACAAAACTATTATCAGACCAATAGTATGTTATGCATGCGAGACATGGGTGATGACAGAAGAGACAAAAAGAAAACTGGAAGTCTTCGAAAGAAAAGTCCTAAGAAAGATATTTGGACCTATTAACCAAAACAGAATATGGAGATCCATGTACAACCATGAACTGTACCAACTGTTCAAAGAGACACCGATCTCATAATTCGTTAAACTTCAGAGACTTCGCCGGGCTGGTCATGTAGTAAGAATGGAGACAGAAAAACTGCCGAAAAGAGCCCTAGATAGTAAAATGCAGGGCGCAAGACCAAAAGGAAGGCCAGGGAAAAGATGGAAGGATGAAGTAGCAGCAACCGCGCAAAATTTGCTGGACGTGAGAACCTGGAAAAGATCGGCGCGGGACCGAAAAGGTTGGAGGCATAGTTTGAAGGAGGCCAAGGCCCGATTTGGGCTGTAGCGCCATTGGGGAGAGAAGTTTTGTAGCTGTTATATTGGATGAAAGCACTGATGTTTCAAACCAGTCACAGCTTTCTGTTGTATTTAGAGATGTTTGCCCCGACGTTGATGTTTGTGAAAGATTTTTGAAATTTTGTTAATGTTAGTGAAAAGCGTTCAGCGGGGCCGTTATAACAAATTTTGTTCAGTGTGTTAAAGAAACGTCTTATGGACGACTTGTTTTTTAATTCTTGACACTATGATTATACAATTTAAAAATAGGTTTTTTGATCTAAAGCATGTAGACTGTTTGGCACTATATGATTTTGACAATTTTAAAAATTGTGCAAATTCTCAGAAAGCGCTTTTCATCAACTTGTAAAGCCCTATGGACAAAAATTTGGCATAGTAAAGTTAAAAACAGAATTGCCAGTTCTTTAAACTGATCATCAGTAGGGACAAATCAAGGGATAGATTTCCCGGTAAGTCTATCTAAGGATGTGACAGTTTTCCAGGCGGAAATAACTGCAATCCATCACTGCGTGGAAGAAATAGAAAGGCAGGAAAGAACGTTCTGTTCAGTTGCTATCTTCACAGATAGTCAGGCAGCGCTTAAGGCACTCAATTCCGTAGAGGTCAATTCTAAGCTAGTATGGGATTGCGTGTGTGCCCTAAATAAACTAGGAGACCGTAGCAAGGTTACGGTAGCCTAGGTACCGGGGCACGAGGGTCATAAGGGCAATGAAAAAGCAGATGAAATGGCCAAACAAGGCTCATCATTGCCATTCATTGGACCGGAACCCTTCTGCGGAGTTGCTAAATCAGTAACAAGAACGGCTACAAGGAAGTGGGTAGCTCGCAAATCTCTGGAATGGTGGAGGAATTCACCAGGACAAAGACAGGCGAAACAGTTTATTACAGAACATTCGCCAAAATTTACGGCAGACCTAATAAGCAAAGACAGGAAAACAGTCAAGGTCATAGTAGGTCTTCTAACAGGGCACTGTAAGCTGAATAGGCACTTGAAGCTGATGGGATTATCAGATGATGACCTGTGCAGATTCTGTCACCTCGAAGAAGAAACAGCAGAGCACATTTTATGTCAGTGTGACAGTCTGGCAAATGTGCGGTTCTTTGCATTAGGAGAAGAAAATCCACCGGCAAATAGCTACATGGAAGGTACAGTCTCGAAGCTACTAGACTTTATAAAAAGAGTCAGGCTAGAGAATGTTATCTAGGACTAGAGGACCACAATAGATCTGAAAAGGTCGCAGTGGAATAGGCCGAAAGGCCACCTCTCTTAATCTAAATCTAAATCTAAACTGATCATCATCATCATCGATGGCGCTACAACTCTTCGTGAGTCTTTGCCGCGTTTACTATTGCCTTCCATGTTTGTCGGTCCTGTGCCAGTAATTCCCATTGTCGCACTCCCATTTTCTCTAGATCTTCTTTGACTGCATCTTTAAATTAATCCTAACTATATTCAAAAAAATGTACAAAAATTGTATCAATATTTAAAGTCTTTAGAGCTTGATAATGCATTTCCGGAAGCTTTTAAATTGGCAAACCTATTTTTAACATTTTCGATTAAAAGGGTATCTGTTGAAAGAAATTTTTTAATTTCAGTTAAAATATAAACAATAGTTTTCAAAATAAGTTTTTCTTTATCCTACTTGTTCGTTTTTAATTTGTGTTATTGTATTGGAGAATAATCTATTAAATATATCATATTGTTTGGTGATAGTGATGCGTTTAATTTTATCCCATACAATGCTCCAGTCGTACAGTACAGTACATAAAATAATAAAAAATACCTAAAATAAACAAAAACTTATATTTGGGAGGTTTAAAATATTTTTTTTACTTAAAGTAGGATTTTTTACATCTGGTTTTGGTAACACTTTTGAAAAAGTTACGAATCGCCACTGAAAAAAGGCTTTTTTAAAAGTCCAAATGAGCCCTTTACTATATAAATTATACAATCTACAGAACATTATATTTATAAACTTATAAGTAATAAAATTTAAAATAAATAATGATGCAGATATTAATAATTTTTTTTATTTCATTGTAGATGGATTTTTATTCTCGTTTAAATTTTGATTATTTGACTATTCATGTTAAAACGACGATAACGCTGCCGATACCCTGTTCAAGCATCTAGTGAAAAATCATCATGCTACATTGTTCGCATTTTTATTATTCTTCATGTTTAATTCGCTGTTCGTGGATTCTGAAATCAAATAATCCATTTTATAATCAACTCTCGGAAAAACTAGCATCAATTTTATTTATTACTTCTCAGATTTCCATGAATCCGGTCTAAGCTAAAAATCAAATAAATTAAAATAATGGCTGCAGCGTGCCCTTCTGCTCAGCTTGCCGTGCACCCAATTTCGTGGAAATGTTCAAACCGTTTCCTGGAAAATTGCAACTGCGAAGAGTCGAATATTTCCTTTTTATGGCAAGTTTTTCTAATTACGCGGCATTCATGTTAAATCCCATCTACAACGTTCAAACAAGAATCGATGTGGCGGATAATTTAAGTTTTAAGTATTCATAAGCTTAATCTTGAATGAGTGAAACTTTAATCGAAAGTAATTGAATTGAAATTAATATGTCAAACTACTAAAAAATAACGTTTTTTTTTAATAACAGTTTAATAGAACATCTGTTTATGATATAGATATCTGTTATTTGTAAACCCTCTCTATTTCAGTACCACAAACCTTTAATTTTAAATGGAAATGCAGCATATGTGCAGAAAATCTATGATTTTTTTGCCATATTAACTCTATTCTTCTCAAAATAGATCATTTCCTTGAAAGTGTTACATCTCTTAAAAACTAAACATATCGCCCATGTTTTGCTAGTGTTTTATTTAAATTTTACCTGTCACCTCAAAAACTGCAATAAAATGAAATTTGCAACATTATTAGGAAAACAAAAAGAGAAATCAAACGATTTCTACTTAGCGAAACCGAATTCATTTCGTCATTCTGTATTATTAGGAAACTTTGTTAAATGTAACGTTATTAAAATTAACTAAATTTTAAATTAATAAATTGATAATTCACAACAGTTTATTCATCAGCTTTAATTATTAATTAAATGTTTAAAATTTTATCGACCAACGTCTATACAATTATAACGTCCCTGTTCAAAATTAAGACGAACATTTTAAAACATTTTAGGAGTTACTCGACTAAATTCATGCAGTATTCGTAGTCTTAGTTCTTCTAATGAAACAAGAATATTTTATAAAATTTGCTTTTTAATTAATCTTATACAAAGAAGTCCAGGGGACTTAAATCGGAGGATCTTGCTGGACATTTAATAAAGCCTGTTGTCGTTTTAGATTAAATCTATTAAAACTGCGTTAACTGTATCCCCTAATAATAGACCAGAGTAATTAGTAAGAAATTTGGTGGTAAAAATATATAATAAACAAAAATGCAAAAGATCAAAGTCGTTTTTTACTTATAAACACTATATAAATAATGTGAGATCTCTATTTGATTTAAATACTAAATGTAAATGTAAATTATATCGAAAAGTGACACAATTTTTCAAAAAAATTATAAAAAATCCTTTAAAATGACAGTTTATAAAGTTATTTTTGTTAATTTGTTGCCTAATTTATTATAAAAAAAATGCACAAAAAACTTAAATGATTTAACAGCCTTATGAATTGATTTTTCAAAATCAGTGACAATATCTTTTGAAAGAAAATTTAAAGTTAACTCTAAACATTTGGTCCTTATCAAATTGAAACATGTTTCATATGTAGATGATAATTTATCTGGCAATAAACAAAATACTAGTGGAATGTAATGGCCATTGTAGTATCCATGAATTGTAAACATTTGACAATAGAATCTTGGGAATATTTAAATGTACCATCCATATATATTCTAGAACGCTTACATAAATGTCTGAGATTTGTCTCACAAGATATAATAGTCAATTTTTCACTCTTATCATTTACCAATAAAAAGTTTTCATTTCTAGACGTGATGATAGGGTCCTCTAATTTTTCCAATGATTCCAGTACTTCTTCTAACGTTTTTGGTAAAACTGGGAGTAATTTTCTTCTTACATTATGAATACTTCGTTTCACTGATTTTAAATTCATAATAGTTAAATTGGTATTTCCTTCTTCACTTAAAATGCGATGTAAAATTTTCCTGGGTTGAGTACTTATATCTTCTGCAGCTTTACGCTTAGCTACTACTCTTACAAACTGTTGAATGCAGTTAGCCTCCAGACTTTCATGAGAATGATTTAAGTTTTGTCTAGAAATTACTACATCATCCCCAATTGTGTAGACGGCAGCGTTAAAACCTTTGGTACGACATCTCCAGCGTGAATTACCACTTTTTAACTTTTCGGCAAAATTGAATTTATAGTTATTCACGAATAAAAGAGGAGCACCTCTTTTCGTTGCACTTTTTTTCACCACCATATGTTTGTCGAAATTATATAACAAAAGCCCTACAAATAACATAATCAGATGCTGTTTTTGAAAAAAGTAGTTGCTGCTGGTGGAACGCAAGAAAGCGTCTCTGCTAAACAAACTGAAGAACACACCGAAGATGACACCACGACATCGAATGAACCTACAAACGAAGATGACAGTATGACTATATTAATACAACTTAACAATGACAGTCAAAAGGACAAACAAAATCTAGCTACCCTGCCAAAACGCAGAGCACCAACCAAAAGAAATTTTAATGAAATTGATGCCAAAATGATGTCCTACATTGACTATCAGATAAAACCGAAGAAAATTGAGCAGGATTATCGCAATTTATCGTTCTTCAAAGGTATTTTGCCGTCCTTGGCTTTGCTTGAATAGCGGCGTATACACTGCGAGTTTTCTATTCGCATCGCATCCAGTATGACGGATCCGTTGAACGTTATACGGTGCCTATGTGTACAGAACATACATTTATGACGTATCTGTTAAAAAGGAACCAGTGAAACGGACTCCCATGTCTTAACAGGCCGTTAGGAGCAAACAGCAATTTATTTAGCTAACATATTTTTTATACAGTCACAGCGGAACAGTCTATTTGTGTATTTAACGAAGGGGTGGCCGTTAGGTATTTATACAAAACATTAAAACTGACCATAATTTGTTATTTTGATTTTTGAAATGTTTCATAATTTTTTGTAGAAGAAACATAATAAAGATCGTACTAACAAATGCGATCAAGCATGTAAAAGCTTAAAATAGATACAGCGACAAAAACTGCTGCTGAATAGAAATTTGATTAAAAATATTATAAAATAATTGTAAAGAAAGTAGTTAAAACAGCAATTTTGTTGATTAATATATAAAGCTTAGCTCTAGTCTACACCGCCTACTACTAATTTTTACAATTACTTTTTTTATTTTAAAAACAGTATATATATACACAACGCAAAAGTCTAGGGATATTTTTACAAATAGACGTATTTTGTTTATCTGCAATCAACTTTAAAAAAGTAATACAAAATTTGTAGTTTAAATTGTTGTTTAATATGTCAAAAACCATAAATTGCAAAAAAAAAACAAGAAATTGGAGCAAAAAAATATATTGCAAATCACCCATGTTTCACATACCACCATAAAATGTCAAAAATACGAAATATAAACTTAAAATAAAGTATGGCCACCACGTTGGTTTATCACAGCTCTACATCTACTGTTCATGCTCCGAATTACATTGTTAATCTCTGCTTGAGGTAGTCGTGTCCATTGTTCTCTCAGAAGCTCTTTTAATTGAAACTCATTTTAGATATTGCCCATATGTGGAGTAATTGTTCGTTGAAGCATGTTTCATACATGCTCAATGGGATTCAAGTCCGGTGGTTGTGCTGGCTCAATACCCTTGTTATCCAATCAGTTTGTTACAATATGCGTAACATGTGGTCGAGCGTTATCATGCATAAAGTAAAAATTTTCTCCAACAGCAGCAGCAAACGGGCGCATAACAGGTTCAAGAATAGTATCTAAATATTGCTGACTTGTGAGAAAGCCACGTGGGAAAATGAGGTCAGTTCTTCCGTCAATCATGATTCTGCCCCATACCATTAATGTACCACCTCTGTATGCATACACTTCTTGAAGATGTCGTAGTCGTTCTCCATTTCCGGATCGTTTCCAAAGTCTTGTCCGACGAGAATCTGGATGAAATCCAAATCTAGACTCGTCACTAAACAAAACTGTGGCCCAGTCATTGTCAATCCAATTCTGAAACTCTTGACACCAGGTTAATCTTGCAGGCAGCGCGATTGCCTCTAGATAGAGGTGGAGACCCCAGTGGTCGCCGACTACGAAGATTGGCTTCATGGAGACGATTCCTCACAATACTGCTGCTAATTGTTCCATTATGTGTAAGCTGTACTTCATTAACCAGCTCGGGTGCTGTGATTGTTGGCTGCCTTCTGGCATTTAAAATTAAATATTGGTCTTTAGCGACGGTTGTAGAGCGACCACGTCCTGGATGTTGCTTGGCTGGACTCCCAATGTTTCTAAACCAACACCACAAACGACTTACGACGCTTTGGGAGACACCCAGCTGGTCAACAACTTGAATTTGTCGCATACCAGCTTGAAGCAGGCCCACGGCTCTATTCATCTAGTCCAACGTTAAATGTTGTCGTTGCATGGTAAAAAGACAATATCTTTAACTCACCTATTAAACAAGAATGGTATAAAGTGACTAAAATTAAAAATAAACAAAACATAAAAATGTCGATTTTTTTGTCCCTTAGAAAAAACATTCTAAAACACGTATTGGTATCAGTTTTACAATTTTTTTTTGATAAGAAGTGAGTGTCTGTGTCAACAATTATAGTACAAGCAAATTTCTGTCATTGTTATTGTCAAATTATTAAAATATCCTTAGACTTTTGCTAAGTGTGTATTTTAAATAAATTAATTAATATAAAATTTGTAAAATTATAAATAAAAGTAATGGAAATAAGTTTTGTGTTAAATTTGTGTTTGTTGTGTATTTTTTTTAAATTTATTGTTAAAGGATAATAGTTTTATAACTATAATACACATATTTAACTTAACCATTATTTCATAACCTTTTCTACTAATAATAATAAAAGAAAAGTAAAATTTTGCACACTAATTATTAATTTTAAATTGTTTAAAGAAATTACTTGTTTAAATAAACAATTAACAAATTATCTGATTATATTTTTATAATAATTGCAACGCGGTACCCTAAATTAAATTAAAAAACATCAATTTTCGTTGATTAGAACCAGAGATATTGCAACTTTTATAAATTTGAAGTTCAGTATTTGAAATAGTTTAAGTTTAAAAAAGGGCTAACTTTTTGTTCTAAGGGTCGTAGAACATTGAATTTTTTTACTTTGTGTAACAGTGCCAACATTTAAAATAAAAAAAATATTTATTTATTAATTATGATTTATTTTAAATATTTATAAGCTTCAAATCACAGTAATCTTCAAAACTTAATTTACAATATTGATAATCTAATTTCATTGGTTTTAATAACATAGTCACATACCAAGAGTAGTACAATTAAACATCAAACGTACAAATATCGTAAATAAAAATATATATATATATATATATATATATATATATATATATATATATATATATATATATATATATATATAGGGATTCTACAGTATTCACTGCCTTCCCTCGCTCAACCGTTTCCATCTCTCTCTGTTGTTCCATTCTCCATCGTTTAGGCCTCTCTTACTCATGGCGTCGTCTACTTCGTTCCTCCAGGATTTTCGGGGTCGTCCTCTTTTCCTCCTTCCTATGGGGCTCCATTCGGTTATTCTCTTTATCCATCTGCTGTCGCTAGTTCTTCTTACATGTCCATACCACTTTAATCTTTTTTGTTCTATATATGTTAGTATGTCTGTTTCTATTGATGTTCTTTGCTTTATTTATAATATAAATAAAAAAAAAAGAACAAAACCATAAAATACCAATAAATAAGATTTACAATACAGAATAAAGTATATACCTATCTTGATTATAAATGTCCTGATTTTAAGCACACTCGAGATAAAAATAAAAATTGCTTTAGCGGAATCAGGTGTTAAATTGTCGAGAGAAAGGATAAAATTATTCAAATTGAATAAACAGTCCTCACTTTCAGGTTTCATTGATCCATAAATTGGACAATTAAATAAAAGATGTTCCATTGTCTTAAATTCTTTACTATTACAAATAGTGCAAATTTTATTTTGGTTGATGCCGTGAGTGGCTCCACTAAGTAAGTTTCAATTTATGGTTATTGCAAACTCTTAACTTAGCTATTATTCGGGTTTTATGGATTGGCAAATTTAACAGTAGATAGCTTTTGGCATAAGGGAGAACGGTGAAATTATTGTAAAAATATAAAAAAAGGATCTCTGCATTAAAGTGCAATCGACTTCGTGAAGTTTTTGTTTTATTTTTACTAAGATGCTTTTGTTTTATTTTGAGAATAGCTTAGTGTATCTCAGGTTTTTTCAACATTGATTAAAATAATTGAAATTTTTTATTTGTAGATCCCCATTATATTTTTTGGGAGATTAGTAAGTACACTTTGGCGTAGAAAGCAAATCTGAGGAAGTCGATTGTTTCATTTTTAGAATTTTCAGTAACCAGTTCAAGCACGATTTAAATACATTAAATACATTTTGGTGTACTCAAAGGTAAAAGTAATTTTTTTTTAAAAAACTGGATTTCCATTTTCTCCACATTGTCATAATACCGGAGTCCTCAAACTGGAATACAATAAGCAACAATACTTAAAACTAAAGTATCAAAAAGATGAACTATGGAGGTCCAAGAACGAATTTTACTTCTTATAAGAAGTGGTAAGATAGAAGCGATAGCAAGTTTTGCTTTTGACGTTAGTTAGACTGCCATTTTTTTAAGTAGATTAGAAGAGGTGAAAACAACACCGAGATGGGTGAACTTAGTTCATTAGTGACATCGATTGTATGATTTTTATACACAAAAACTGAACCTACATACTTCTATCTCTGCTTGGAAAAACGCATAATTGTAGTTTTCTGTGTGTTAACTTCTAGTTTATTTATGTTAGCATAACTATGCAAAATATTGAGTTTATTTTTGACATCTACTTCTGAGTCTTCAAGGATAACAATGTCATATGCGTTTAACAACATTAATAGTTCAGTATTTTCAACTATACGGATACCGCGGCAGCCTTTGTCGTTGAAAAAATACTCCATGTCAGACAGAAACATTAAGAATAAAAGAGAGCTTAATACTTCTCCCTTGAGAATTCCATTGGAGAAAAATTCTGCAATCGACCAACAACACGTAAACTGACGGGACAGCTATACAATTTATGCCAGAGTAAAGAGTGGTTAACTTTATCAAATGCGCATTTAAAGTAAATGGAAGAAATATTACGTTTACAAAGCCGGAGCTGTTTTTGTATAGCCGAGGGCAGTGTGCAATACATTGTCAGTGCAGCCTCTATTCGGCCGAAATCCTGACTGACATTCTGGAAGTATAGGAAATTGCTCGCACCATGGCATGAAACGGTTATATAAACTGTGCATAAATGACTTTTTAACGCAATGCCTAGGTAATTAATAAAGTCTTTTCTTAGGTGTTTTTTATGTATTATTGTTGGAATTATATTACCTCTTTTCCTTCAATATTCTATTAAAAAGTGAAGTAAGGTATAAGATCCAGTTGTTAGGGAGACGTTTTAAGAATTTATAAGGCACCCCGTCAAAACCAGACTTGTTGCATTTGCAGCTGTTGTGAACTGTTTATACTTCCTCTGAAGTAATTGAGATGTCGAAATTATATAAATATCGATTTAATTTGATAATATAAGCGTTACTCTTGAATTTCGTGCTTTTAGAATTTATATAGATCTAATAGATTACGCATAAAAACATTTCTGGGACAAACAATTTCAATTTTGCAAAAACAATTGTGTGATAAGTAAAACTTCCAGAAATTTGTATAGCTGAATATTTGTGATATTGTCCCTCATTTTAAAGAAGTTTCTATGGTTTTTCAATAAAACTGTGTCACTGTTCCATATAATTTATCGGCCTTACCTTTAGTACTTAAAATGAAATAGCGATCTTACATCTTTTATATTGTTAATAATTAAAAAGTGACATTGCATATTTTGTTTATTAATATTGATTTATTTGTATTTATATATTTTCTGTACCAAAATGTATTTTGTAGGGTTGAAATTTGTAAATGTTTTAGTACTCTGCTGTCAGTAGTGAACAAAAAACCAGATTTTTGAGATATTTTTTTAGCACTTAAAGTACTAAATATAAATAGTTAAAGTACAAAACATAAAAATTTCAAACAAATCGGAAAAATACTTATTTAATATCGTTGTTAAACTCTACCAACAACCGTTTAGTCCATGCTGGGGATAAAAAAACGTAGGTACATTAATTAGTTTAGTAGAGTTCTTGAAACCAGTACAATGTTATGAAGGGCAATGCCTAGAATAACCACAGGAAGTGTTTGCAACTCCAAAGTCTTAGTTATTATTTTTGAAGTTATACTTCTATACGCGCGCTCCACGTTGGAAATTTGTATGGGAGTGAATCTGTGAAATCATTACATATGTAAGATAATGAGTAAGAGAGAGACAGAAGATATAATTTCTCTCTCTTCCTCTCTCGAATATAAAAAATTTTCTTTTTGTATATATATTTAATATTATATATATATATATATATATATATATATATATATATATATATACATATAATATTATATATATATTATATATATATATATATATATATATATATATATATATAATAAATTATTTATTAATATTATTATTTATGTGATATGTTTTGTATTATTTATTAAATGTTCATAATTATATTAGTCTTTTGTATTTCAAAATAATAATCTCAATAAATTACTGTATGACCCAGAACTGTCAATTTTGAAATACGTTTGTATCATGTCCTCGGTAGTATAGTAGTCAGTATCCCAACCTGTCACGCGGGAGACCGGGGTTCGATTCCCAGTCGGGGAGGACTTTTTTATTAATATTATTACATGGTAAATTAAACACATGCGTAAGTAGAAAAGTTATCTTTATTATTGTCATTTTTAAATACTGATGAATATTGCATTTTAATTTGTATTGTATTATTATACTGAATTATGTTGCTAGTGTATTTTTTATGTATATTATTGTCATTTTTAAATACTTAGGAATATTGCATTTTAATTTGTATTGTATTATTATATTGAATTATGTTGCAGTGTATTGTATTGTATTTTTATTTTAATAACAAAATAAACAATGAATTTTACTGCAGAGTATGTGTAAAAAAATTTTTGCATTCAACTCCTTTCATACATATATGAAAATAAAAATATACATTTTCATCAAAATATTGATTCAATCCTTCATTTACTATACTCCTATTACAGGTCAAATGTTGTTTATTAATTGTTAGTAAGTTGTTATTAATTCTGTTTCTCTTTCTGCTATGTCTTACCTATAGTATTACATATGTAATGATTGTGCAGATTGACTCCCAAATAAATTTGTAACGGCGAATACGTGTATAGAAGTGTAACTTCTAGCGGCAGTCCCTCTGGACTGCCACACCCGTTTTTTATGTCACTTTTAAAGAGCAAAAACGGTGTTTTTTAATTATTTTTATTTTTATTGTATCAAATCAATATCTTAGGGTAAAATTAGCAGAATATTAAACTAAAACACATAAAAAAGTTTTAATTTGAGCTGTACTGTATTAAATTTGACCTAATAGTTTATGCAAAATTAACTATTGAATGTCAAAAATGTAGATTCTTTGCCATTTTATATTTTTTAAATAAATTTTGTAAAAATTCTTTTTAAGTTATCAAAAAACCATTATATTGTAGCTCTTTTAATTAGGTACAAATTTAATGAGACTTCCTACGATCCTATCGGTCAATTCCTTTTTGAGATACATTTAATTCTTTATAAAAATTCTTAAATTTTTATAAATTTTCCAGGGTCAGAACTTTTTTCCTAAAAAAGATGGAGATATATGTTTTAAACGAATTCTCTTGTTAATTAATTATATTTTTATGTAAAAATAAAAATAATTACTAAGAAAGTTTTTCAACTCCTTATTTATTGCTTTGAAGTTTGGGCGACTTAGAGGGGAAGTAACAGCGCTCGCTATACAGTAAACACATTTTAACTCATTGATTCTTATAGCTGACGTTAAGACGAAGATTGAAAAAAGTATTCTATCACCAATAGAAGTGAAGTTAGCTTAATTAGTTTAAAAAAATACAGCTGCTGTGTTTATAACAATAAAGAATTAAAATTGGCGCCATTCAATAGTTATAGGCCTATATTTTATGAGGATAGTTGCTATTTAAAAAAAAACTGCTATTTTTAGTCAAAAAATAGGAGTGAAGTTGACTGTTTTTTTAAGTAGCCGAATCGGCTCGGTTTTGACTGGTTCTACTGTCGGCCCTGCGCATTTCAAATCCGCTACGCTCGAAACAATGTATCACATCTTCGTTAAATATGGACCAATGTTGCTCTTTTTTTATCTAGGGTAGCTGAAAATTTTGAAAACATTGGCGATATTTATTTTGCTACGATTTACACTTTAATGATTATTAACAATTCTTTTTAAATTACTCTTAATTATCTCTATTCTATATGATAAGTATATTTTTTTTTATTAAATAGTACCTAAATATTCATATTAAATCATGCAATATCAAATATTTTTGAATTAAAAATAGAATATTTAATTAATATAACTATAAAGTATATATAGATTTATAGAATTATTAATATATATATATATATATATATATATATATATATATATATATACAGGGATGAGTGCCTTAAGAACCGGCAAAATAACGCAAAAGATAGAAAACATAATACGTTGTGAAATAAAACGAGATGAAAGTAGTAGATGTGAGAAATTATCAATATTAACCCATAATTTACTTTACATTACATTAGAATTATCGAAAATTTCCCACCTTTAGACGTTAGCTTATGAGCTGGTTGACTTCAGTCATAGTAATACGTATCACGTAATGTAAGTAAAAACAGTTTAAGTAGGAGTATTTTTTTATCCAAAATTAAAGAGTTGATCAATAATAAACTATGATTTGAGACGTCGCATACACTCTTCTCAATACAGAATTATCAAAGCTTGTTATTCTGTATTCGTCAACACACAATTAATTATCAAATTACTACTAATTAAACTGTTTACTTACATTTGCTTTATTGCCTTCAATCAGTTTTTACTTTATGCGAAATTTAAAAAATGTAAATATTTGACGTCATACTTGTAATATTATGACTGAAGTCAACTAGCTCATAAGCTAACGTCTAAAGGTGGGAAACTATCGATAGTCCTAATGTAATTTAATGTAAATTAGAGGTTTCTATCGATAATTTCCCACCTCTACTACTTTCATCTCTTTTTATTTCACAGCGTGTTATGTTTTCTATCTTTTGCGTTATTTTGCCGGTTCTTAAGGCACTCATCACTGTATATATACAGTAAAGAGTGTCTTACCACCCGACTTTTTTTTTAGTGTACAAGTTACAAGGTACAAGTTACCTTGTAAAATAAAAAGAGATGAAACTCGTAGAGGTGAGAAATAATCGATAGAAACCTATAATTTACATTACAATACATTACCACTATCGATAGTCTTACACCTTTAGACGTTAGCTTCGAGATAAATCACCTCGGTCATAATTAATATGTGTAACGTCGTATGTGTGACGTATTTCCATTTTTTAATTTCGCATAAAGTAAAAACTGATTGACTACAATAAAGCAAAAATGTGAATAAAATAATTTAGTTAATAGTGATTATTTAATCTAAAGTTTTAAATTATTAACCAAGAATAATTTCTACTATGATTTGAACAGCAGCAGAACAATAACCCAAACTGTCACTAAATAATTATAAAAGTCTGGTGGATCAGAGTTCAAGGCACGATGTTCTCATCCAGGCGTTCAGGGTTCGAATCCAACATGGAGGTTTTACTTTTTTAAAACTAAAATTTGAAATTATGCAGATATTATATCGTTTTGCTTTAAATCACTAAACCTTTATTTCAGTCTTTATTAAAAGTGTTTATAGTAAAACATGAAAATCTTATTTAAAAAAACATGTACTTTCGAAAATAAAGTAAAGATTCTTCAAACATAAAAGAACGTTCTAAATAAATGAACTTACAAAAAATGTTTAAATAGGTAGAAATTCTATAAAAATATTCTAAATAAACGTATTTTATTCTAATGAAATGTATTTACAAAAAATGTTCGAATAAGCCTCCATTAGCAGCAGAACAATAACCCAATCTATTATAAAAGTTTCGTCTAACATTAGTTAATGTTTCTGGACTAATACCTCTCATTGAATCAAAGATCTTTTTTCTTAATTCTTGGAGAGAATTAGGCCTATCGTCTTCAATTCCATATAGTTTGGACTTGATATATCCCCACATAAAAAAATCACAAGGTGCAAGATCAGGTGATCTTGCAGGCCAAAAAATATCTCCGTGGCCACTAATCAATCGATTAGGAAAAGTCGCACTGAGATATTCACTGACGATGCGAGAATTATGTGCAGGACAACCATCGTGTTGAAACCATATGAAATCGAAAGGGTAAATTACGAAGCTCTGGGACAATTTGATTTTGCAGAAGTTCCAAGTATTTCCGCCCAGTCAACATACCGTCTATAAAAAATGGACCAATGATATGATTCCCTATTATGCCTCCCCAAACATTTACTTTTCGAGGACGCTGTGTACGAGCGACAGAAATCTGACGAGGATTTCCTCGAGACCAATACCGAGCATTCATTGAATTGTGACGGCCATGCAATGAAAACGTACATTCATCGGTGAACAAGACGTTCTCTAAAAAATGTTCATCTTGATGTGACATTTCCATTGCAGTTTGACAAAATTCTAAACGTCTATATTAATCCTCAGGGAATTGTCCGTTGGATTTATGCAGTTTATAGGGACGGTATCCATGTCTTTTCAAAATTTTACCTACTCTAAATCATGAAATTCCATATTGTTCTCCGAGACGAGATGTTGATTGGGTAGGATTTTGCTCAATACTTGCACAAATCAAAGTGTTCCTTAGTTCCAAATCTGGATTTACCTCCTTTCGTCTACGAACTCCTCTTGGAGCGAACACTGATCCATAAGTAAAAAAAAATTACGGATAATAGACTGAATTGTTGATCGTGCTGGAGCCGGCATATTTGGAAATATGTTTACAAATTGTTGTCTAATCATGTTGTCTGATAATCCATTCACATGCCAGACAACAATTTGCACTTTTTCTTCGACCGTTAAAACCATTTTTACGAATTGTTTTT
Source organism: Diabrotica undecimpunctata (assembly GCF_040954645.1). NCBI lineage: Eukaryota > Metazoa > Arthropoda > Insecta > Coleoptera > Chrysomelidae > Diabrotica > Diabrotica undecimpunctata. Next base: position 48,640,960 of record NC_092809.1, read on the forward strand.
TCAATAAAAAGTTTCTGTTTACCGTGCAAAAACACTTCTTGATATGTTATTATTTGATGGCTGAAGGCTTGATGATTTGGTTAGCTGTAAAGCAGGCAGCTGTTCGCGCGCATCCATTTTAATGTTGTTAAAATTGTTTGAAAATCATTACCTGTACAGAGGAATTGATATTATCACTGAGAATTTAGTGATGGATTTGACATTAAACAGTCTTCACCGGATGTAAAACTGGAATTGAATTTGAATTATTTTGTATTTCTATTTTATAACATTGTAATAAGAATAAATTGTAAATAATGAGTTTTTCTTGGTACCTAATATGTATCATATTTTTTATTATTTTTTGATTGAATAAAACAAAAATTTTATCCTTGGTGTGAATTGAACCCCAACCTTCTTGTCAATAGACCACGTCTCTAACTATTACACCAATTCCACATACAATAATTGTTTTCGGACCGAACATACCTACCTTTAGTTTAGTCAAATATTTCAGTTGAGTTATTTTTATTATTAACTAACTTAAAGATTTATAATTTAAAATCGCTACTAATTAATATTTTTTACTATAATATATCTTAATTTATTCAATCATTTATTCTAACATCAGAAATTATTAAAATAAAATATTTTCGAGGTCATCCGTATAATTATGACTAAACTCAAATAGCCACGTCTAAAACTATTTTATCTCGTACTATCTCACAACTTAATCTATCTTCTATCCTTTCCGCTATTTTGCCGGGTGGTAAGACACTCATCACTGTATATATATATATATATATATATATATATATATATATATATATATATATATACAGTATCTGGTGCAAAATAATAAATGTGAAACACAGTAAAAAAGTTTATTAAATATTTTATTATTAATATTTTAACTAATATAAACACTATTCATTAATTTATAATAAATAATAATAATATTCATTAACTTTTCGTTTTTTATTTATATTATGTATAATTTGACTTCGTCGTCGTTTAATATTACATCCAAAATATCAATGTCGTCACTCCCATTCAGATCGTCATTTTCATCACGATTAACAATTGGAGAATTATCGCAGGTTTCTCAGGAGGGACCATTTTTTCGTTAGATGTGATCGGTTCTAATACGTTTTCTTCACCCTTTTGCCAACCATAATGTTACGAGTCAAACTTGTATATATGATAATAAACTCTCAAACAACGCTCATCCGTAGCATTTTGTGTCGACGGCAAATATAAAATCGACCAAATAAGAATCCGTCTAGAAATAAACCTCGATCTTAAAAAAAACGTTATGTCCCTGCAAAATTTATAGAAATTTAAGAATTTTTGTAAACAATTAAACGTTTCTCGAAAAGAAATTAACCGACCGGATCTTACGAGGTCCACTCCTGGCACCAGGTAGCTCAAGGACCATCGCCGGTATATTATTCGAAGTCTTATTTGATTTGAAATTAAAAAAGCTACAACATAAAACCTTTTGCGTAAAAATAGAATTTTCACAAAAGTTATTTCAAAAATTTAAAATTGACGTTTTTGGACCTTCAATCGTTAAAGTTGTATAAACTATTGAGTCAAATTTAATTTAGCACAACTCAAATTAAAGTTTTATTTATGTACTTTTACAATATTGTGCTCATTCTACACTAAAATATTGATTTAATACAATAAAAATAAAAATAATCAAAAACACTGCTTTTTGCGTCTTAAAGTGCCAGAAAAATATTATAACTAACAATTTGGAGCTTCACGACCGTGGAGGTTACTCCGAACATAGCCACTAATAACGCTGTGCTAGTTTCAAAAATTCACTAATTAATGCTTAAAATCATTCATTTTTTCTCTTCCTATTCAAATAGCTAAACTTTTTGGTAATTTGAAAATATATCATTATACAACTAACAATAAACAATTTTTTCAGTTGTCTGCATACTTGTAGACTAATTTATACGTTATTTTTTTTCAGATGTTAAAATCCTGTAGAAAGTTAAGCATGACCGTTCGATCACCAGCTCTACCAGCTCCTGGGTACGGAGGAGGCGCTCCGTGGCAGATGAGACAAACTTGTTCGTGGATGGATAGGCACGGTCGGCCAGTCTCTCCGCCTATGGAATACACTAGATCGGGTCCGGTACCGCCCCAAAGGTACGGCTATGGTAGATCTTCAAGCAAAGACAGGAGTATACGAAGGGTAAGCAAAAATGATTAGGTTCATAAATGACGACCAAAGAAAAAAGATGAAGTAGACAAAAATAAATGGACAAACTAATAATTGAAAAAATAAAATAAAAATAAGAAATTTTCAACTTTGAAAAATTTGTATTAATAAAATATAATATTTTAACAGCATATGAATAAAAATAATAAAATTGGACGTTAGAGTAGTGGAAATGCAAATATATATGAATGACAATGATCATAATAATTAATACTAAAAATAAGTGTAATTTGTTTATTATTTTAAAGTATAAAAGATATTTTCTTACCTGTTGTAAAAATATTTTATATCAGAACTTTACTTTCATCTTCTAAACGTTTGTTTTACTACGAGACCTGTTCCATATGGTCAGCAGTAAATTCTCAATTTTAGATATTTTCGCAATTTTCCAGCAAATTTCCCGTCGAACAAAACAAACAATGTGGACCAGCCATCCCATCAGTCAATCTGCATCCCTTATTTGTTTTCCACTGCACGTTATCAATGCCATTTACAATGTGAATTTTGTATGAAGATTGGTGAATAAAGTGGATGCAATGTTGTCAAGTTACAAGTAATTAATTTATATGGCTATTTGCAATTTATCTAAAATACACGTTTGAGTTAGGTAATGGTAATATAATATATAAAAAGCAATAAATATGACCAACTTATCTTTAGGTAATATAAATAAATATCTTTGTATTTCTATTTTATTCTTTTTTGGTGTACCAGTATAAATACATGACATTGCTGTTAGTCTGCTTTGGTTTCAACGTAGAAAATGGTACTAATTTTGTCCGTTTAGGAGATTGTGTTACTCTCAGGTAATAAACTTGGTTGAACACATTTGTCAGCACTTCTTCCATTAAGTCCGTATTAAATTCCAGAACATCAGCTCCTTCCAGAGGTAGTTCGTGGTATTAGCAAGAACTGGATAGTTTGAAGCATTTATTTTAAAACCGCCAGAAGATAATATTTCTTCTCTCTCCAATGGCGCTATAGCCCAAATCGAGCCTTGGCCTCCTCCAAACTATGCCTTCAGCCTTGCCAGACCCGCGCCGATCTTCTCCAGGATCTCACGTATAACAAATTTTGCTCGTCCGCTGCCACTTTATCCTCCCACGTTTTAGTTGGCCTTCCTTTTTATTATCTAGGGCTCTTTTTGGCAATCTTTCAGTCTCCCTTCTCACTACATGACCAGTCCATCGAAATCGCTGAAGTTTAACGTATTCTGAGATTGGTGCCTCTTTGAACAATTGGTAAAGTTCATGGTTGTACCTGGATCTTCATACTCCGTTTTCGTTAATAAGTCCAAATATCTTTCTTAGGACTTTTCTTTCAAAGACTTCCAGCTTTCGTTTTGTGTCTTCTGTCATCATACTGATAATAGTTTTGTAGACCCTGATTTTAGATCTCCAGTGGGTGTTTTTGGAGCGGAATACATAGGCGAGTGAAAAGTAAGCTTTGTTTCCCTTTACTCTTCTTCTTTGAATTTCTAGTTCTTCTGTTCAATCCGTGTTTAATGTAACTCCCAGATATGTGAAGCTTTCTACCGTTTAAATATCGTCCTCTAATTCAACTAGAAGATGTTATTGGTGCATAGTTATTTTTAACTTGTAAACTTGTGAAAGTTCATAGGTTGGCACTCCAGCAAAGTCAGAATTGTCAAAATTAAGACTGTTTAGTAGCCAAATTCTGGCTTATTTAAAAGCCGTTGTAATATGTGATGTGGGAAGAAAAGCTTCATTATTCCTTGGTCTCTGTTATACAGCTGTTGGCTGTTGGCATCCAGCCTGATTTTGTTGCATATCCAACTACATCGGGCATACCTCCATATAAATGATGATGTTTCATTCTTACTCGAGGGTACAGATACAGTACGTTAAGTTTTAAATTAGATATAGACCCTATACAGGGCAACACTGCGCATCGTCGACTTTCTACGAACCTGCTTCGTTGACCCGTCGGCAATTGGTCATTATACAGTGGTTGTTTAAAGCGTTAACAGCGTAGATCTTTAATTTAATTTTGTAATCAACATGTCTGTTTATACGCTAGTAAAAAAAGTTTGTAACGAGTCCGTTACTTAAATAATCGTTTACCTTCTTTTTGTGACTGGAATCTTTTAATTTAATTCTAAATTAAATTCATATTGAAATATTCTTAAACTAAATATTTAAATAACTCCCAGTAAATTTTATTTTCTGAGGTTGGCATTAAACTGCGCCCTCAGTGGTAAAATTCTGAAAGTACATTTATTCTGCGACGTGTAGAATTTTAACGTGGTCACTTGTTAACTGGAGTTGATCGAAAGAGGATCGATTCGACCAGAGTAGTGCGGCTGGGGAAGTGCCACTTTTTTTCCCGAATTTGGTTTAAGTTTATTTTTATGTGAAGAGATGTTTATTTTAGAAGAAACCATTTGAGTTATTTTGTTGTTTTGTACGAGGATATTTTCAGTTGGATCACCCTAGCCGGTAAGATAACATTACAAATAAATTATAAGGAAAAATCCTTCATATCATCCGCCATTGTTAGTAAAATTCAGACCTATTTTAATTTCGTCTTTGATAGGTATTTCATATATTTTATACATGTTATATTTCACCTTATTTCATTAAGGAAAAGTTTTATACCTAAATAAATTATAAGTATTAGATTCTATATCTATCTCAAATTTTTATTTCCTTTCAAGAGTTAAAGCAAACAATTATTTATTTCAATTTCATACCGTTTAAACCGGCTAATATTTCTTTTTTTTTCCTATTCTATAATATATAAAGATCATGTTTTCCGTTAAAATTATCTATTTAATATATCCATACATTATAAAAACATTGTCACACCATTCGAAGGTCACTATTTACCGAAAACCATTAAGGTTTTTATTTCAATTTAATGTCGCTTGCTGACATTTTTTGTATCGCCTTTCAAGGTTGATAACCCTTGTGTTTTTCCTTACCTTTTGTATGTACAAAAAACATGGAGTAACACAACTATTCCTTTTAGCCTACTCAAGAATCCAGTTACAAGTCAGGGGAAGAATTTTTTTTTCAGTTTTGGGGTTATACTTAATAAGGATAAGGGGAAGGAGTTCCAAGTTAATTTATGGGAAACTTAAGAAAGATTTTAAGTGACTTATTTGTCCAATAGTACCTGATCCAGGGAATACAGGTTTGGTATCTTGTTACCACCTGAGTCCAGTTCTCCACCGGATCATCTTCGAGGGAAACCTACGGAAACCGGCAGGAAGAACTGACTTATTTTTGTTTATCATTCAATTACTTTAAATAATTTTTGCTAAGTCCTCTTCAAGGTTTTAACTTTTGGTTCTATTTTTAATAAAAGAAAACTATCCTTAATAATAAATATCTTCAATTTAAAAAAAAAACATTAATCATTGTAACTTAATTTAATTATTTATTGTCTACCAAGGGATGAGGTTATAACTCTCCCTTGAATTTCTCTTTGTTAGGTTATTGTGTGCACACATATCCGGAGAATTTTTACTTAAAAACATAAACAATTTTTTAACGAAAACTAAACTATTAGTGAGTAGTATATAATTATATTTATTATTTATACATTATTATTGGATCTAACTTTTGTCACAATTTGAAATTTTTAAGGGGTATATCAGGGGTAAATTGTTTTATAATTATATTCAGGAATTTTACTGTAAATATAGCTATAGTTAACTGTACATAAGAAGTGGTGGTTTAGTATATAAGCATTTAAAATAGTTTGTACCTAAGTTTGGTAATTATTAAAGGTGTGGTTAAAATTTAATATTTCAATTAGTACCTATCTTTCATATTTCAGCAATACAAGATATCTCGGAAGAAAACATTTAACTTCCTGGTGCCCAAGCATTCACTAGAGCAACTTTTACTTTTCATCTGTTTATTTCTTGGTGGTTTTCTTGTCATTAGTTCTTATATCTTACGGTCTCTGTAGGGCCTGCAAATTGGCCGAATCCTTCTTTGAGTGTCAAGTGGTCATTCTCCTGCATAGTCGCTAGCCAACACTTAATTCTGCTATAATTTAAAATTCATAGTTACTCTTTATTTATTTCTTCTACATAATTTATTTCTATCTAATCCCTTCCATCTTCTGTTATTCCACATATTAGTTCGTTGGTGTATCAAGGTACATTTTAGAGTTTACCCTTTTGCTACACTGGATAGCGTCACCCAGACTCCTCTAGCACAATTTTTGTTACATTAACATATATTTTGTTACATTGGCGAGCCCAACGTGGTGCCTATTTTCAGTTCAGACCGTACATTCTGTAGTATATTTTTCTTTGCAAAATATTCTTTATTATTTCTAATTTGTTCCTGTTGCTCTTTGTTCATTTTTTTTAACTTCTTTATTTATCTATTTTTCCTTATTAGATTTTTATTTATAGGTATACTTGTATTGCTGTAGGTTACTTACATTCATATTTAAACCCTCACCTTTTTAATCTCATTGTGTACAGTTAACAAGTTATTTTACTATTATTGAACTATAAAATTTAATAATTTAGATATTACTATTTTTATATATATATATATATATATATATATATATATATATATATATATATATATATATATATATATTAGCCAATATTGGTGGGTTTTTTATATTCAATTATTTGTTAACCATATACTTGTTGAAACCATTGTGTGTTGCTTCAAGGATTCAAATTTATATTTACTTAACTTTACTTAACCATTTTGAAATTTTTTCAATATATTCATATTTTTTTTGGAAACTTTAGATTATTCTTCGATTGACTTTGTGGTGTGTTAGTACATTATTTCTTTTGGCTATCCTATCTAGTCATCTATTATTTTTTTTTGTTTTCATAATGTCTGCATTTAAGGTAGAACATTTGTTAGTGAAGGAATTGGATTATGAGTTAAGGATTAGGGACATCAATATTGATGAGTCTTCCAATGTGGATTTAAAACGCAAACTATTGCGTGGAGCTTTAAGGCAAGAAGAAGGAAACAGAAGCTTTCGACAAATTTCTGCCACAAGTATTCCTTTTCTAGAGCAGCAAGAAGAGATTGATGAGACTGTGGATGATTTGGCTAAAAGGATATCCGATTTTAGAGGGACTGTCCAAGATAGCCTATACTCCAGGCTGATATCACGTCTAGCTCATGTCTCAGGCCGTGTTCATTTATTGTCGTGTTCGAATGAGGAGCAGCAATCTTATAAACGCTCAATTTCAATCCGAATTCTTAGCCTAGAGGGTGAACTTGATTCACGAGTAAATCCAATTGCTACTTCAACTCCTATTTCTTCTGTCCAAGCAGCTAACTCATTTCTACACCCCAAACCTGTTCAGGTACATAAATGGGGCATTACATTTTCTGGTGAAGGTCATTATGACCAAGTAATTTCTTTTTTGGATAGGGTGGAATGTCTTCGAGTATCGAGAGGAGTAAGTGAAGATGATCTTTTTGCAGCTTCTGCTGAATTGTTTACAGGCACAGCTTTTACGTGGTTTAGAAACAACCGCAATAATTTTTCTAATTGGTCTGATTTGGCTCAGAAACTTAAATCTGATTTTCTTCCATATTCATTTCAAGATGACCTTCTAGACCAAATCAAAAATCGTAGACAGAAGCCAAATGAGTCTGTTACGATGTTTATTAATAACATTTTGGGTATGTGTAGTCGCCTTGAGACTCCTCTAACAGATTCTGCAAAAATTAAGATTATTCTGAAATGTCTATTGCTTTTTTATCACCAACAATTAGCTTTAGTAGACATCACCAGTATAGCAGACATCACCGAGAAATGTAAACGTTTGGAGGAAACTTTATCTTGGTCTTCTCAACCTCCCACCACTTCCAAACACTCTTCTGACTCTTTCGGTCACCAAAATCCTTTTAGACACCGTTCTTGGCAATCTAAGGGCCCTAAGCGTAATATCTCAGTTGTAAGTTCTGTAGTGTGCTGGAATTGTCGTGAGTCTGGCCATACTTTTTATGATTGCGGCATCCCTCGTACCCGTATTTTCTGCCACGGTTGTGGTAAAGAAAATACCCTCAAACGCAATTGTTTTAGGTGTTCGGGAAACGAACGATCGGAGGTCCGTCCCCTGAGCGTTTCTCCGTCCACACCCCCATCAGGGAATCAAACCGTTACATCAAACGAAATCACTGGTCCAACCACGTCAAACCACCCAAACCCATCTTCCAGTCGGAAAGGGAAAGGGGTTGTCCCCAAAAAACCAAAACACACCACACCAAGTCACTCCAAGAAGTAAATTCACAATATAATACATTTGATTTACATAGATTATATTCCCCAAATATCTTCCCAAATTTTAGTAATAAACATAATAGTAGCAGTGTAGTAGTTCCAGTATCTATACCAGAGTCTACCACAATTCAGGAGGATTCTTTTATTTCTGATTCTTCTTGTTTGCCTATTGCATCCTCTGATTGTGTAGGTAGAGATAATAAGTTTAGTTTAGTACCATTTAAAATTTTTGACCAATCAGATAATGATTGTTTTGATTTGAATTCGTTATTAGTGAGAAAACATAATGATAATAGACCTTATCTTCCTATTAAGATTTTAGGACAATCTTGCTTAGCCCTTTTAGATAGTGGCTCGAAGATTTCTGTGATAGGTTCACATTCATTAGCTTTACTGAAAAATGATGAGGTTTCCATTATGCCCATTTCTTCTCTGCAAGTGTCTACTGCAGATGGTACAGTTCAGTCTATTACAGGCAAATTCGAAACCGAAATCACAGTAGCAGATTTATGTAAGCAAATTACATTCTATATCATTCCTTCAGTTCAGAATTCCATAATTTTAGGTATGGATTTCTTAAATGTTTTTAATAGAACACTAAATTGCCCAAATTTTTCATTTTCTATTTCTCAATTTAATCTATCCTTACTTAGTGCTATTCAGGATTTTACTAGTTTATCTAGTTCCGAACAAAGGCAATTAGAGAATATGATCTCTAAATTTATAACTCTTTCGTCGAAAGACAAGTTAGGTCGTACATCCTTAATATCTCACACTATCGAGGTGGGAGATACCACACCTTTTCGACAATACCAGTATCCTATTCCTCAGGCTTGGCAAGTTGACTTGGAAAAGGAAATTGATTCCATGTTAGAGTTGAAGATCATTGAACCTTCCACGTCTTCTTACTGTAGTCCTTTGTGGTTAACCAAGAAAAAGGATGGATCTTTTAGGGTTTGCTTCGATGGTCGAAAGTTGAATAATATTACTACAAATCGGGATGCTTATCCTATTCCTCGAATAGACGTCATTCTAAGTAAACTCCAGAATGCTAGATATATTTCTTCTATCGACCTATCGAAAGCTTTTTTACAAATTCCTTTAAGTGAGGAAAGTAAAAAGTATACAGCTTTTGCAGTTAGTGGGAAAGGATTATTTCAGTTTGTCACTATGCCTTTTGGTCTTGTTTCAGCTCCTCAGACAATGTGTCGTCTGATGGACTTAGTCATTGGTCCTCAGTTAGAGCCCTATGTTTTTTATTATTTGGATGACATTTTGGTTGTCACTCCTGATTTTTCTCTTCATATGGAAATTTTGGATAAGTTATTTTTACGTCTCAAAGAGGCTAATTTAACTATTAATTTAGATAAATGTCAGTTTTGTCGTCCTAGTCTTAAATTTTTAGGATATGTAGTCGATAGTAAAGGTTTTAAGGACTGATCCTGATAAAGTTACTGCTATCAAGGATTTTCCTATACCTAAGACTACTACCCAAGTCCGTAGGATATTAGGCATGTGTGGATATTATCGTCGGTTTGTGCCGTCTTATTCTACTTTGTTATCCCCACTTACAGATCTCCTTAGAAATAGGAAAAAAGGCCAAACTATTACATGGACTTCAGAAGCCGAAGATGCTTTCCGGCGTATAAAAGAAGCTCTTACTAGTGCACCTGTCATGACATCTCCGAATTTTAAAGAGCATTTCTATCTCATGACAGATTGTTCCAACACTGCTTCAGGTGGTGTACTATTTCAAATGAAGGATGGTTCGGAACATCCAATAGCTTATACCAGCAAAAAGCTCAATAAAGCACAGAAAAATTATTCCACCACAGAGAGAGAACTTCTTGCAATTATCCATGGTCTTGATGCCTTTCGGTACTATCTTGAGGGTCGTAAGTTTACTATCATCACAGATCATAGTTCTTTATTATGGTTACATTCCATGAAAAATCCGTCACAACGTTTGTCCCGTTGGATTTGTAGGCTTTCTGTCTTTGATTATAATATTGTTCATCGCAAAGCCAATGGTGTTGTGGTTGCAGATGCGTTGTCACGTACATTCGACATCAATCTTTTAGATCTGTCCACTTTAGCTCCAGATAATTGGTATCGAACTATGATTCATAATGTCACCCAAGAACCTACTAGATATCCTGATTTCAAGGTAGAGAATAATATCCTGTATAAACATGTAATCAGTCCAGTTGAATCTTTATCGAATATGTCTGATTGGAAAATAGTAGTCCCCACAGCAAATAGGGATGAAGTCTTGAGAACTTTTCATGATGATGTGACATCAGGTCACTTTGGTTTTTATAAAACATTTAGTAAAATAGCTGAGTTATATTACTGGCCTGGTCTGCGCAACTCAGTTAAGAAATACATCTCTAGATGTAGAGTTTGTGCAACATGCAAGCCGAGTAACCTACCTCAAGCTGGATTAATGGGTTCGTTTAGGAACATTAATTTTCCTTGGCAAATGATCTCTTTAGACCTTATTGGACCGTATCCACGTAGTTATTCAGGTAATACGTATTGTTTGGTAGTTGTAGATTACTTCACCAAATTTCCTTTAGTTTGCCCTCTTCGTAAGGCTACAACTCCAGCTATTTTGAAGTTCTTAGAGGAGCAAGTGTTCTTACTATTTGGTATTCCCCAAATAGTATCATGTGATAATGGTCCACAATTTATTTCTAAAGCCTTTAAAGATCTTTAAGTAAATATAAGGTCCAAAAGATATTCTACAATGCAGCTTATCATCCGCAAGCTAACCACACTGAACGTGTAAATCGTAGCATTGTTACTGCTCTTCGATTTTACACTTACACTGATCATAGAGCTTGGGATAAGTACATTCATCCAGTGGCTCAAGCCATTCGAACTTCTGTTCATGAAATCACTTAGTGCTCTCCAGCTTATGTTAATTTTGGTAGGCATGTTCCATTGTCAGGTGATTATTTCGGTTTAATTTCTGAAAATTCAACAACTCTTCCTCAAATTTCTGAGAAATTTCACCGTATGGAAGATCTCCAAAACCTACCTCCAATATTCGCTGACATTAGGAAGAAGTTGAAAGCTTCTTACCTTAGAAATCAGCATCAGTATAATTTGAGGAAACGAGATTTGCGATTTTTTGTGGGCGATCGAGTTTTGAAACGGAATTTCGTAAAATCAAATAAAGGTGATGCCATTTCTGCTAAGTTTTGTCAGAAATATGTTCCCTGTACTGTCGTTAGGCTAATATCTCCTTTAGTATATGAATTAAAAGACAATTCGACAAATAGACGAATTGGTCAATTTCATATAAAGGATTTACTCCCTGATAATACAACAGATGAGGCAACATCTTCATCTTCAGAGGAAGATTAACTTAATGTCTATTAAGTTAACTTATTCCTATAAGTGTTATTGTTTTGGGCTCGGTTTGGTTATGATTTGATATTTTCTTAGATTTTTGTTATTAATCACCAGATTTGATATATCTACAGCTTATACTTTGATTAGTATCTGTTTATAATTAGTTAAAATTACTAAGGCCATTATAGTGTACTTATATTAGGGTTTGCACTGGTATGGAACTAAATATTGTAATGCTACTATACTGTGCTATATGTTTATGTGTGTATAACTTATGTTCTCATTTTACTTACTTGTTTTGCCAGTTGGAAAGAATGTTGTATTTTTTTTATGGATTTGATTCAGTTATTGGTCATAATCAAGTTATATAGTAACATGTACCTGGATTTGCTATGTGGGATGTTTTTAAATCAATCATTAGGAATTTATATAGACAATCATTATGCATAATTTTAGGACACTCCTATATTATATAGACTATTCTGCCTGTGTATAGGTGAATGAATACGTGGGTTCGAAGTTTTAGTTCAATTATTGGCCCCAGTTGTTCAATGAATTTCGGAATTCACCATTTTCATGACAAGTTGTACAGTTATCTAGGCAGTAGAATGTCTTCCATAGACAGTAAATTATTGTTAATGTTAATTAGGATTTGAATATTTAGCTTTAATCCTTAATATTTACAGACTTTGGTCTAATAACAGAATTGTTCCTTAGCTGATTTATTATTCTTACTTATATAGTTTACTCAATCCATGACATATTCCCTTTACAGCCAGCATTTTTAGATTACAGATAGTATTTCATATTTTGGCAACAAATGACCCTTCATAGTTATTTTCGCTTCTTTCCTCAGGCACTTATCTATATTTTGGTATATTGAATAAGGAATTATCCTGTTCTCTGTTATTAGTATCAGAACGAATTATAAATTTGCAGTTTCTTCAGAAATTGGTCTACTCGTTCTTGATGTTCTGTTTTGTTATTACTTCTACCTTACTCTTACTATTTTGCTATGGTTGTTAGAGTTACTGGCACATTAAACTCCTTTTAGTGCTCTTATGTTAGATATTCTTATAAATTTGTTGTAGCTACCTGCTATAGTTATCGAGTATCAGCATAAGTTAATTTTGTTGTAAGAAGTTACCACAGCAGTTCACATGCTTTGGTACTCTACCTTTTTGAGTTCAAGTTGTTCAGCTTTGCATTTGCTAGGATGATTAAGTCTATAACACCTCCTAGTTTTTATTTTTGGTCTTTATTTTGGATCCCAAATGTACTGATGGCAGATCATCAGGATGGAATCGATTTTATGGCTGTCCTTTTGTTCAAGCCGTTAGACCCACATTTTGATCCAATAATTTATTTGATGAATTTTTAGGTTAGGCACATATTACCGGATGTGGGTATATGTGGACCTACCCTATTTGGTTTATTTGGTTATAGTGTGAATTGGGTCATTATTTGCCTGATTGATTATCTTTGGATATGCTACTTTATAAATCTGTTGTCCACTGTATGGTCAATTTTGGATTTACCATCCAATTCGACACTTATATTGTTGTCTATACATTTGGTATTTTTATTGTTACTTATATTGTTTTATATAAGTACGTTGGTATTTTTATTATTACTTATTATTGTGTATCGGTCCACCTATTTGCCTGATTGATTATTCCTTGGATATGCTCTTCTATAAATCTGTTGTCCATTGATGAGTCAATTTTGGAACCAGGGTCCGATTTCACATTATTTTGGATTATTTGTATTGAGTATTTGTATTACTAGTCTATACTATGCTATGTTGGAGTTTTACCTTACTTTAACTTTACTCTAAATAGTATGACTTTTTACTTAGTTACATGTGGGTATCTTTAGATGAAACCATTTCTTTATTCCTACATCACTCATAATCTGTGGTTAATTATAATCATGTGAATCGATGTAGATTGTTTTGGAAGTATTTTAGTGAGTAAATATAGATTATAGCTGTACTTGGCAAATTGTTGCCATGGCTATAATTTTTTATATATAAGTTTATTTTTTTTTCTCGATTCTTGATTGCTCCACATATGGTTGAAGTATTGGTTAAACTACATCTAACCAATCAGTCAAGTAAAAGAAAAAAAAATTTTTTTCACTTAAAATTTTTTTTTCTCCAAGTAAGAGGGGAGTGTAACGAGTCCGTTACTTAAATAATCGTTTACCTTCTTTTTGTGACTGGAATCTTTTAATTTAATTCTAAATTAAATTCATATTGAAATATTCTTAAACTAAATATTTAAATAACTCCCAGTAAATTTTATTTTCTGAGGTTGGCATTAAACTGCGCCCTCAGTGGTAAAATTCTGAAAGTACATTTATTCTGCGACGTGTAGAATTTTAACGTGGTCACTTGTTAACTGGAGTTGATCGAAAGAGGATCGATTCGACCAGAGTAGTGCGGCTGGGGAAGTGCCACCTTTTTTTCCCGAATTTGGTTTAAGTTTATTTTTATGTGAAGAGCTGTTTATTTTAGAAGAAACCATTTGAGTTATTTTGTTGTTTTGTACGAGGATATTTTCAGTAGGATCACCCTAGCCGGTAAGATAACATTACAAATAAATTATAAGGAAAAATCCTTCATATCATCCGCCATTGTTAGTAAAATTCAGACCTATTTTAATTTCGTCTTTGATAGGTATTTCATATATTTTATACATGTTATATTTCACCTTATTTCATTAAGGAAAAGTTTTATACCTAAATAAATTATAAGTATTAGATTCTATATCTATCTCAAATTTTTATTTCCTTTCAAGAGTTAAAGCAAACAATTATTTATTTCAATTTCATACCGTTTAAACCGGCTAATATTTCTTTTTTTTTTCCTATTCTATAATATATAAAGATCATGTTTTCCGTTAAAATTATCTATTTAATATATCCATACATTATAAAAACATTGTCACACCATTCGAAGGTCACTATTTACCGAAAACCATTAAGGTTTTTATTTCAATTTAATGTCGCTTGCTGACATTTTTTGTATCGCCTTTCAAGGTTGATAACCCTTGTGTTTTTCCTTACCTTTTGTATGTACAAAAAACATGGAGTAACACAACTATTCCTTTTAGCCTACTCAAGAATCCAGTTACAAGTCAGGGGAAGAATTTTTTTTTTCAGTTTTGGGGTTATACTTAATAAGGATAAGGGGAAGGAGTTCCAAGTTAATTTATGGGAAACTTAAGAAGGATTTTAAGTGACTTATTTGTCCAATAGTACCTGATCCAGGGAATACAGGTTTGGTATCTTGTTACCACCTGAGTCCAGTTCTCCACCGGATCATCTTCGAGGGAAACCTACGGAAACCGGCAGGAAGAACTGACTTATTTTTGTTTATCATTCAATTACTTTAAATAATTTTTGCTATGTCCTCTTCAAGGTTTTAACTTTTGGTTCTATTTTTAATAAAAGAAAACTATCCTTAATAATAAATATCTTCAATTTAAAAAAAAAACATTAATCATTGTAACTTAATTTAATTATTTATTGTCTACCAAGGGATGAGGTTATAACTCTCCCTTGAATTTCTCTTTGTTAGGTTATTGTGTGCACACATATCCGGAGAATTTTTACTTAAAAACATAAACAATTTTTTAACGAAAACTAAACTATTAGTGAGTAGTATATAATTATATTTATTATTTATACATTATTATTGGATCTAACTTTTGTCACAATTTGAAATTTTTAAGGGGTATATCAGGGGTAAATTGTTTTATAATTATATTCAGGAATTTTACTGTAAATATAGCTATAGTTAACTATACATAAGAGGTGGTGGTTTAGTATATAAGCATTTAAAATAGTTTGTACCTAAGTTTGGTAATTATTAAAGGTGTGGTTAAAATTTAATATTTCAATTAGTACCTATCTTTCATATTTCAGCAATACAAGATATCTCGGAAGAAAACATTTAACTTCCTGGTGCCCAAGCATTCACTAGAGCAACTTTTACTTTTCATCTGTTTATTTCTTGGTGGTTTTCTTGTCATTAGTTCTTATATCTTACGGTCTCTGTAGGGCCTGCAAATTGGCCGAATCCTTCTTTGAGTGTCAAGTGGTCATTCTCCTGCATAGTCGCTAGCCAACACTTAATTCTGCTATAATTTAAAATTCATAGTTACTCTTTATTTATTTCTTCTACATAATTTATTTCTATCTAATCCCTTCCATCTTCTGTTATTCCACATATTAGTTCGTTGGTGTATCAAGGTACATTTTAGAGTTTACCCTTTTGCTACACTGGATAGCGTCACCCAGACTCCTCTAGCACAATTTTTGTTACATTAACATATATTTTGTTACAAGTTCAAATAATAAAGTGGTTTTATGGTGGTAATTCTGGACAAAAGAGTGTAGATTTATTTTCTGTGTTTTTTTTGAGAGGAGACCAACTCCGCGTACAGTCAATTTATAATATTGTTAAAAATTTAAAATTTTTTATAGTTATTATTGCCTCAGAAAATATCCCGGTCAAAAAGTGACAGATTTTATGACAGACTGCGATACTGTTTAGCCGTAGATGGTTAAATATTTGAATCATTTCTGTAGGGCATAAAGAAATATTTCTTATTTTATTAGGAATTATATTTTATTTTCAATAAGAGTATATTTATTGTTTTATCTTTTTATAGACATGCTCTTTTATTTTTAATTCAACCGATTGTTCACATTATTAAAAACAGATACAAATGCATCGCTTTATAAAGTTCAGTGTATTTCTATTGAAATTGTTTTACATCAAATTCGATTGACGGGGATGTGTATCGCATCCGTTGTTACGAGCTACTAAATAATTGTCTGTCGTGGTGTCTGAGGAGATCAGGAATTACAATTACCTCGTATGAGGCAATGTTGCTGATTTTAGCGCTTTATGTAGTGTACAATATCTAATCCAAAACTTAACGTACTGTATAACGGTGAAATAGTTACACCGGTGGCGGTGGTAAATCCACAGAAAGTGGCAAGTGTTCCTCTTAATGTCGAAGCACATTGATCTACTTTCTTCTTGTTGGATCTTGATATAACTCTTTATAATTGCTTGGCCCAAGTTTTAATGCAAAAAAAGTAAATTTAACGTTGGCTTGATTTAAAGCTGTGCAATCAATGTTAACATTTTCTCAAAATTACTGATGCTAGAAGATAAGCAAGAAATTACAATGGCAATCGTACCGCGTTTATAGCAAATTAGCAATTTACGGATGTGAGAATAAAAGAATAAATAACTGTTTAATCTAATGTCTTACTTTGCCACTACGACTAAAATAAGATCTGGCCAAAGTCCTTTCGTAAAGTTCTTATCTCACCTGTTTAAACCGCTGATTTCACCGAGTCCCCCGCGAAACACAAACACACTATAGAGTAGCGTTTCACGTTAAGAACAGAACGTTGCGTATTTCATATCGAAGACAGATGCGCGGCGATGCCACGACGAGCACAAGCACTATTCAGGGTTGTATTTGTATTTTCTTTTCCACAAATATAAATATTTTCTAATGAAACTGACCAGAAGTACTCATCGGACACAAGAGATGAAAAGTAGGGAAAATAATTTTAATTAAATTAATAATATTTACAAAAAATAATTTTATTTTATATTATTTTAATTATATTAACGACAGGTTAATTGTTTTTCGGTGAGAATACAACACGGCATTAGAATCATGGTTATTACAAACTAATTATCTTCGTACTTCGTACCTATAATGATCACAAGGCATTGTGGTTGTTTAGTAGTTATTCTGACTTTACTATGAATTAAATTTTCAATGAATGTTCATTGAAAATGGAAATTCAAAAATACTTACTTACTTACTTACTAGCCAACGCCCACCCTTGGCATGTTAGCCATTTGGTGGCGCGCTGACCAGTATAGACGAGCCGTTTCTCGTAGGCGATCTTCATCCTCCTCGGGTGGGTCTGTTTTCAGGGCTGGGCACTCTGGAAGGTAAGCAGCATCCATCTGGGGCTGATCACATAGTGGACAGTTGTCATTTTCGCGGACGCCGATGCGATGTAGATGGGAGGCCAGGTAGTCATGCCCCGTAGTTGTTCTGAACACGGCTACACTAATGGGTCTCGGCAAGTTGCGAGGGATTGGGTGACTCTATTAGGTGGGCCCAAGATTTTCTAGCACCGGCTTGTATTTGCTGCTCTTTTATCTTCGCTTTGATTCCTCTTCTAATGGTGGACTTTGCTGATGTGTACGATTTGAAGCTAGGGGGCTGTGGAAGAGTAGTGCCTTCTTTTGCAAGTTCATCCGCCGCTTCATTTCCTTCAACACCGACATGACTAGGGATCCATTGTAGAGTAATCAGCCACCCTTTTTCCATCAAGTTCGATAGTTGGACGCGGCAAAATATTGTTTTGGCACAGTCGGTGTATCGATTTGTTGACAGGGCGAGGATTGCGGCTTGGCAGTCGATGAAGAAGGCAACTTTTTGGGGGTGTTGGAAGTTCTCAAGATTTTTTGCAGCTTCGTGTATAGCAGCAATTTCGCCGTCGTAGTTGGTGAGAGGGGCACCCACAGCTATAGAGCCTTTGAAGAACGTTGAGACATATCCTGCTCCTGTTCTTCCCGAGTCCGGCATCGAGGATCCATCGCAGTAGATGTGGAGCCACTCATGTGCTGGGTACTTGGTGTGTATCGTCTCTAGGGCGGCTTTCCTTAGGGCAGTGTCTGACGATAAGTGCTTCGGGTCGTTATGGTTTTCAAGCAGTAATTCTGTGTTTGGTAGACAGCGGGCCAGTGTGGTTTGCGCTGGGAAGGGAGCGGCTTCCGACAGGACAATGTGGTATTTTTCCATGATTTGGTTTGCTAGTGTAAGCGGAGTGGTTTGTGTTTTAAGACGTGAGGCTGTTTGTCTATATTCGTCCCATTTTTGTGGAAGTATTCGTCTTTGCCTTTCCCAGAAGGTTAACGCGTGTTGCTCTCTGCGGCATTGTATTGGTTCAATACCGGTCTGGGCTTCCATTGATGCAATCGGTGTTGATTTTGGAGCACCGGTGATGACGCGTAGGGCAGTGTTCTGGGCGACTTCAAGCTTGGAGGTGGTGTTTGTACTCGCAGTTATTGTAGCTTCACTCCCATATTCTAATATCGGCCGGACATAAGTTTTGTATGTTGCTACCAGGACATCTTGCGTGGTGCCCCACTTTGTTGCTGTGAGACGTTTGAGCAGTCCACATCTCTTTGTGGCTTTCTCTGCAATGTCGTCGATTTGAGGTTTCCACGTCATTTTCTTATCTATGTATACCCCCAAGTATTTTGTTACGTCCTGTCTTTCCAGATCAACTCCTTTATACGTCAGCTTGACAGCAGTCTGTTTTGTTGAAAGGCTAAGTACTTGATATACGTTTTTTTTTGTACTGACTGTTAGGCAGTTTTTATCCGCCCATTTTTCTAGATTTTTCAGAGCCTGGTTCATTACTCCCTCGAGCCCTCTCAGACTGCTACTTGATGCCCATATTAGGAGGTCATCAGCATACAGGAGGGCTTCCACACCAGGTGTCTTTCTAATCATTTCGAGCACATCGTTTATCATTAAGTTGAACAATTGACAGCTGATGACAGCTTCTTGTGGCAGCCCTTGTCTTTGCAGTCTGAATTTGGAACAGTGGTTGTGAAATTTGACTCTCTAATACCTTTCCCCGAGAAAGGATTTTATCCAATTGAATAGTTTGCCGTCAACTCCGGACTTCGCTATCTTGTGTAACAGCAAACCTCTCCATACTCTGTCGTATGCAGATTTGAGGTCTACTAGCACTGCTACTGTTGACATCTTACGGTGGAAAGCATCCTTGACTTTTTGGGCAAAATCGACTACATGGTAAATGGTGTTCCTGTGTTTCCTGAAGCCAGCTTGAGCGTCGTCAATCAGTTCAAGATGGGTTAAAGCTCGGTTTAGTCTACCCAGAACCATTTTTTTGACTACTTTGCATAAAGAGTTTGTGAGGGATATTGGCCGGTAGCTGTCAGTCAGGCTCGGGTCTTTTCCTTTCTTTAAGGTGGGTATGACCTCGCTCTTCCTCCACTGAGTTGGGACTCTTGAATTCCATGTTAGGTTAATCAAATTCAGAATGGTGCCTTTGGCTGCGGCTACCAGATATTTAAGCATTTCCGGGTACAACTAGTCAATCCCTGCTGCCTTTTTCGTTTTTGTGTCAGAGAGAGCCGCTTCCAGCTCCAACATCGAGAAATCTTCTGAACAGATGTCGTTTATACTTTTGCTCATCCGCCGGGGAGGGGGATAACGCAATAGTCTTGTTCTCTCCCTCTTATTTATTTTAATATTACTCACTTTAGTGTAGTGCTTACAGAGTTCGTTTGCTATATCGGCATGTGTAGTGAGTTCTCTAGCCATACCTCTCATTGGCATTTGCTGTTGCTTGTTTCCATCATTGTTTAGCGTAGTAACGAACCTGTGCGCTTTAAGGCCGTCTTTTTGGAAATCAAGCTTAGCAAGAAAGGATTTGAAAGCTTCTCTTTTACCTGAATTAATGGCTTGAGTTAGGACCGCTTGCCTCTTTCGAATCTCTATACAATCGTTCATTTGCCTGGATTTTTCAGCTTTTGCTCTAGCTTTATTTCTGGCAGCTTTCAATTTGGATAGCGTTGGGGACCAGAAAGTCTTATACCATTTAATTTGACCTCGCGGTATGCACTCTTTTGCACATTTAAGTATGGCCTCACTTAATTTCTTTGTTGCTTCTTCTGGTTCTTGTAGTGTTAGTTGAGTTAGGACTTCATTTGTGCATTTCCTGTACTTTTTTAATCCGTCTTTTTAAAATTCCAGCGCGGGGCGCGATTTTGGGCTTTTTTGTCCTTTGCCAGTTTGCATGTCACTAGCAGAGCGCGGTGACCACAGCCTGCTGCGTCGTCCAGGAGGGTTACACTGATCTTCCCTGTAATGTGTGGGTGCGTTACGACAAGATCGGGCCTTGTTTGACTTCCTGTAAACGATAAGAACGTAGGTGGGGTGTTCACTACATTGAGATAGTTGGTATCCAGGAAGTCCTCGAGGTGTTTCCCAACGTTGGTAGTTCTAGAGTAGCCCCATCTCGTGGATGGACTATTGAAATCTCCAATTATGATGGTACTTGGCTGGATTTGTTGCTCTACCAATTCCAATGCAGGTATATTATCTGGCGGATTGTATAGTAAGAAAAGGGTGACATGTTTCGAGTTTTTCCAGACTTCGACCTTGAACATTTCCAGTTTGTCCCTATCCTGCATTTCGTGGATTATGTTAGCCTTGCATACTAGAGGGGTTTTGATTCCGATGATAATTCCTGACGCTACTTGTCGACTCCTCTTCAGCACATGGGTTGAATAGCCAACTGTAGAGTAGAGATGAGGTGTGTCTGTAGCGGCTCCTGCCTCTACAATGACATATATATCAACGTTCTTTTCGAGAACGCTTCGTTTAAGTTCTAAAAACTTGCTGTTGCTTAGACCTCCAGCGTTCCAGAAGATGACTTTGAGGTCTGCGTCGCTGCCCTGAGAAAGGCCGTTTCGAGTAGGGATTCGTACACTCATGGATCAGCGTGCGTAACGACGAATCGCTGCTGCTCATTTAGCGTTACCCAGGGGACACGTGTGATCGTACCTTGCGATAGACCACGGACGCGAGCAACTCTGTCCCCCTGGAAATTCAAAAATTAAGCTTAGGAATCAGTGCAAAATAAATTGTTTTAAATGTATTTAATTATCTTTCTTTAAAGAGTGGTGAAAGTGTTAGAAGTTTAATTGATAAAGTAAGTATGTAAAAATACGCAACTATTTTTTCAGAATTTATTAAATTTGTTAGACGACCTGCACAATAAAAGCAGAAAAATTCTATGCGGTGACTTGAATATTAATTACGCTGTTGCTTGTGCTACCCAATTATCCTTGGCCCATATATTCGAATCGTACGGTTTTACAATGCACGTTAATTCTCCTACAAGAGTTACTAAAACAACATCTATTATAACTGATTATATTGTCTCAAATTTTTCACCCAATGATGCACGATCTACAATAATGCAGAACTATCTGATTATGAAGCAGTATATAAAAGGTTTAACACTCTTGAGAAACCATACTTGAAAACGCAACGTTTAGGCAAGATTTTTCCGCTCAGAACTTTAGTAAATTCCAAAATTTGTACTTGACTTCTAAGTGGCAATTTCCCCCTGTGGACGTGAACTACAATTTTAGTGATTTTTTAGAAAAGCTGGTCTGTATTTTCCATAAGATATTTCCTTTAATTACAATTAAGTCAAAACATTACGAACCCTGGACTACCAAAGTTATCCGCATATCAGCCAAAAATATGCGTTTATTACTGTACATCAAGAAATTTACTACCAACATCTTTGTCACTGAATATACCTCCAAGTACAGAGTAACCTATCTTAAACTTATCAAAACAGCTAAAAAAATGTACTATCAAAATCGTCTCATAAGCTCTAAAAATGTTGCAAGAGAAAGTTGGTCCATAATAAACGATCTTCGAAATAAAGCTAACACAGCTCAAACATTTTCTCTACCAAACCCTCAAAATCTAAATGAATACTTCGTTAATGTGAGTAAAAATATAACATTAACTAGTTTGTCACAACAAGATTCTATTTCGTATCTTTCCAATTCAAAAAAGGTCTCAAATTCATTCTTTATAAGACCAGTTGATAAATCTGAACTAATCCAAATAATCAGTAGTATCAAAAGCAGATCTTCCTGTAGTACTAATGGACTATCCATAAAAATTGTCTTAAATCTTCCAAAAAATGTGTTGGAAGTCCTGGTCTCACTTATTAATGATTCCTCCTTTGAAAAGGTTATATTTTCAGAGTGCCTAAAGATAGCCAGTATTATTCCTCTTTATAAGGGTGGTGAAAAATCGAATATCTGCAACTATAGACCTATTGCCTTACTATCGGTCCTATTCAAAATTATTGAGACTTATAAAAGCCCGACTTATATATACTTTCTCGTTGAAAACAACATTTTATCACAAAATCAGTTAGGCTTTGTATCTAATAAATGTACCAGTGATGCTATATTTTCTGTACTACATGAGGTCTATAAAGCACTAAACAATAATATTTACACTGCCACTGTTTTTTGTGACTATGCAAAAGCTTTTGATTGTATAAATCACGAAATTTTGATGAAAAACTAAATTTCTACGGAGTTAGAGGTATTTCTTTACATTGGTTCCAATCTTACTTGCGGAATAGGCAACAACTAGGTAGAGCAAATAAAACTGACTCTAATCAATTAAGCATTATATGTGATGTACTACAAGGTTCAGTATTGGGTCTTCTACTTTCCCTTATCTTTATAAATGACATTACCAAGTTAAAAATCGAATTAAACATTTTTCTTTTTGCTGATGATACCAGTATTACCTAGAGGAACTCTAATCTTTGAACTCATTATTCAACTATAACTTCTGATCTACTTCTGATCTGGTCCAACTCTAATTTACTCTCTTTTTACGTAGATAAGACACTAGCATTATCTTATAATGTTGCTTTTTAACCCTTGCTTCTTAATAACAGCCAGATCAGTATCGTTGATTCAGTAAAATTTTTTGGTATTTTTATAGACAGCAACCTTAAATGGTTCCTTCATATCGATTTATTAAGTAAGAAACT
The DNA here is from genome assembly GCF_040954645.1 of Diabrotica undecimpunctata. Lineage (NCBI taxonomy): Eukaryota > Metazoa > Arthropoda > Insecta > Coleoptera > Chrysomelidae > Diabrotica > Diabrotica undecimpunctata. The sequence continues at coordinate 48,664,475 of NC_092809.1, forward strand.
AACCTTAGCCTGCTATGAAATAAGATCTGTTTTAAAGGAAATTAATTTAGCATCTTCCAAAATAACATATTTTTCTTTGTTTGAGTCTAATCTTTGATATGGTCTTCCTGTCGGGGTTCTAGTATAACTGCCCAATCTGATGTTATTTTTAAGTTACAAAAAAGAGCAATACGGTATCTTTTTGGCCTCAGTAGAATAACACATTGCAGAAGCTACTTTAAAAATCACGGCATTTTAACTCTTCCCTCTTTATATATTTTAGAAACTGTTTAATTAATTCGGGAACACCTACTTGTTTTTCCAGCAAGACCTAATCATGACTACTCCACCAGAAATTCAAGCTTTGATGTGTATTTACCGATCCCGTCCACTGAGTTAGTAAAGAAATCTATATTACATTCGGCAAAAAAATTATACAACCATCTCCCTTTGCAACTTAAATCTACAACTTTTTTCCAAGTTCCGTAAAATGACAAAAGGTTATTTATCTGATAGACCGTATTATTCAGTGGAAGAGTTTCTTAACGAATAACTAAGAACTTACAGTACGTTTATGTAAAATTAACTAAAGTATTTAAATTATTAATATTATATATAAATATATATAAATATATATATATATATATATATATATATATATATATGTATGTATATATATAATATATACTGAAGACAGCCAACAGTCAGAAATACGTATATACGGTTTCCTTCTATCTTTGTTTTGGTAGATATTTTCGATTGTTTGGATTATTCCTAAAGGTATCTCTCTTGCGTACAATAAGTGGATAATGTCCTTTAATTTGAAACGGCAAATGCCTTCTTAAGATCTACGAAACATAGATATGCCGGTTTGTTGTATTCTAATAATTTCTCTTGCACTTGCCTCAGTATAATTATAGCGTCGGTCCATGATCTTCCCGACCTAAAACATTGTTGTTTTTCTGCTAGTATAATAATTTCATTTAGTTCATTTGTTATCACTTTCTTTGTTAATTTTAGTGTTGTGTTTAATAAATTAATAGCTCTGTAATTTTCCGCGTCTGATTTGTCTCCCTTTTTGAAGAGGGGTATTGGGATGCTGGATCTCCATTCATGAGGAATTCTGTTGTTCTATTATTTTTTGGATTAGTTTTAATAGTTGTTTGGTCCGATCTGGTCCTCCATACTGTAGGAGTTCGTTCGGTATTCTGTCATCTCCTGGTGATTTTCCATTTTTTAATTCCCTTAATGCTTTCTTTACCTTCCTCCTTACTTCTCCCAACTTCGGAAACTGATTTATATAATAGGTTAGTGTCACAAAAAAATGAAGAAACAAATGAAGGCTGAAAAAATAGACTAAATTTATACGGGTAGACAAAGCTTGAAACAAGTTGCTTATTTATACGTGCATATAAGTTTACATTGTGTTTAAAATTAATCAAATAATTGTCACTTAAAAATAATTTAAAAACGGAACGACAATAAAATATGTAACAAGCCTTTGTTTCTTTCAGCTCTCATTTAATTCAAACAGATCATTATTAAGTACTATAATTTTCCCCCGGGAGGCAAATATACTCAAAGCTCTTTATTTTCCCTATAAACGTTCCTGCTGTGATTAACAGCAACTAAATTAAAGACTGTAACGGTAGTATGAGATTATTAAGAGATTTCGGTTAAGGGAAACTGGCACCGCATGCCTGCTACTAGCTTATATTTACCGAATAACTCGATTACAAACTTGATTTCTGCGGCTTTTAGAAACTTTCTCATTGGAGTTATCTTGTAAAATTGCCGAAGAACTTGGTATTTATATAAAAGAATTAAACTATTTAACTTTTGGAAAAAGTTGATTAAAAGGCTACAGGGTTGTTCTTTTATTACCATTAACGTATACAAGTGGATCGAGAAGATCGATTAGTTTCGATTGGTGTTGAAAATACCGTAGTACACTTAACCGACTCTATTCCATAAAATAGTTTCCAATACGCTTATTTGCAGCTGTCTTTATGACAATGGAAAGCACAATAAAACTGAATTAAAACCTCGTTACAAATCAAGTGGTTAGAAATTATTTATTATTAGTTTGTATGTCCCTAATGACTATAATTATAGTTTTAAAGATAAAACAATACTTGTCAAAAAAATTTCTTTTATTGTTTAACGGAGCAATACAATATTTTGCGGTTTTAAATTTCAATTATTTTTTTAAATTTATTAATATTGTAGTGTCACTCCATATTTATTTTTTATTATGTCTACGGGATAAAATATTTCGTGGGACTGCTCGCTCGTGCATTATATCATCATTATCATTCTCAGCATATTTCAATGATTATCGTTTCCTTTACATAGTCGTTCTTTATTTCTGCTCCTAATATTCGATTTTCTGTACCATGTTGCACCGGATTGTTTCCTTATGTCATAGTCCAATCTTAAATTTGGACGTCGTCTTGGTCTCTTGATGACTCTTGGGTACCTTAGTGCAATTTTAGTGGACCATCTATTGTCGGTTCTTCTCGTTAAATGTCCCGCCTACTGCCATTTTAAGGAGTTAATTCTGTGGATTACGTAAGTAATCTTGTTTTTATGTCTGATTTATTCTATTATTTTGCGATCTTTCTTTGTTATATGTACCTAGCATGAATTGCTTTATTGACTTTAAGTTTCGCTCTTATCTATTTCTTTAGTTTATAAGTTTTGCAGTCGTATATGATGATTGGTAGTATAGACTAATCGAATGCTGTTTTCTTTATCTTTCTTAGGTGGAGGCATCCTAGATTTAAATATAACTGCACTTTTACCAAAAGATGCACAAGCCAGTTTCATTCTTCTGTTGATTTCTGGAAGTAAGGAGCTAGAGCTAGTAAGGCATACTTGTCTACGGTCTGAAGTGCAGTGTTGTTTATTTTTACGTCTTGGACATCCACTAGCTTGTTGTACATGGTTTTAGTTTTTGTTAAGTTTAGTTTTAGGCCAACTTCATTGCTAGCTGCATTTAGGTCGCTTATAAGTTCTTGTAGTTCTGCAGAATTATTAGCAATCAGAACGATGTCGTTTGCAAATCTTAGGTGGCTGATCCATCAATGGATACGCCTTTATTCTGCCAGTTTATTTTTCTAAGTATATTTTCTAAGGTTGCAATGATGATCTTTAGGGATATTGCATCTCCTCGTTGAACGCCTCTGGTAGTGGGAAATTCTGGTGTGTTTTCATAATTTTTTACAGTAACTTTTGCTTGTCTGTATATTTGTAAGTGTCTATGTATGGTTTGACTCTCACAGACGCTACCTGTAGGGAAATTGAGGCTTTCGAAATGTGGCTTTATTGTAGAATTTAAACGAGTTATTAACCACAATATAAACAGCCAAAATTGAATACCTCGGTCACATAATGAGGAACAGCGAAAGATATGGGTGGCTGCAATTTATTCTTTAAGGAAAAGTAGAAGGAAAACGAGAACCAGGAAGGCGAAGAATTTCCTGGCTGAAAAATATACGTACGTGGTTCAACATAATAACCACAAATCTTTTCAGAGCAGCAGTTTGCAAAATACAGATTGCCATGATGGTCGCCAACATCCGAAATGGATAGGCACTACAAGAAGAATGTACGGTTTGTCAATGCCTTAGTTGGCCAAAGCTTCTATTATTACCTTAGGATATATCGAATCGAAAGCCTTTTTGAAATCTATGAAGGTTGAGGCTAGCGGTATTTTATATTTAGCTGTACATTATTAACTAAGCTGTACTTATTAGTTCTCGAAAGGTATGGATATGATCCAGGGTACTGACTACACTTCTGAAGCTAGCTTACTCTCTTGACTGTGCAGCATCTAATATATTTGTTAATCTGTTGTTAAGATACATTACATATCTTTCTTTTTTCTCGGAATATCTCAACTCATACTTCTCTTTCAAAAAAGATTACAAAAATTTACTGAGAAAAAAGAAAAAACTGCACGATAAAGAAATTATAACAAACCTTTCTAACTACAGGGACGCTAAAACGTTTTGGACCATGATCAGAGGGATACGTGGCAATCAACGCAATATCAAAATATCGGATGATTTATCGAACCAATTTTTTAGAACTTGTCAACAAATAATTATTAGAGAAAATACATATTTCTTGTCGCGGATCATTTCTATTTCGATATCTCAGTTACTTCCGAGAAAGTATACACAGTTCCCAACAGTTGCAAATGCAATCATAAACTTAGAAGAAGTGATCCTACCAACACTTTCCAAAAAAGAAATAATAATCGTATTGACAGATGGGACAAAAATAATTATATATTACCAAATACAGCAAAATCTGTAAAGCTCCACAATGCTATTTCACCAAAAATTTATGGTTTTCCGAAAACACACAAGGAGAATGTACCTTTACGTCATATCGTTTCCTGGATTCAATCACCCTTTGAGAATCTTTCAGAGTTCTTAAAAAACATTATTTTTAATGTCACAAATAAAAATCCTTATTACGTTAAAGATTCAAATGACCTTATTTCTAAAACTAAAAACATTGACGTACTAAATAACTATAAATTAATGTCTTTAGATGTCATTTCCCTATACACTAACATACCAACAAAACGTACCACGGACATCATTAAAAAGAAGTGGAATAACATAAAAAAGTGCACTGACATTCCATTTGAAAAATTTCAATCATCTGTAGAGTTAACAGCAAACTTAACATACTTTTTATATAAGGACGAACAATACCAGCAAATGATTGGATGTGCAATAGGTGCACAATAGGTGCAAGTATTTCTAGTGGCATAGCTCAACTGGTTCTGGAAGATTTAGAAGAATCTGTCATGGGTCACTTAGATTTTAATGTACCATTCTTCTACCGGTATATCGATATGGGCTATTTTACATTTTAAAATCTTGACAAAGGGGTTTCCAGCTGAAACGTTGATTTCATTGGCACAATAAAATCTAGTTCCACATTTAATGTTACTTATTGAACCAATAAATACTAATTTTAAATTATATATATATATATATATACATGTTACACTTGAAATTTCCGCGGGAGTTATATCTGTGGTGTTAAGGGCAAAGGGGATGAGTCAAAAACATTTAAAAATGAGTTATTTGCAAAAGTATATTCAGTGCCTGAATATCTAAATAAGGTAAAAAGGAGTTGAGTCAATAACTAGTTTAGCATTATAATAATAGATTGAAACCAAATGAGATATGTCAAAACATTTTAAATTATGATAATACAAAACGAAATGAGTTGACTTATCTCACTAGACTAGTTTGAAGACTAGTGAAATCGATAACATGGTAAAAGGAGTTAAGTCGCGTGATTTCCATATGCGCGGTAGCGTTTAGAGTTCTTATTCAGTAAGTGTAAACAGTGTGTGAATATTTGACAAATAAATTGATCTCAACATCCTCAGCTTCCGAAGGTGCATTAGAAGCGACACATACTATTATTGATGAATCACGGGATTTGCTGCCAGAAAATATTGAGCATTCGGAAACAAACATTAATAAAAGGAAGCAAAGGGGATGTAATCTTCGAAAAACTATACAACACAAACGAAGTAAGGGTTAAGAATATACAACAAAGACAGGTAAAACTATAACTGCGAGAAAAGTAATTGCATTAACAGGTAGCTGTCGTAAAAAATGTTTAGATCGGATTTCTTTGGAAAATCAACAAACACTTTTTGACGTTCATCTTAGACGTTCCAAAAAAATCTCAACAAATTCGCATAAAAACTGGAGATCCAAAAAAAAAGGAGTATGAATCATAAGTACCACTTTAAAATCGACGGCCAGTTAGTTGAAGTGTGCAAAGGTTCTTTTATTAAAACTTTTGGAGTATCCAATAAATGTATTGAAGTTATCATTAAAAAGCAATTAAAATGTGTATCAGGTATCTTGGGTTCAGATAAAAGAGGAAGTAATCTTCCGCCCAATAGAATTGAAGACCATACAGTTCAGCTTATTAAAGATCATATAAATTCTTACCCATTATACGAGTCACATTATAACAGAAGACATACCACCAAAAAGTATTTACCATCAGGTCTGTCAATATCAGTTATCTATGAAATGTATAAGCAAAAGATTGAAAATCCTGTATCATACTCTTTTTTTGGAAATGTATTCCGTACAATGGGTTTATCATTTAAGAAGCCTTCTTTGGATACATGTAATACATGTGATTCATACAAAATGAAAATAAAACCTGCTTCTGTAGAAGAAGTAGAAAGACTTCAAAATGAATATGATGCTCATTTATCAGAAGCCGATGCAGCTTATGCTATGAAAAATGATGATAAAGGAAAATGCACTGAGTTGAAAAGAGTATATTGCTTTGATCTTCAGCAATGCCTTCCTACTCCGTATCTAAAGACCAATATTGTGTTTTATAAGCGGGTGCTGTGGACATTTAATCTAACAGTGTATGACTGCTACAGTACAAAAGCTATATGCTATATGTAGCACGAAGTAGAAGGAGGGCGTGGAGCAAATCAAATAGCTTCCTGCCTTTATCATCTTTATCATCATTTTTATTTAATTTTGTACAAAATTAAATAAAATTAAAATATTGTACTTACATAACTAGATAATTTTAATAAGTTAAGTTTTAATGTTTTGTAAATTTGAAAATTTAATGGATTAACCTCATGTTGTAAGTTTTTATACTAGTTTTATACAATGCTATTTAATTTTAATTTCATTGTATTTACTGATACCATATTTTAGCATATCCTGAAGAAGCAAATAAATTTTGCGAAAGCTAGATAAAGAACAAAGAGTTTCACTTTCCTGCCCTATTAATGACTGCAACCCCAAAATATAACTTTATTTTATATATATATATATATATATATATATATATATATATATATATATATATATATATATATATATATATATATATATATATATACACTGAGGTGCAAAATTAACGGGACACTCAGATTTTTCCCATAAATTGTGAAAACAATGCAAAAAATTTGAAAATCTGCAAAGAAACAAAAATTATTATTTTTTAAATATAAACATTTTTTATGGAAAACAATATTTAGTAGAGGGTAGTACTTCCACGAGCCCTAATTACAGCTCTCATTCGATCAGGCATACTTTGTTCCCACATTGTTTAACATTAAACAAAAAATTACAATATATTATAATAAAACAGGTGAAAACATTAAAGCCGGAAATTGCAGCCATTCCATTGCATCAGGAGTTAGTTCGTACAGTTTGTTTACACTACCTTCGAATCGTATCGCTGACAATATTATTGTTAGGTGATGTGGTGGACTTTTTTGCTCAGCAGCATTGCATCAGTAACATATCGGGCTGTCTGCAATGTGCCATTGGTTAAGTGATGTATTGCGTACTCCATGACCTACTCTGATTCGGTTTACATTGCACCATTCTCGACGCGGAAGAGAGAAACCTTTGGTTTCTTTTAGTTGTTTGTTAGTAGTTTCTTCATTACATTCGTCTATCCACTGCTCATCAATAGGCATAGAAAGATTGTTAGCTATTCTTTTGAAAGATGTCGAGAATTCATCTGTAATAGGTTCTGATTTAGCTAATCGATAGCGGTATTTATAGGCAGTGATGGATTATTTTAACGTTTTTGGCATTGAGTTTTAAGGGCAGTTTTGGGTAGTACAATGTTTCTTAAAGCCGAAAGCCATTGGCCTGCTCTTCATGATCCGCAAGGTTTGATTTAATTGTGCATCTAGGACGTTAGCGTGATGACTGCTTAGCTAGACTGGAGTACAATATTCGGCTATTGCATAGACTCATACCAGAGTGTTTGTCGTGAATGTGTCTGCAGTGGCTCTCTAAGAAATCTAAAAGCTGTAAGCTTGTGAATGATGCTATTAGGGTTTTTACTTTGGCTTCAGTTTTATGTAAGTGTTGATTAAACATCAGCAACAAGATATAAATCTAGTGAAATCCTTCTAGGACGTCAAATATAACTTCTTCTTAAATAAAGTTGTAATTTAGTCCTATTGAATCTTATATATTAAAACGCTAAGCCCTTTTCTTGTCCACCACTTTACTCAAAAACCATATTAGATAATTAAAATATTTTTTCCGAATATTATTAGTATTACGTATGAGATTGTCAAGATATACTTTTGGTACAAAAATTCACTTCCGGTTTTGAGATGACCGGAAGTTAAAATTTACTTTAAGTTTTAGACCCCACAATGTATATATGGATCAAAAGGTCTCGTCGAGACGAATCTAAATATGTACTTCCGGTTGCGATCCGACACCGGAAGTGACCCGAAACGCGCATAAAACGTCAAGATAGAGCAAATCTGACACCGGATTCGTGATCAGCATGCAAAATTAACTGCTAAATGATATCCATGTCGACATTTGATGAACTAAAAATTGCATTCCGGTTTTGAGGTCGACTTCCGGTTTCGTTTTTATTAGTCAAATCAATAGAGAATTCAACGTAGAGTTTAAAAATGTAAGTTCACGAAATTATCATTTATAGTTTTTGAGTTATTGATAAAAATATTTTTACTTCCGGTCATTGTATACAGTGATGAGTGCCTTAAGAACCGGCAAAATAACGCAAAAGATAGAAAATATAATACGTTGTAAAATAAAAAGGGATGAAAGTAGTAGAGGTGGGAAATAATCGGTAGAAACCTATAATTAACATTATAAATCGATAGTATCACACCTTTAGACGTTAGTTTCGAGCTAAATCACCTCGGTCATAATTATTATGTGTAACGTATGTGTGACGTATTTCCATTTTTTAATTTCACATAAAGTAAAAACTGATTGACCACAATAAAGCAAAAATGTGAATAAAATAATTTAATTAATAGTAATTATTTAATCTAAAGTTTTAAATTATTAACCAAGAATAATTTCTATTATGATGTGAGGAGTTTCATACACTCTTGTCACGGAATAATCACTATCCTTCGTGGATTAGTGGTAAGAATTCGACAAAGACGTCGCAGACGATTAGAGTTCAAAACCCACATGTGGTTTTCTTTTTTTTTTTTTAATAATTTGAAATTATGCAGAGATCGTTTTGCTTTGAATGGTTAAACATTTATGTCAGTCGTTACTAGTATTAGAAGTGTTTAAAGTTAAACTCAAATATCGTATTGAAAAAAAAGTATCGCCGTACTTTCGAAAATAAAGTAAAAATTCTTCAAAATTAAAATAACGTTTAAAGAATGTTTAAATAAGTAAAAATTCTACAAAAATAAAAAAAATATTGTAAATAAACGTATTTACAATATGTTCAAATAAGCCTTCATTAGCAGCAGAACAATATCCCAAACTGTCACTGAAGAAATATAAAAGTTTGATGGATCAGAGTTCAAGTCACGATGTTTCCATGCAGGCGCTCAGGGTTCAAATCCCACATGAAGGTTTTACTTTTTTAAAAATTTGAAATTATGCAGACATTATATCGTTTTGCTTTAAATCACTAGACATTTATTTCAGTTTTTATTAGAAGTGTTTATAGTAAAACATGAAAATCTTATTGAAAAAACAAATGTCTGTTTTGTATTTCGACCCCCTGTGTAGGAAATATTCAAATAAATAATATGCAAGTTAGATACATAATAATTCTATTTCAGTTGCTGTAGAAATGTTGTAAATATTTATTATATCCGTATCGGAGTCGTGTCTTTACAACAACTAACATTACATTCATATTTTTATATGTACACCTGAATTATATTCAGATGTACTAGTTTTCTACAGTCACAAAGTACATATACAAAGAATATACGAAGAGATACATATTATACGTATTTCAGCCTTTTGGCAGCATCAGATAAAGCTTGTAAATGAAGACGAGACCAGAAACATATACAATAGTATATCAATAGTTTATAAACAACGTGTCAGTCTGTATGTGACTAGTGTATAACAAATGAATCAAATAAAATCAAATCTAATTTTTCTACTTTTTCTTTCTCAGCTTTTTTCTTTTCAGGGGTCACTGTTCCTTACTTTTCGTCACCGATCATTTCTGTCCATCGAGTCTTCTTCACCTAAAGCTTTCTTTTTTAAGTTCTCTGACACACAGTTCTTTCATCTTCTCTTCGGTTTTCCTCTACCTCTTCTTTCATCAACATCTAACAACTTTATCCTTCGTCCCACATAGTTTTCTTCTTTACCTCTGACATGACCAAACCATTGCAGTCCTTGTTCTTGAATCTTTTTTGAGACTGTATTCACTCCGGCTCTTTCCCTAATAAGTCGTTTCTGATCCTGTCCCTTTTAGTCTTACCCAATATCCACCGTAACATTTTTGTTTTAGCTACCTCCATCTTCTCTTCCTGGATCTTTTTTATAGGCCACACTTCACCGTCGTACATCAACGCAGGTCTCACCACACTCCTGTATATTTTTCCTTTTAGCCCTTCCTCGATTTTTCGATCACAAAGTATCCCGCTCATTCACTTCCAGTTAAACCCACCATCCTGTATCCTGTTGGCAATTTCTCGATCCAGTGTGCATTTTTACGTTATGTAGAAGCCAAAGTATTTAAATTCTCCTACTCGTCCCAGCTTTTCTCCAAGCAATTCTACGTCCCCAACCATTCCTCTTCCTCCCAACCACATATACTCCGTTTTCGACCTGCCAACCTTAAGTCCTCCCTCTTCAATAGCTCTTCTCCAACACTCCAACTTCTCCTCCAACATTTCTTTATTTTCCTTTACTAACACGATATCATTAGCAAAGAGCATTAACCAAAAATCTCCCTCCCTTACTTTCTCTGTCACTACATCCATAACAATATTTAACAGATAAGGACTCAGTGAAGAGTCTTGATGCAAACCAACCGTCACTGGAAAACTTTCGGTCAATCCGACAGCAGTCCTTACTTTGGTGTACGCTTTCTCATACATATCCTTTACGAGCCTTACGTACTTTTTAGGAACCCATTTCTCTCTCATACATCTCCATAGCTCTTGTCTAGGAACTGAGTCGTATGCCTTCTCTTCTTTTTCTTCCTACTTTTATAAATAGGCAAAATGCCTATTTTACTTCGATTTTTAGCCTCAATTGACGTTGTCTGACCATCTTTTCCTTACTATTCTATTTTCTGTCATTCTTTCGATGTGTTGATTCCATTCCACTTTTCTTCTTTTGGTCCACGCGTTTATTTCCTCTATACCACATCTCGCTCATATTTCCTCACTTCTTACTCTGTCTCTTAGAGTTTGGTTTGTTATTTTTCGTAAAATTTTCATTTCTGTTGTTTCCAGTAGTCTTTGTGTTTTCATCGTATCTGCTCTTGTTTCCGCTGTGTACGTCATTATCGGTCTTATTGTTGATTTATATATCCTGGTTTTCGTTTCCGTTGTGAGGTATTTGTTTCTCCAGATTGTGTTGTTGGGACATCCTGCTGCTCTGTTTGCCATGTTCACTTGTTTTTGTACTTCTTCTTCCACTTTTCCGTAGCTTGACAGTTTTATTCCCAAGTATTCAGTTTCCATCACTTGTTCTATTATTTTGTTATTTACGACTAGTTTACATCGTCTCGGTTCCGCTGATATCACTATCGCTTTAGTTTTCTCTGTTGAGATCTCCATGTTGTATATGAGCGCCATATCTTCGAATTCTTTAATTAATCTTTGTAGGTCATCTTCATTTTCGGCTGTTATTATGGCGTCGTCGGCGTAGCATATTATCCTAATTTGCTTTTCTCCCATTCTATATCCTCTTCTTTTTATAACTTTCTTTATGATTGCATCCATTATCAGATTAAATATTAATGGGCTTAGCGAATCTCCTTGTCTAATGCCAGTTTCATATTTGATAGGTTGCGATAGTTTTCCTTTACATTTTACCATAGCTATGTTATCTTTATATATATTCTCAATGATTTTTACTAAATCCAGTGACATTATTATTAACATACGGTTAATAACCGATGTAATAAAGAATAATGAAATAAAACGTATATAAGTATTTTCAGTAATCGCTTTATTGTAAATCAAGTGAATCATAATTATTAACACAAATCTGTTTTAGTTTTGTTGTGATGTTATGATATACAATGTTTTGATTATCTGGTGAATATACAAACAAATCTAATGGTTTTCCAATACGGGAACAGGCAAGATACAATTGACCATGTGAGAAACATGGGTTTTCTAGATCAATACCACAAACACCTAATGATTGCACCTGGGACTTATTTATGTTCATAGTAAAAGCAAGAGCACTGGAAACTGTAGTCGTTTCAATTCAAATATTACATCAGTCGGAATCATTGGGATGCGTGGTATTAAAACATCTTCTCCTTTATACTTTCCTTTCAGTATAGTTGCTTTTACCACGTTATTCATAAACTTTTTTATCGCTAACCGTGTGCCGTTGCAAACACGCGGTTGATTGGTATTTCTCAACATTATAACTACCGATCCAACCTTTAATTGAAGATTGTGGGCAATCCTGGTAAATCCAGCAAGTTTAAAATATCAGGCGGATAGTTGACGACATCATCTTGGTTAGTAGCCGAATCAACTGATTTATATCCCCCCGATTCGCCTGTAATTTGTTCTTTATTTTTGAATTTTGAAATTTATTTCATTTACATCTATGTTTTTTGCAGCCAATATAGCCCGTTCGCTAACCCAATCATGGTTTCTGTTATTTGGAGCTACATCAGGAAACACCTTTTGAGTAAGTTCTTTTTTTGATCGAGTTAACTGACATAAACTTTGAGGAAAGTTAATGAAACCAGTCAAGGTGTTTATAGGAAATTTGCCACTACCAATGCCAATGAGTTGTTTAGAGAATATGTCTTCAGATTGGTCATTTAGCAACTCGACATGCATATTCTTGCTTAATTGTAATACTTTGACATGTTTCCACAAATTGGAGGACTTTAAACATACATTCAGTTCATCAGCTGACGTTGATCGTGAAATCACTGGCACTGTTTTACGAAAATCTTCTGCTAATAAAATCATTGCACCACCAAATGGGTTATGATTGCTCCGTAGATCTTGGAAGGTTCTATCTAAAGCCTCCAAAGATTTTTTATGTTGACATCGTGCATTCATCCCAAACAATTAATTCACATTGCTGCAAAACCTTTGCCATTGCAGAGTTCTTCGAAATTTTGCAGGTTGGAGTTTCATTGCTGTGCATGTTTAATTGCAATTTTAGTGCTGAATGGGCTGTTCGACCACCTTCAAGCAAAGTTGCTGCAATGTCGTACTTTCGAAAATAAAGTAATAATTCTTCAAACATAAAAGAACGTTCTAAATAAATGTGCTTCCAAAAATATTTAAATAGGTAGAAATTCTATAAAAATAAAAAAAAATTATTCTAATGAAATGTATTTACAATAAATGTTCGAATAAGCCTCCATTAGCAGCAGAACAATAACCCAATCTATTATAAAAGTTTCGTCTAACATTAGTTAATGTTTCTGGACTAATACCTCTCATTGAATCAGAGATCTTTTCTCTTAATTCTTGGAGAGAATTAGGCCTATCGTCTTCAATTCCATATAGCTTGGACTTGATATATCCCCACATAAAAAAATTACAAGGTGGCTACTAATCAATCACTACTACACTACACTACAAACCACTAATCAATCGATTAGGAAAAGTCGCACTGAGATATTCACTGACGATGCGAGAATTATGTGCGGGACAACCATCGTGTTGAAACCATATGGAATCGAAAGGTATTGGTAAATTACGAAGGGCTGGGACAATTTGATTTTGCAGAAGTTCCAAGTATTTCCGCCCAGTCAACATACCGTCTATAAAAAATGGACCAATGACATGATTCCCTATTATGCCTCCCCAAACATTTACTTTTCGAGGACGCTGGGTACGAGCGACATAAATCTGACGAGGATTTCCTCGAGACCAATACCGAGCATTCATTGAATTGTGACGGCCCTGCAATGAAAACGTACATTCATCGGTGAACAAAACGTTCTCTAAAAAATGTTCATCTTGATGTGACATTTCCATTGCAGTTTGACAAAATTCTAAACGTCTATATTGATCCCCAGGGAATTGTTCGTTGGATTTATGAAGTTTATAGTGACGGTATCCATGTCTTTTCAAAATTTTACCTACTCTAAATCTTGAAATTCCATATTGTTCTCCGCGACGAGATGTTGATTGGGTAGTATTTTGCTCAATACTTGCACAAATCAAAGTGTCCCTTAGTTCCAAATCTGGATATACCTCCCTTCGTCTACGAACTCCTCTTGGAGTGAACACGGATCCATAAGTAAAAAAATTACGTATAATAGACTGAATTGTTGATCGTGCTGGAGCCTGCCTATTTGGAAACATATTTACAAATTGTTGTCTAATCATGTTGTCTGATAATCCATTCACATGCCAGACAACCATTTTCACGAATTGTTTTTTCAATAAAAAGTTTCTGTTTACCGTGCAAAAACACTTCGCGGTATGTTATTATTTTTGATGGCTTGATGATTTGGTTAGCTGTAAAGCAGGCAGCTGTTCGCGCGCATGCATTACAATGTTTTGAATTACAAATTGTTTTGAAAATCATTACCTGTACAGAGGAATTGATATTAACACTGAGAATTTAGTGATGGATTTGGCATTAAACAGTCTTAACCGGATTATTTTGCAATCACAACTGAAGACTGTAAAACTGAAATTGAATTATTTTGTATTTCTATTTTTTAACATTGGAATAAGAATAAATTGTAAATAATGAGTTTTTCGAAAACTTTTTACCTAATATGTATCATATTTTCTATTATTTTTTGATTGACTAAAACAAAAATTTTATCCTTCGTGTGAATTGAACCTCCAATCTTCTTGTCACTAGACCACGTCTATAACTATTACGCCAATTCCACACACAATTGTTTTAGGATAGAACATACCTACCTTTAGTTTAATAAAATATTTCAGTTAAGTTATTTTTATTATTAAATAAACTTAAAAATTAATAATTTAAAATCGCTAATAATTAATGTTTTTTACTATAATATATCTTAATTTATTCAATCATTTATTCTAACATCAGAAATTATTAAAATAAAATATTTTCGAGGTCATCCGTATAATTATGACTGAAGTGAAATAGCCACGTCAAGAACTAGCTTTATCTCATACTATCTCACAACTTAATCTGTCTTCTATCCTTTCCGCTATTTTGCCGGGTGGTAAGACACTCATCACTGTATCATCATCATCATCTTGGTGCTACAGCCCTTAGAGGGCCTCGACCTTCTCAAGCTTTCTACGCCATTCTATTCTGTCCCTCGCTTGCATTTTCCAGTTGCCGACTCCGATCTTCTCGGCATCTTGTGTTACCCCGTCCATCCACCTTAGCTTTGGTCTACCCCGTCTTCTCATTCCTACGGGTTGCGCTGTTAGAATCTTTTTTATCATGTTTGACTCAGGGGCCCGGGCTACATGTCCTGCCCACTGCAGGCGGTTTCGCTTAATTATAGTGGTAATATCTTTACCACCAAACGTATGCTTGTAGATATTCTGCAGTTCAAAGTTATATCTACGCCTCCATACTCCGTTCTCACAGACCGCTCCGAATATCTTGCGTAGCACCTTTCTTTCAAAAATGGATAGAGCGGATTTATCTGTTTTCGTTAGCGTCCATGCCTCTGATCCATATGTGAGAACGGGGACTATCAGTGTTCTATACAGCCTTATACGAGTTTTTTGAGACAGACGTTTGTTAGCTAAGTACTTTGATAGACCATGATAACACCTGTTTGCAATTCATAACTCATCACTGTATATTGTATATTTTTCTCGCAAAATAAAAATTTCATTTAAAAAACTCGATGTCGAGTTGGTCCGCTAGTAAGTAGTTAATTCAAGTTATTGATAAAAATATGTGCGCTATATTGTGTTTTTAGTTTATAATTCCTTTTCTTATGCACTTCCGAATAATCCGCTTTTTGTCTATTGTTTTTGTTGATTTGTTTTGTCTCTAAATAACTATTCTTTTATTTTATTCTATTTCTTAATATTATATGAATGTGTACTATATATTTAATGTACCGTTAGAGTCAATCTTAGCATATTTTTAATTATTGAAACAAAAAACCAGACATACCTACCTAATGTCCATCACGTTCTTTCTAAAATAACCAAATTGAGCAAATAACGGCAACGATATATGTCTTTTCCTTGTACTCGTTTTACAAATCAATGACAAATATACACAGAACCAGTTACCCTTTATGTTGTTTGTAATGGAAGTTCATGTATTTCGATACATCCAACTGACATCAAACAGACAGTTACTGCGCTGTGTTATCAATCAACGAGATTTGAAACAGGCCTTTTGTACTTGGAATCGGTCTAGCATTCTACAGAATTTCGATGAATTGTATTACGTAATACTAACTAAAACGTCTTTCGTAAACCCTAATTAGAAATTTTTTCGTAAAATTGCTAAAAATATAGCTTGCTGCAACTGTAGAGATTTACCTACATTTACGTGTAGACTTAATTAATTAATATTTAATATTTAAAATTAAATAAAAGAAAATTAAATAAAACTAAATAAAATTAAATAAAAGTAATATTGTTCTAAAGCTATTTTTTGGTAGCATCTTAAAGTAAGTACTATTTTAATGAGAATAAGCCACAATTGAATTTTAAAATAAGCTTATTGACGTTCTAATTTCCACTTCGGAAGTGAAAATTGAATTTGTTTTTATAATTTTAATTTTTGTTAAATTTATATTTAATTTAAATAAACATCATGTTTTTCGAAGTGGAAATTGAAATGTTAATTAACTTTAACTGTATTTATTGTATTTAAATACAATAAATAAAATAAATAAAATTAAATAAAATTAAATAAAATTAAATAAAATTAAATAAAATTAAATAAAATTAAATAAAATTAAATAAAATTAAATAAAATTAAATAAAATTAAATAAAATTAAATAAAATTAAATAAAAATAAATAAAATTAAATAAAATTAAATAAAATTAAATAAAATTAAATAAAATTAAATAAAATTAAATAAAATTAAATAAAATTAAATAAAATTAAATAAGATTAAATAAAATTAAATAAAATTAAATAAAATTAAATAAAATTAAATAAAATTAAATAAAATTAAATAAAATTAAACAAAATTAAATAAAATTAAATAAAATTAAATAAAATTAAATAAGATTAAATAAAATTAAATAAAATTAAATAAAATTAAATAAAATTAAATAAAATTAAATAAAATTAAATAAAATTAAATAAAATTAAATAAAATTAAATAAAATTAAATAAAATTAAATAAAATTAAATAAAATTAAATAAAATTAAATAAAATTAAATAAAATTAAATAAAATTAAATAAAATTAAATAAAATTAAATAAAATTAAATAAAATTAAATAAAATTAAATAAAATTAAATAAAATTAAATAAAATTAAATAAAATTAAATAAAATTAAATAAAATTAAATAAAATTAAATAAAATTAAATAAAATTAAATAAAATTAAATAAAATTAAATAAAATTAAATAAAATTAAATAAAATTAAATGAAATTAAATAAAACTAAATAAAATTAAATAAAATTAAATAAAATTAAATAAAATTAAATAAAATTAAATAAAATTAAATAAAATTAAATAAAATTAAATAAAATTAAATAAAATTAAATAAAATTAAGTAACATTTAATGGAATTAATTCAAGTTAAATAAAATTAAATAAATTGTAATAAAATTAAATAAAATTAAATAAAATTAAATAAAATTAAATAAAATTAAATAAAATTAAATAAAATTAAATAAAACCAAATAAAATAAAATTAAATTAAATTAAATAAATAGAACTAAAAAATAAATATATAAAATAAAATCAAATTATTAAAAACTAAATAAAATTAAACAAAATTAAATATAACTATATTTAAAAAATAAAATTAAATAGAATTAAAAAAAATTTGGATTTTTAAATTTCTTAAGAACTTATATGAGTGGTATTATTAAAAAAACACAATTCAGTAAAAAGCAGATGTGAAATTTCATTAACCCACATAGTAATAACACGATAGGAGTAATAACTTCTGTTGGCACTCCATAAGTGCCACGCGCCGTATATTGTGTTTGTTATTTCTTGAAAACATATTTTTAAATAGAAAAATTTATAATTCCTGAGTGTGTCGGTCTGTTATAAATAAAATACTTAAATATTGCTTAAACGTTTCGGCTATTTGACATTTTCAATAAACATACACTACATAATACACAATTATATTTTATGTCTACAGTATATGGTGGTTTTACATGGAATACAAAAATGATGTCTGACCCTAAAATACATATGGCAGGTAGAAATGTTTCAAAATCTCCTGGACCTCGTAAATACGCATGCCCGAAAAAATAAATGGATCCTAAAAACATGCACCATTTTAATTTCATAGGAAATTGGTCGACAGGGTAGGATTTGCACGTGCGAATGATGTCGAGTGTTTCCAATAAACATGACATAGGTATTATGTTTCTCTAATCTTAAACATTCAGTTAGTTAGTCATCGCATTTTTATTTAATCTCACATTGAAAGATGTAATAAAAATTTACGACTTCCCGTCTTCAGAATTGCTGTGTAAAAATGTAAAATATTTACATTGCACTAATTTGACTTGTAAATAAACCTTTTAAGAACTGAAAAAAATCTACACGACAAATAAATAAATAACAAATTAATGTATGATAGAAAAATAATAGGATTTTGGTTTTAAATTCAGCAAAATATGTTTATACGAGAGGAAAACCTCGAATTGATTGGGAAAAATATTCGCATGAGATTTTTTGCATAATCACTTAAATAAAAGATCGCAGAATAATTTTCAAGAGGTCGCCCATACAAAAAGTGGTCCTAATTTATTAAACAGTTTTGTATAAATCCATTTTTAGGTTGGGATAAGGGCCTCAAACAACTAAAAACAATGTTTTAAACCAAATAGGCCAAACTAAAGTATAAGAAACTGATAGAACAAGATTTGGTGAATTCAAAAATAATTGTGTGTTTTTGATCCTTAAAAATCGTCACTTTCGTTTTTTTTCAGTTTTAAATTGTATAAGTTGAAAACGATCAACTTTAGAGAAAAATTACAATAAACCTTTTTTATTCAGAATGATCCAGAAGAGCGAAAATAAATTTGTGCTGGCAGATGAAATTGATTTATAGAATTTGTTTAAACAATTATTGTTTAAATAAATTAGAACCACTTCTGCTGGTATTATGTTTTAAGACGAAATAAGTTAAATACAAAGTTATCAATTAATTAAATTGTCTGTGTATTTAAACTAAATGTACACTACCTTTAATAATGAATGTTCTATCTTTCTTCTTCTTTCTCCAGCACGCTGGACTGAACTGTGGAATTTCATTCTTGCACTTGGATGGACGGTGATAAACTATTTACTTTTATGGGGTTATATGACACTCTCTAGATGGTACTGATATTATATACTCAATGTGACTGTGCAACCGGAATAGTCTCTAAGTATTTAAGAATATTAATGCGGCATCTACATGAAGACGGTATATTAGGTTTACGCACGATAAGACACGCACATACACGTTAATTTAAACTAAATAAGAAATGAAATAATTAATAAAATGTTAAAAGAACTAAACAATATACATGGAGGGACGAAATACCTAGCTTGTCACCTTGACTAGTTGGTATTTATAGGTCGTTGTTGTAGCCGTAGTCGTCGTCACTATCAGACAGTTCTGTTTCAGATGATTCGCTATCGTCATCTAAATTTATAATGATTTCATGCGCTTCATCCAGGATGTATTCTCGGCTGAAATACTCTTCTTCTATTTTATTAACATGCCTGCAAGTATTTGCTCATATTTCTGGCGTGATTTCATTTAGCCTGATTTTTGCTAGTTCTAAAACATCTGCTAATTTAAAAGTCGTGTTTCTTGCTGCAACTTCATTTTTTAAAATGGCCCATATCTTTTCAATTGGGTTAAGTTCCGGATGATATGGTGGTAAACGTAAAACCGAGTGGCCGTGCTGTGCTAATAATTGGTCTACAGCATATACTGGATTTTTAGGTTTAGCAATGAGTACCTTACTGTAGAGCTCTGGTTTTGTTTCGCTTTCATCGAAAAATATGTTTCTTTCTGTCAACCATTTTTTCATGATGTCTTTTTCGAAGCCGATTTAGGACATTTTTCAAGAGTCACATTATGATATGAGGCGTTGTCTATTACAAAAACTGAATTGGAAGGTAAATTGGGAAGAAGTTTGTCTTTCAACCACTTCATATAATTCTGGTGATTCATGTCATCATGATAATCACCAGTTTTTTGTCCGGATTTGAAAATGAGAGCAGCATTTTCGACAAATCCATTTTTACCACCACAATGTAAGATCAGTCGTCGCCCTTTAGATACCGGAGATTTTATGCACTTGTTTCGTCCATCATCGCAACCTTTTGGAACTGTGTGGGAACTATGTATATAAGTTTCATCACTATATACAATATTTCTATTGTCAAAAATATTGAGAATTACTTTAAAATTAGTTATAATATAAATAAAAATATCTTACTTTCAGATTTATACTTTTTGAGTTTTCTTAAAAATTCTGTTCGTTTGGCTCTTATGTCAGTTTTTTCGATTAAAAGTTTCCTATTGTCTTACACTGTTCTCCACCTAAATCCTAATTTCTTCACAATTTTTCTGAAGGAAGATAGTTTACCAGTTACAATTCCTTTGTTTCTAACAGATTCGTAAACAGTTTTCATGGTAGGTCTTCTTTTGTGGATAGTAGCAAACGTGTAAATGGTATTTCTTATAACGTGTTCCTCAGATGGATCGACTGATGACTTGGGGTTGGGCTTGCAAATACTTGTTCTGGGTGATACAAATTGTGAAGTTGCTGGTTTGTTTTTACCTTCCTTAATTATCCTCTTCACTGTACTTTCTGAGGTACCAGTTGCTTGAGCCACTCGCTCTATTAGGGGCAAAGGAGTTGTGCAATATCCCAAATCTTTTTCCCGTTTCATAAATAAATAAACGTTAAAAATAATTTGTCTCCCTTGTCCATGGACCACTTTTCCATTGTTACTTTCCCTGTAAAACCGCTAGGTTTTAGATAATAGATAAAATGTTAAATATTAGTTATGTTTAAGAAAAACATTTACAAAAAAATGAATTGAAAAGAAAAGTACTTTAAAAGTGTGTAAAGCATTTAATTTCTAGCTGCGCCCCTTTGGCTTTATACCCTCTATTAACTAAATGCTTTACACACTTTAAAAGAATTTTTCATTTTAATTCATTAATTTATCATAAGCGTTTACAAAACATATTAATTTTTTGCAAAAAATATTAAAATAAACAATAAAGTTATCAGATTTTACACACTTTTAAAAGTGAATTTTTTTAATTCATTAATTTGTCGTAAGTGTACAAAACATATAAGTTATTTTCAAAAAAATATTAAAATAAACATAATTTAACTTACATTTTTAGGATCTCACTATAAAATGTTAAAAACGACTTAAAACGCACTGAATATAAATAGCACCTCACTATAAAATATTAAAAACGATTCTTCACAAAAAAAATTAAAATATTAAAGCTATTTCACTAACGCAAAAAACTAGTTCGTCTCTGTCTCGCTACGATAACGCACTGAACAGAACTGCATGTTTTTGGAAATGCCTGATATTATTGTTTCGTCCGTAAATCGACGTCACTAAATGATGACGTCAGGTCCACGACATTATGAATTATCTCTACTTCCAAGTGGTTCAGGGTTGTATTTTAAATATCTGCCAATGGTGAATTTAAGAAAAAACTTAATTTATTAAATTATGATACATATTGGAAAGTTCTTTGACATCAGTCTTAATATTGATAGAATTTTTAATTTTTTAACGTGAATCATATCCAATATATCAGATCATCAAATCATCAGAAACATCCGGATTTTTTTTTTTTAATTTAAACCCAATGTTATTTAAAACCCAGTCGGATGTTATTTATAAAATAAATTATAAAGACTGCAATTCAACATATATTCGGCAAACACACACCAATATCTACATAGAAGGGTTGTTGCACACAAACATAGTGTACAGAAAAACAAATAAACAAACAAACAGTACAACTTTAACCAAGCATTTTGTAAATAATTAAAATTCTTTTTATTTTGAAAATGCACAGATTTTGACAAAAAAAAAACAAAACTACAGCAAAAGGTGCAGATTGGAGATGATTCGCATAAAAAAGATCAACATTCTATCAATAATAAGACTGATATCAAAGATCTTTCCCGTATGTATTATAATTTAACAAATTGAGTTGTTTTTTAAATGCACCATTGGCACATATTTTAGATCCAATCTTGAATCACTCATACATTGAAGTAACTGCCATATGTATTTTAGGGTCAGATACCATTTTTGCATTCCTTTAAAACCATTAAGTAGTGGTAGACATAAAATATAATTGTGTATTATATAATGTTAAATAATTAAAGTGCTTTATTTAGAATTATTGTATGAAAAATGGATGTACATCAGTTTTGTAAAAGATGTGTTTAGCAAATATTTATTTAAATTACAATTTCAATATACCTCTTTTATTTTAATTTTACTCCCTTTTTAAAATTTATATGATTTTCAAAATAAAAGAATGGGTATTTCCCATAGAATAATTCTAAGACTGTAAGGATTTAATGTTTATGTGCAATAATTCATTTATGAATGTATTGTTACGTTTGTCCAATATATGTTAACAGTCACAACTATAAGCAGCATTATTTATAATTGTTTCTTTTTTTTTATTACCTTGCAAAATTTGCTCAAAATATATTTCTTTTTTAAGTGTCTTCTCAATTTTGAATTTTGGTTATTATCATTACTATTTGATTGGATTTGGTATATATCTGAAAAAAATAGCTAGTTGAAGCTGCAAAATGGATATTTTCTTTCCTTAATACTTTTTTTTGTCACAAAGTTGAAATTGATATGATATTTTATAGAAGTTGAGATTATTTATCTTTTGACTTTTTCTTTTAACGACGCCTTTTTATGGATCCTCTAATGCTTTTCTAAATACAGACACTGCCAGTGCCGTACTAAATGATTTTATAATTAATTAAATAAATTATAATATATATTGATATAACAAACGTGATTTATAATTTTTAATAAATACACAACATAGAAATTATTCAGAGATATAAAATTTTACGATGAAACATTTGGATGGTTCTGAATAAATCCGGAAAAGCCATGTCTTCAATGACCTAGAAATGAAAACTGTTAACAATATCAATGCAGCAAGTTGTGAACAACGACTTCATAAAAAATTTAAATCTACAAAAACATTGTGTGAACCTTCTGTCAGTATATGTTATACTAAAATATTACCAAATTTGATGAACATGTTGTTCCTATTTATTCGCTGAGTAGTTCAGGAAATGAAGCTCGAAAAAAGTTAAAACCTCGCAATTTTTTCGTCCTACATGGATTGAGTTGAAATTTTAACAGAAGGTAGGTGATAGCCCAAGGATCAAAATCTATATCGAACCGAAGTGCGCTGAAGGGTTTTAGGGGTGAAAACTACCCCTAATTGTCAAAAATTATAAAATAACATATTAAACCTGAATATGAGTAAGATTTGATTTGAATTAGTTAAATAATGATTATTTTATACTTTTGAATAGAGTTCCATCATATTTCAACCCTTAAAAAGCAACCCTTGTTAGAGATTAATGTAAAAAAATTACTAATTCTAAAAAAATGATTTCGCCTTGGATCGATTTGGATAAAAATTTGGATTTAAGCTCAACTCACCCTCTGCTTTATAGTTTATGTCATGCCGATGAACCCTGATTGTTCTTAGGGGTGAAAACTACCCCCAGTTTTCAAAAATTGTAAAATGACATTACAAATCTTAAGATGAGTGAAATTTGGTTTGGATTAGTTAAATAGTGATTTTTTTATACTTTAAAATACAATTTCATAAATTTTTAACCCTAAAAAATCAATTGTTATGAATAAATAACAATTTTTTGCCATAATTTTGCAACTTTTCAACTTTTGAAAATCACCCTTTACAACATTGCAGTTTTTATAAACTAATTTAATAGATATGAATTGAAAAAAGTAGAATTAAATACAAAAAAATTTATCAACATAAAAAGGCTTCTTATACATTTACATAAATAGTTGAAAATATTTACATTTATAGGTAAAACAATTATAATATTAATTTTATTCGTCATCAATTACATCTTCATCGTGATCTATGCCATCCTCATCTTCTTCAATTATTGGTGGACTATTATTGCACCCTTCACCTGAGCACCCAGAACAAGTAGAGTTACAGTATAAACCAACTTTTCTGCACCCACATGAAACGCTGCATCCTTTTTTGCATTGGCAAAAAATAATTTTCAAAAGTTCATCGGGTGCAGGTTGTTTGTTCATGCGTACGGGTAATAACAAACCATCTTTGGAATACCATCCCCAAACTCCGAAATGTACTGTACTATACTAATGGAATTTTCCTGAAAAAAAATTAATTGGTTTTTTTTAACGTATTTCCTTCATTTTTAACGATAGAGTGTTACTTCAAAAACGATTTTGTAGAGGTTTTTTAGAGCTACATGGATCTGTAAATTAAATCTTTTTGGAACCCTTGGTTTTTAAATGGGGTGAGTTTAAAGGGCTCGAAAAAGATGGTGCGTGATCGTAAATCGATGCTTTAAAGGGCTATATCTCGCCAAATATTCATTGTACAACAAATCTAAATAAAGGAAAATTTTAGTCATTAAAATAGCTACAATTTAGTACATTTTTAATTTTTTTATATATTCAGTATTTTCGGGGATATTTAAAAAAAGAAGGGTAAAAAATATGAAATTGTAAATCGTTTCTCTCTTTAAGCTGTACTTTTTCTAAAACTAAGCATTTTAAATGGGTCAAACTTCTTGGACGTATTAACAATACATGTACAAAGAGAATTGCAGAAGGGTAAAGATCGATTTTAATTATGGGAGTGGTTAGGGGGTTGTTGTCATCGATTTTTTCGTAAAAAAATGAGGTATTGACCTTATTTTCATCATAATTCACTCAATTTTTGAGCTAGAGTCTTTTTTTTATGATAGGTCTATTTATGCTCTTTAAAAAAGGTTATATGAGTTTTCTTCCAAAAATGCATCATTTTCCAGATATTTGACTTTGAATCTTTCAAATTTGGCATTTGAAGAAAACCGCTGAACATTGATAGGCCGTATTTCGGTTCCTATTATATCGCAAAACATTTTAAAAAATGAAATGTATTTGTCTTTTTAAAAGCTACAAATTTGTTCTCTATAATTTTTTTGATAAAACGCACCATTTTCGAGTTATTCGCGAAAAATCGATTAAAAACGTCGATTTTTTCGTCTAAAAGTTGTTACTTTCAATCGCGAATAACTTGAAAAATATCAGTTTTACAAAAAAAATGTATAGAACATTTTTTGTTTAGAATCACTTTTTTAACCGAAACCTGTAGTTAAAACGTAAAAAAAAATTTTCTCCCCCGAGATGGGGTGGCAACCAACCCCAAGGCTTTGGCGCACTTTAGTTCGATATAGATTTTGATCCTTAGGCTATTACCTACCTTCTGTTGAAATTTCAAGTCAATCCACGTAGGACGAAAAAATTGCGAGGTGAAATGCTTCATTTCCTGGACTAGAGCAAGTAATTATGTTAAAAAAGCAAGAATTATTTTCTTCTGTTTTTGTGATAAACGTAGATAAATATTTATATAATATTAAAATTTTTAATAAATCCTGCTATGTAATTGTGCAAATGTCCATAGTACGCTAATATAACACTGATCCATATCATAAAAAGCTATGTTTTGTTGACATTCAGTATACTAAATCTGCGCAAATGGAGAAAAATCTACTTTGGATGTAAAGTACGAAAGTGCGAGATTCCAACACTCCAAATCTAAAGTTATTTATGTTTGTTATTTGGTATGCATGCCGGGATTTATATGGCAAAAAATTTCATGACATTTATATGTAAAGAGGATTTTAGTTTTATCCTGTTTTAAAGTCTTTTCTTTTAGGAATGAACAAACATCATATAAATAAAATAAAAGAATTTACTAACTGGCACAAAAAGTTAAGTAAATATAAAATAACTACAAAGGGTGTCTCGTTTCCCAGCACGTTACTCAAAATTTTTGTTATATTTCTGATTAAAGTTGGCAATCATTTTAGCTGAATAAAAAATACTTCATAGTGGCAAATACATTTACCGTTTCTTAAAATCTTTTCCATGAAAATAGACAGACAGTTTTGTACATTGAAAAAGTTTCATTTACTTTTTGAACACATATTCAAGTAACTTCCAAGCAGACAGTTATAGCACTACAATTTAAAATTATCAGAAAATATTAAAGAATCTATTGGCATCAAGAAGAGATTAGGCTGTGTCAATTTTAAGTCTTCCCATCTTAAGGGTACGGACATATCGAAGATACATGGATGTGTGCGGTGTATACCTTCATTTTCTTATCAGATCGCACATACCAAGAATGTATCACACGTTTACCCTAGCGACCTATCATCCCAGGTTACAGCGATGTCAATCTTCTTCTTCGCCTGCTATATCAGAATTATCCGACCTTGGCGATCACCATTGCGAAGGCTTCTCGATCTTCTGCAATATGGAATAATTGTCCTGCATTTGATATCTGAGTCCATTCACGAATGTTTTTTAACCAAGAAACTTGTTTTCTTCCTACACCTCTACTGCTCTCTATTTTGCCTTTAAGGATCAGTTGTAATATTTTATATCGACTTCTCCTTACTATATGTTCCAGATAAGGCATTTTTCGATGTTGCGACATTGCGATGTCAATGTCAGAACAAAATAGTTTGTTTTACATTGCGATCGAGTTGTTGATCGCCTGGTAAATTACAAGTTTATTGGCGATTTTCAAACCACGTGATATTCGTCGTAGATACGGATGGTATGAACCATTTACTGAAAAGTATACAGACTCATTTTCATATAAGCATAAAATCTGTCTAAGTGGTGTTACTTAAGCTCTTTAAATAGGTGATGGTAGTGTCCTAGATACTGCCTATTTTGATTTATAGGATGAGCTAAAAACTGACGATTTAAAGAATTACAAATGATCCAGTACTTTTTTCTTGAAGACATGCATTCACTGTCATCACTACTGTTGCTCATGTACATAATTTTATAATGTAAAAAAGCTAACATTCCTGGAACACATGTCAATCACCTCAAAAACTGCAAAGAACACTGAAAGGAAGGTATCTTCGGTGTGTTCTGCTTGTCATCGATGTAAACCTCAACCGCGATCGCGACCTCCACCGCGCACATCCATGTATCTTCGGTATGTTCGTAACCGTAAGTATAAGTCGCCAAGTTAAAGCTTAGTGCTCACTTTTTTTGTTACTAATAGCAAAAATGGTATATTCTGAGCACTAATATTCGTATTAATTCATATTTGTATTTTTTAAAAGAGAACATAAATATACGACATAAACGATTGAAATAACAAGATACAATATAAATCACACAAAATGGTAAAAGTCTTGAAAGAGTATTATACCTACCTGCACATTTAAGTTAGATGACACTAACCTGAAATCAAATGACACATCAAGCTCAAGGAATGAGGAGAACAGGACATGAAGAATAGAGATAAAGAAAGTCATCGAAACCAACAAAAATTATAAGTAGTAAAGCTGGAGTTGAAGATGGAATAGAACCAGGAATCAAACAAAGGATGGGCGAGGGTGCTACGGACTGGTTTTGAATTATATGTAATGAAGCATTGAAGCAATGCTTAAAGTAAAGATACAGATATTACAGGTATGTGGTACTCTTTTGTAAGAGTATTCGCATTCAAAAAAGAGCCTCCCTAGTACCCATACCATTTCAGTAACCAAACTGCTCATCAGCAGTTATCCCCTCCCAAAGTTTATATAACATGTGACAATGCAATACTTTTGGAAAAAGTTTAAGTGTGTCACTTATTAAAGTGATAAGTCGATACTTCCTACATTGTCTGGCATTCATTTTCTTGAGAATAGTTATAAATATTTATTCTAGCCAGTTGACTAATAATTTACTGTTGCTGTATACATTCTTAAAGAATAAGGTGATAATCGCAACGCTCTCGTCATCTAATAGTTGTAAGAATTCTACAGGTATTTCGTCAAGACCAGAAGCTCTTCTTCGTTTCGCTTGGTCCATGTCTGAACTTCTGAGATTAGAATTGGTAGGCCAGTATCTCGGTTAGATGTTATTTCTTGGTAGATTCTTTGGTCATCTTTGAATGAGTCTATCATGTAATTTTCCCATTCTGTACAGCGCTTTTTAATACCACTTATAATTCTACCAGCAGTCTTGTAATATATTTTTAATGTAAATCTTCCTTTGGCCGATTAATTCTTTTAGTTTTTTATGTAAATAGAAGCTGTCATGTCGTTGCTCCAGTTTCTGAATATCTAAACAGAATTCTTGTATCCATCGGTCGTTTGCAACTTTAATTCTTTTACAGATTTCTTTATGTAATTTATTGTATTTTTTTCTGTTTATAGATTTGTACTGCCTCCGAACGTCCCTTAGATCCAAGATGTCTTGTATCATCCAGTCATTTTTAACTGTTCGTTGTCTTAAAAGATTTTCTCGAGATGCAGTGATTATTTGGTTTCATTTGTTTCCAGCAATCATTATTGTTGTTGGGAACAACTAAACCTGATCCCAGTCTGTTTGAAAACTATCCAGAGACAATCTGGAAATTTTGAATGTGTTTCATCTTTTAATTTTTTTAATACACAAGAAAGGAAGAAATGACTATAATAATGGGTGATTTAAATGCAAAGATAGGAAAAGGCTGAGTCGACAATATAATAGGTGATTAATGGTTTAGGAATAAGGAATGCTAGAGGCGACAGATTGGCTCAATTTTGTCAAGAAGAAAACCTGGCAATTATGAACACATGTTTTCGATTACCACTCCGTAGACTGTATACCTGGAGGTCACCACAGGATAATGAACAAAATTGCATTAGAAATTTGACCGACAGTTTAAGTGCAATAACTATTCTCTTTAACAACATATACAGATCTGGTAAGATACCTACAGAATGGCTGCTATCGACCTTTGTTCCGCTACCAAAAACCAAGAACCCCAAACACTGTAATGACTATAGATTAATCAGCTTAATGTCACACTTATTAAAAACATTTTTAAAGATTATACATGCAAGAATATTCAGAAAGTGCGAAGCGGATATGAGTAATAGACAGTTTGGCTTTTGTAACGGCTTCGGAACAGTGGAAGCTCTGTATAGTTTCACAATTCTTGCCAAAAAATCTTTTTGTTGCGTTTATAGACTATGAGAAAGCTTTCGGCAAAGTTAAACATAACATTGTCATGGAATGTCTAAAGAGAAAAGGACTCGACAAAAATGACACTAACATAGTGAGAAATTTCAATTGGAATCAACAGGCTGTGGTAACATTATATGGACAGGGCTGTGTACTTTTACCATTACTTCTTCTTCTTCTTAACATGCCATACACCAAAGTGCGTAGGCGACTATCTCATTACTAGAATTCTGTTCTTGTCGGCGTGACACAGCTCGCCTGTATTGTGTATTCCTGTCCATTCTTTAATATTCCTTAACCAGGATAATTGTTTGCGGCCGGCTCCTCTCCTACCTTCGATCTTCCCTTGTAGGATTAACTGTGGTATTTCATATTTTGCTCCTCTCAATATGTGCCCAAGGTAACCAATCTTGCGTTTTTTAATTAATTTAAAGAGTTCTCTTTCCACGCCGGCTCTCTTAAGGACGTCATCGTTTCGAACTCTATCCACCCAAGGTATGCGCATCATTCTTCTTAATGACCACATTTCAAATGCTTCAAGTTTGTTGATAGATGTTTTTTTCAAAGTCTACGTTTCCATGCCATAAAGCAAGATGGACCATATGTAGCACTTGACCATTCTGTAGCGTATTTCGAAATTTAGGTTTTGATTACATAGGAGCGGTCTGAATTTCACAAAAGCTTGTCTTGCCATTTGTATTCGGGTTTTTATCTCTTGTTGTGGATCCGATTGGTCATTGATTGTGGTGCCAAGGTATTTAAAAGTTTTCACGCGTTTTATGCGATCGTCACCTATGCATATTATCGGGTTTTCTGGAGGGTTTCTGCTAATGACCATATATTTCGTTTTCAAAATGTTGATTTGAGGCCATATTTTTTACCTATGCTATTCACCCTATCAAGTAATAACTGCTGATCTTCCAATTTATCATTTATCACCATTACTATTTAATATATATTCCGAAGAGTTATTTACCAAGCACTTGAAAACTGTACAGAAGGGATCAAGATAAATGGTGAAAATATAAATGACATCCGTTATGCTGACGATATATTCATTAGCGCTGAAAGTAAGACAGATCTGCAGACGTTACTAAACACAATTTGTGATACTGGAAAACAGTTTGGTTTAACAATAAACATAAAAGAAAAACATAAAATAAACATAAAGAAAACAAAAAACAAAGGTTATAAGTAAGAGGGGCAAAGTCATTACAAATATCCAGATTTAAAAGAAAGATATTGAGCAAGTGGACAAAATGAAATACATAGAAGTCTGGATTATGGAAAATCTGAATCCGAAATCAGAAATTCGCTCAAGAATAGAGCAATCAAGAGCAGCCTTTTTGAAAATGAGAATGAGAATGGGAAGAGACAGAGAACTTTTGACCACCATTAAAAGGTGAAAGACAGCATGTTTGAGGCACATACTTAGAAATGATAAGTACGAGTTGTTGCAGCTGATTATGAAGGGTAAAATCGAAGGAAAAAGAGGTCCTGGTAGACAACACGTATCCTGGCTGAAAAACATTCGCGACTGGACCGGGTTAAACACAGACGCTCTTAAGAAAAGCAGAAGATAGAGATGAATTTGCAATGGTTATAGCCAACCTTCATTAGTGGAGACGGCACTAGAAAAAGAAGAAGAATTTTTTTATTACCGTCTCTACAAAACATGTAACTTATTTTAAATAGAATGTCTCAAATTTCAAAATTACAACCCTTGGTAAAATCTTTAGTCTTAAAGTGTGGTCTAGGTCTGTATTTTGCGATCTCTAGTTCACAATTTACACTTTTTATTCTTTTCAAGACTGACTTGAGTTTTGTCTCACTAATACACAGTGTATTATATACACGTTTATGTACGGATTGAACTCATCGCAAAGATCCTCCATTGGCTTTTCAACAGTAAAATAAGCGTGCAAATTAAATATTACTTGATTTAAATCTAAAACGTGTCCACCATTTTCGCTATCAATACACAAATAAACTCTTTCCATTCACAACTACTACTTCTTCTTCTTCAAGTTCCGCTCCTATCGGAGATTGGAAATCATTCTGGCAATTATAATTTTGTTGGTTACGCGCCTGAATAGTTCAATTGAACTGCATCCAAACCATTCACGGAGATTGCGTAGCCACGAGATTTTACGTCTTCCTACGCTTCTTCTGCCTTTGATTTTTCACTGCATTATATTCCTTAGTTGTTCGTATTTTTTACCTCTCATGATGTGCCCCAAGTATTCCAATTTCCTGATTTTTATGGAATTTAAAACTTCGCATTGTTTTCCTAGTTGTTCGAGAACTTGTTCGTTTGTTTTGTGACCCATCCATGATATTTTCAAAATACGTCGGTAACACCACATTTCGAATGCTTCTAGGTTTTTAATGTTGGATTTTTTAATTGTCCAAGCTTCAACCCCATAAAAGAGGGGGTAGAGAAAATATTACATCGAAGCATTCTTATTCGGAGCGATGTATTGATATCGCGATTACAAAAAAGTTTTCTCATTCTATAAAAGTTGACCGTGTAATTGCAATGCGGCATATTATTTCTTTTGTCTGATCAGTATCTTCTGTGATCCATGCTCCAAGGTATTTGTACGAAGATATTTGTCCAATTTCTGTATTATCTAGTACTAGCTTAACTTTGATGTTTTGTGCTTTTGTAAATACCATGAACTTGGTTTTCTTCAAATTTATTTTTAGTCCATAATCGTTGCAATATATATTTAGTTGTTCAGCAAGGTGTTGCAGTTCTTCTAGTGTTTCTGCCAAAAGGACGGTGTCGTCAGCATAAATATCTTTATAATAAGCATAACAACAGCATAACAACAGCATAACAACTACTACTATGAGAAACTTATTAGGGTACCATTCATTTGCAATCGGTTTGGGAGTATCGCTAAAGTAAGGTATCAGTTTCTTCGAATGGTCAAAAATTCAAGTATAGGCTATGAGGAATTCAATAAATATATTCGCTTATGTGAATTTCTTAGAGCTCACTGATTAGTACCCCATTAAATTTTTAGTAATAACTAATCTGGTTGTAACAAATATTTTGCACGTAAATATAAAATAAAAATATGTTTCAAAAATTTAAATCTTTTCATAAGCTTGTTACTATGGAACGATCTTTAACATTGAGCAAAAAAAATGCTACTTCAGAAGAGTTATATCAGAAAAATTTACTGTAAATACATAAGTCCTTAATACTGTAAAAAATATTAAAACAGTATATTTTTTAATTGAATTTTTAAATTACTTGTTTCACACTTTCATTACTAGAGCAATTTACTTAGAATGGACCACGGGCTGTCGAGTGTCTATAGCCCAGTCTGGTTAAAAAAAAAGGTGGAAAAATGTTTCGCAGATATCTGAAGCTTTTAAGACATAGGTGGGGGATACTAGATGATGAATAGATGAAAAGATACTCCTAGTTTTACCTTGCGTTTTTTTTAAGCAATAATTTATGGTCACAATTTAATTTTTTGTCTATAAATTTTTTCCCTTATATTTTAAATAAACAGTATTTATGTCATTTTTTTATGTCAAGAATATCTTTTGTCTCTTTTTTTTTTTTTTTTTTTTAAGGTTAAAATACGTTTATTGACGTTTCAATTTCCACTTCGGAAATCGTTCTCAAAATACAAACATTAGTAAATTAAACAAATTTTGTTTTTTGTTACTTAGTAAATAAACTAAAAATATTAGAAGAATTTTTTCACTAAGTAACAAAAAACAAAATTTGTTTAATTTACTAATGTTTGTATTTTGAGAACGATTTCCGAAGTGGAAATTGAAACGTCAATAAACGTATTTTAACCTTATTAACAAAATAAAATGGTAATAATACATTTAAACATCAACGAATTACCATCTTTTAGATTTGTGCGAAATTTCCCCCCGATCAGTCAAATATTTTATAAGTTATTTAATTTGTTTATACCTGAGGCTAATTCTTTAAACTATTGAGCTTGCCCTATGCATGATGCTAGACACATTCAGCAAATTTCATAGGTTTCTTTAAGACTTGGACTATCTCAGAAGTTAAATGCATATTGAGTTTTCATCAAAATTATTTACAAAATAAACGTTTGAAAAAGGGGTATGTTTTTTACTTATAAACAATTGTAATAACTTCTATATTTTTCAAGCTACAGACTTGTACATACAACCATTGGATAGCTGGTAAAAAAGCTCACATTAAACAATAAAAAACCTTCTATGACCAATAGGAACGAAGTTAGTGACTATTTTTAAAAAAATCATATCTACATTGTTTATAAACATTAAGAAGTCAAATTTGCACAAATTTTGAATAAAAGTCTAAACTTTATATTGAAACTTATAGCTATAAAATTTATCTAATTTTTCGAAAGGACGGTACTTTCGAAAGATCGACATAGGAAAGTGGAGAGGATATCTGTTTCAGCTCCGTTTTTTTTTCGGCATCGGAACTTCAAATTGCAACACGTAGGAAAAATTATTTACATTATCTCGGCTTCCTTTGCAGCTGCAAGCCTCTTTTTTTTATTCTGGGGTAGCTCGTCGAAATATGAATAACTACATAGTTTTCACTGGCCGGAAAATATGGGAAAACTCGGAAAAATTGAGTCCATTTGAAATTCACCCTAAATACTTACTTTTTTTTAATTTGCTCGAATATTTTGTCGCAGTATTAATAATGATGACATAATTTTCACCCCCCATAAATCTCGGAAAATCAACATATGTTTTTTCATGTTATATCAATGATTTAATAATACTTATATATTTTATAAATTAAATTGCAGGTAATTTTTTACACATTCTATTATTATATTCCTTATATTAATTATAATTGTTTTATTTTTATAATTAACAATATTGATTTTTATTCTATTTTTCTTACAAATATGATGTACAATATTAATCTAATCTGCCTTACTGCTTTGATAAAATAAGTCGATTTTTTCATCACTTGCCTTATTAAATTTTGCAATGTTTATTGAACTTTACTTTTTTTATTTTCTTTACATACATTGGTTTAAAAGTTAAAATTTGGTTTATTTATTCGACTTCACTGTCAGGTCTGAACCTTTTTGTTGCAGGTTGTTTGTCTTCACTTATTAAGTCAGTCTTTTCATACATTAACATATTAATGGGCGATCTTAATGCCAAGGTGGGTCAAGGTAAGGTAGGTAAGGAGAACAAGTAGGAAAATATGGGCTTGGAAACAGAAATGACAGAGGAGATCGATTGATTCAATTTTGCCAAAGTGAAGACTTCGTAATAACAAATACCTTTTTCAAATTACCTCCTCGACGGTTATATACATGGACATCTCCACAACATACCAAAGAAAAAATAGTGAGAAATCAAATAGACTACATTATGATAGCAAGGAGATATCATAATACTGTTAAATATACTAAGACGTACCCAGGAGCTGATATAGGCTCAGATCATAACCCGGTAGTTACTGTGATAGAGGCGAGACCAAAAAAGATTAGAAGACCACACAGAAAGTCACTAGATTTAAATAAACTTAGAAACAAAAATATACGACAAGAAACAGGAGAAGAAATAAATGAAAACCTCTGTTTAGTGTAGCAACAAATTAACGATACAAACAACGTTAACCAAAAATTAAAGGACCTACATAAATACAGCTATACAAACAGCAGGAAAGAAACATCTTACAAAAACAACAACAAAGAATAAGGGGTGGATGACACAAGATATACTAGACTTGATGGAACAAAGAAGAAAGATGAAGAATTACCCAGACAAATACAAAAAAATAAATAAACACATAAAAAAGAGAATAAAAGAAGCCAAAGAGGAGTAGATTAAAGAACAATGTGAAGAAATGGAAACCTATGAGAAAAAGTACGATGCGTTCAATATGCACAAAAAAGTAAAAGAGATAACAGGAAGCATAAAGAAATGCCAAATAGGTAAACTTAAAGACAAAGATGGAAATCTTATTGTAGATCTAGAGAATAAAATAAAAAGATAGACAGAATACCTGAATGATTTATTTGAAGACGATAGAAACAACTTAACTCAGATAATCAATGCAACTGGGCCAGACATATTGAAAGAAGAAGTAGAATACGCAATAAGAAACGCTAAAAATGGAAAAGCAAATGGACCTGATGAAATTCCTACAGAACTGTTGAAGTTTTTGAATGATAAATCCGTAATCATAATATTAAATTTTGCAGCGAGGAGCTAAAACAGTTTCCCCTCCACTTTCTTATGTCGATCTTTCGAAAGTAACTTCGTTTCGAAAGGTTTTAAGTTTCGAAAAATTGGATCAATTTTATAGCTATAAAATTCAATATAAAGTTTAGATTTTCATTCAAAATTTGTGCAAATTTTACTTCTTAATGTTTATAAACAATGGAGATATAATTAACAAAAAAATTGTCGCTAACTTCGTTCTTATTGTTCATAGCAGGTTTATTATTTTTTGTTAAATGTAAGTTTTTTTACCAGCTATCGAATGGTTGTACGTACAAGTCTGTAGCTTGAAAAATATAGAAGTTATTACAATTGTTTATAAGTAAAAAACATACCCCTTTTTCAAACGTTTATTTTGTAAATAATTTCGATGAAAACTCAATATTCATTTAACTTCTGAGATAGTATAAGTCTTAAAGAATCCTATGAAATTTGTTAAATGTGTCTAGCATCATTCATAGGGCAAGATCAATGGTTTAAATAATTAGTCCCAGGGATAAACAAATTGAATAACTTTTAAACTATTTGACCGATCGGGGGGAAATTTCGCACAAATTTAAAGAACGGTAATTTCACAATGTTGAAATGTATTAATAACATTTTATTTTGTTAATGAAAAAATTAATTAAATTTATAAATTAGTGCAAAAAAACTGCTTTTTTGCAAATATCTCCGTAAATTATTTATCAATTTTAATTGAAAAAACGGGAAAATAAAGATATTCTTGATATAAAAAAATGGTATAAATATTGTTTATTTAAATTATAAGGGAAAAAACTTATAGATAAAAAATCAAATTCTGACCATAAATTATTGTTTAAAAAAAAACGCAAGGTAAAAATAGGAGTATCTTTTTATCTATTCGTCATCTAGTAACCTTCACCTATGTCTTAAAAGCTTCAGACATCTGTGAAACATTTTGCCGTGAAATCGATGATTTTTGTTTAACCAGACTGGGCTACTAGTGATCATCCAAAACTAACTATTTTATTATCGGCTAATGAATTAAATCAATAGTAAAAATCCGAAAAAAAAGTTTTAGAGTCTCATTTGCCAATTTGACACAATTTTTTTTATTATTACTGTCGTTCTGACTTTTAATCGTATCTGTACTGTTTATTCATTTTATCTAAATGCGTAAACTGCTTCTGATTTTTTTGGACAATAAAAGTTAATTGAACCATTTTATTCCAAAGAGTTACTGAAAAAAATGATTACTAAAGCAATAATTACTTGCTACAAAACAAATGTAAATTTGCTTTGTAACACCTCACAGCATCCATATTAATCTAATTAGAAAAAGTGTCATTTTCTCAGAAAACATTAATATTTATTAGTGCAAATGTATTCACGGTTTCAGTGAAGCTGTTAGCATAATTTTCTCGTGAAGCTAGTAGTGCGGTAGATTATCATGAAGGAGACGCGTTTTAGGGACCACGCAATTATTCTACGTTTAAGCACTCGAATATGGTCCTGAAAAATAACCATTGGGATTGTTAGAATAAGGAGGGCGTTTCTTCAACGTGAAATACGTTAGACATAAATAAAACAGTTGATTTGGAAAGATGATTTACTTCTAAAAACGATGCAAAAACGTGGGCGGAATGGTAATGAGTATTTTGCTACACTGAAATATACGTTAAAATTTTTAAATATATAAGAGTATAAGGGTCCGTAGAAAAACGAGTATACGAATTATTTAGCAAAAGCTGCTTTATGTTTAAAACTATTATATCATATTGCCAAGATCGACTGAAAATGCTATATGAATCAGTTATTTATGAAACATCTTCTTCTTCTTAAAGTTCCATATCCTATCGAAGGTTGGATATTATAACGGCTATGGTCACTTTGTTGGCTGCTGCTCTGAAAAGTTATAGTAAACTACAGTTAAACCATTCTCTAAGGTTCTTCAGCCAGGAGATGCGTCTTCTTCCTATGCTTCTTCTTCCTTGGATCCTTCCTTGCATAATAATTCTCAGCAGTTCATATTTTTCTCCTCTG
This sequence comes from Diabrotica undecimpunctata, assembly GCF_040954645.1. Classification (NCBI taxonomy): domain Eukaryota; kingdom Metazoa; phylum Arthropoda; class Insecta; order Coleoptera; family Chrysomelidae; genus Diabrotica; species Diabrotica undecimpunctata. The sequence continues at coordinate 48,702,096 of NC_092809.1, forward strand.
GTTATGTGATCCAAATACTCTAGTTTTCTTCTTTTTATGCTGTTCATAATTTCTAACTCCTTATTTAGACGTCGTAGTACCTCAGCATTGGTAATCCTTTAAACCCACTGAATTTTTATTATTCTTCTGTAACAACACATTTCGAACGCTTCTATTTTTCTTATGTGTTGTTTCTTCAATGTCCAAGCTTCCATTTCGTATAGTAAGATAGAAAATATGTAACATCTTAGAGCCCTCAATCTGAGATGCAACTAAAGGTCTCTGTTGGTAAGCATTGTCTTCATTTTCACAAATGCTTGCCTTGCAGTTTCAATTCGGACTCTGATTTCTCTGCTTTGGTCATTTTTGTCATCAACCCAGGTTCCCAGATATTTGTATGTCTCTACTTTTTCTATTTGGGTTTGCTCTATCATTAATCTTTCATTTCCATGTTGCGTTTTTGAGACAATCATAAATTTAGGTTTTCTCTTATTTATTTTTAGTCCGTATCTAATGCAATAATCGTTAATTCTATTTACCAGTTCTTGTAGCGATTCCAGGGTGTCTGCCATTATAACGGTGTCATCATTGAATCTTATGTTATTTACTATTCTTCCGTTTACAGAGATTCCATCACCCAGATCCGCTATCGCTTCCTGGAATATTGCTTCACTGTACACGTTAAACAGTAATGGTGACAGAACACAGCCCTGTCTTACTCCTCTCTTTATATCTATATTTTCGGACTTTTGTTCATCTATCTTTATTTTGGCCTTTTGATTCCAATACAGATTGATAATGATTCGTAAGTCTCGTCTGTCTATATCTTTGTTTCTCAGTACTTCTATTAGTTTTTCATGTCGGACCCTGTCGAATGCCTTCTCGAAGTCGATGAAACAGTAGTAAATATCTAGGTTCATATCTAAGCATCTTTGAGAGAGGACATTAAAAGCAAACAATGCCTCTCTCGTTCCCAGTCCCTTGCGGAACCCAAACTGAGTATCATCCATATCATCTTCTAGTTTTCTATATAATCTTCCATGAATCACCTTTAGAAATATTTTGAGGGTATGGCTTATTAGTGATATTGTCCTATAGTCTGAACAATCTTTGGCATATACTGTTTTTGGTATTGCTACAAAGGTGGACACCAACCATTTCTGTGGGATTTTTCCAGTTTTATATACTTCATTAAATAGGTCCAGAAGTACAGGTAGATTTTCATCGTCTAGACATTTCAATAGTTTCGCAGGTATTTCATCTGGACCTACAGTTTTCCGTTTTTTTGCGTTTCGTATTGCTTGTTCGATTTCCTCTATTATGATCTCTGGCCCCGTTTCGCTGTCGATTTCTTCCGGTTCTTGTCGATTATCCTCAAACAGATCTGTTATGTATGTCTTCCATTTTTTTTAATTTCTATAATGATTTTTCCATTTGCGTCTTTCATAAAACATAGTAAGTCATAAAACTTAAATTTTATAGGAGAAACAAAAAACCGTTTCCAGGATATTACATGTTATAAATTATTTTAAATATACAAAATACTGACAATAGGGTTTAAATGAAACATGACAAGGGTAAAACTACAAAATTTTGAATCTTAGTTTCAGAATAATTTTTCAAATAAGTGCTATGACTTCATAAATAAACATAGTTGTTGATATATATTTTTTCTCTAAAACATAAAAATAAGCTATTAACGTGAAAAAATAACAAGAAACTATTGCCAAAAAACGTTTATGTGCTTTTATAAACTGAATTACATGTGGTGATGTAAGAAACTATTCCTTATTGGTGAGTTGGCCGGTCTTATAACGTATTATAAAATTCTTTGTGCTCTTTTGGTAAGTACTGAAGTATGTTCTTTAAATCCACTATCTTCTCTCTCAAAATAGGACATTGCGATTGAGAAACTTAAGTAGTAGGTAGTTGAACATCATACTGCCCTGGCTTTTTTAAAGTAAACGTCCTCCTTATAGCGCCGTCAATAAAATTACTAAGAGTACCTTTTGTTTTTGAGTCAAATACAAATTCGTTGTATTCTGAAATTTTAAAAGGTTTTTTCCTTTGTGCTTTGTTCGCAATACATTTAATAGAATTGGTAACTTTTTTGTAGAGAGTGAGCCTCCATTTTTGAAAATCAAGAATATCTGTAGTATCAACTAGCTTTACTAAATACTTATGTTTCTTTCCAAGGCGTAGTATTAGTTCCATGACTTCTTTGACAGTGTAATACCGATCTGTTCGATGGTACCTCTTAAAGGCAATCTATAGAAAATTTTTTTGAATCGGCCCATATCTGTCAATGCCAAGAGAAAACGTATCATCGAATGATTTTTGTTTTGTCCTGCACAGTTGTCACTGTACAGGTACAAATTTTCAACGCTAGGCAAAGTATAAATATTTAAGTAATCCAATAGGTAGGAGCAAACTTCGTTTGATCCTTTCTTAGCAAGGCCTTCATGTTATAGGTAAAACATAGCAGTTTCATCACCAACATTATGAATTAAGAATGGAAGCACGGATAATTGCCTATAATAGTTTATTTCCTGAATAGGAATGCATAAAAGTAAAATGATCTGCATATAGTCAAATTTTAAACAAAGTGATGTGCCCTTACTCGCTTTATATAGTTCTGTTGTATCCCTTATAGATTTGTAAAATTTGTTACTCCTCTTTTTGTGGGCAAGCAATTCAGCAGCAGCAATACGTTTTGCAGTATCGTTAAGTGTTGTGTTTTTCAGTCTTAACGTTAGTCTTTCACATTCACAGCACGTGTCCACTTGGCTTCGTGGCCGTCCAAAGTAGTAGTTAAACCTCTCTTTAAAAATTTTGTAATGGAATGGATATCCTACTTTTGTGTCAGGGTACCTAGTTTTAAAAAGATCGTACATAATTTTTATGTTCAGGGTTGAACAAAGATATTCGACTTCTTGTGTAGAATAATGACTTTTTCTAAGGGAAAACATTGAATGTGATCCATTATTTGAGCAACAGTGTTGGCTGGATTGGTTTTCCTGTTATTCTGCTGCCCTCTCTTATCTTCAGGAGTTTTCTTCTATCTTCTATCTTTCAAAATTAGTAAATTTTGTAAGCGATTGTAGTAGTGTAGTACACCTTTTCTCTAGTTTCGTTTAACACTTTCACTATCACTTATTTTGGTTACTAAAATACGAATGTAAAGCAACAATAATGCTTTAGCAACGACAGAGGACAAACAAACAAAAGTTAAGTTAGAGGTTGTATGTATTCTGTTAAATTGGTAGATGAACGTTTATTTGTGAAACATATCTTTCATAAATAAACTGAACGAAATATGATCTGTTAGTGAGGAACCTGTACTGTAATAGTACTTAATATGTTTTATCAGCAAATGATGCACCTATGTGTAAACATTGGTTTTCTCTCAAATTGTCAATTTCTGGAAATGGGCGACGTAATATATTTCTAAAAAACTGATTCGTGTATACTTTGGAACAAAATCTAAAAAAATCTTAGGAAAAAAATAGATAAATCTACTTAGTATTGATTGCTTTTAAAAGTGTCTTTAACACGAAGTAGCACTAAAAAAGCAAAAAAACAAATGCAAGAAAGAAGCTTCAAGAAGAAATAATACATAATTTTAACACAGACCACGGGGTAAAGCAGGGAGACCTTATCTCCCCAACACTATTCACATGGTAATTGAGCAAATACTAAGCAATCCAAATATCAACAAGCAGAATAGATTTATAAAATATTATTCATATAGTTGTGTATGCAGATAATTTAGTAGTCTTACAAAAATACAAAAAAAAGCAAAATCTAATGTTACCATTATAGTTCTGAAGCTATTTTCTTGTGGCATTTCGATAAAATCTATTATTTTTATTAGGAATAAACCAATTTAGTTTAAAATATGTTAATTTTGACGTATCGATTTCCACTTTGAAAATTGTTCTTAAAATACAAATTTAACAAATTTTACCAAGATTCTGAAACTGTTTTCTTGTGGCATGTTTAATTAAAATATTATGTTTATACTAGAACGTGACCCGATTCTAAGGGTGCGTTCATTACGGAGACCATCGCATGGTATCCTCGCCTAGAACAAAGCACTGATAGCACAGGAAAATAAGCATTTTTACATGACACTCGTCCGGTCAGCCAAACGACAATTGTTTTAAGTAGTGTGGACCTCTGTAATAAAAACCTATATGTTTCCTTTAGTCGATTTTTTTGACTTTAGTTATTAACAAATTAAGTTAAAAAAACGAAAAATTTTTGCTTTTTTCGTCTATCAGCAAAAAATGAAGCATTTTAAACAAATTTTAGAAGAGAAAAAACTTATAAGTTTCATAAAAACTTTCAAAATAGCGTTTTCTAAATGTTTCTATCTTTATTTGTTACTAAGGAAGTTGCAAAATAAGTCAAAAATTTTGGTTTTTTATAAATGTTAATAACTTTTTTGAAAATAAACTTATAACATTTATATTGCATGGAATGCTGTGTCTTATAGTACTTAAAATACGGTCAAAATTTCAAAGTGATCGGTCAAATATTTTAAAAGTTATTTTATTTGTTTATTTCAAATTAATTTTTTTTCCAACAATATAAGTCAGAAAATTATATAGTTTTAGTAATTGTAAGGATAGTTTCTGGAAGAAGAAGACTTGTTCTAATATTTGCATTAAAAAAATTAAGAAAATTAATTTTAAATTATGCAGAATAATTTTGCAAAAACATGTCGTTTTTTGCTTATAAACAATTAGAATAACTTTTTAACCATTGCCTGTTTAAATATAATTTTTTCATAAGTATTTAAAAAGCCTGAATATTTTCACAAATTTAAAAGAAAAAATAATTGTACTAAAATAATTTGGGACAAAGTTAGCCTATTTTTTTATTTAATTATTAGCAGCTTTGTTTATATCTTCTTATATATGTGATATATTCTTCAGTATAGTTTTGAAATATTGTAAACATTTCATTTAATTAGAGAAAAAAAAATGGTTCAACAAAATGGAATGGTCCATTTACTCGACACTAGGGGAGTCCTTTTACAACATCTTCAACAGCTTCAAAATGTGTTCTTAAAAATCTTTAAAATAAAAAAGAAGGAGCTGATAACTGTATCGCTGGTCCTTTTTTATGTATTTCAACGTTTCTTTTTGAACTTGTATATACTTTTTCGTACATTACGAATATGCATTAGTTCAATAAATAAATTGTCCACTAAACTACCTAATTTGTTTAAATTTTTTCTTTTAATAATATTTAAGGCAAGTTTAAATGTAAAATAGAAATATTTCTGATTAATGTATACTTCTTTAATAAAATTGTAAATAATTTATTAATAATTTGATATGATAGAAATAAAATTAGAATAATTTCTTTTCCCACAAATTTTACTTATATATTTTTTTATCCTATCTATGTAAATTTATCAATCTATTTTTTACAATATTGTAAGTAAATCTAATCTAATACATCTAATTTTTTTATTACAATAATTGCAAGTATTCAAATATACATTCAAAGATCATGTTATTCACAAAATGAAATTTGTTTACATGTTGTAAAAGGACTCCCCTAGTGTCGAGTAAATGGACCATTCCATTTTGTTGAACCATTTTTTTTTTTCGCTAATTAAATGAAATGTTTACAAAATTCCAAAACTATACTGAAGAATATATCACATGTATAAGAAGATATAAACAAAGCTGCTATTAATTAAATAAAAAAATAGGCTAACTTTGTCCCAAATTATTTAGTACAAATATTTTTTCTTTTAAATTTGTGAAAAAATTCAGGCTTTTTAAATATAATATTTTAACAGGCAATGATTAAATAGTTATTCTAATTGTTTATAAGCAAAAAAACGACATGTTTTTGCAAAATTATTTTGCATAATTTAAAATTAATTTTCTTAATTTTTTTTAATGCAAATACAGTATACTCCCTTTATAACGAACACGGTTATTACGAGGTTTCGCTTATAACGAGGTACATTAGATGTCCCGTGAAATTTCTATTGAACTATAACCCTTTATAGCGAGGTAAATTTGCTTATAACGAGAGAAAATAAGATTGCAAAACGTGTTTTTTACGTTTTGGCCCGGCCGTAGCTATAAATAAATACCCTTTTTAACTGCGGGCCGCCCGCAATAAACTTCTTACAATTTATGATTCTTAGTCGGAAATGTAAAATTTATGATTCACAAGTGTCATTGTATTGGGTTGACCATTCACACCTAATAATATGGATCCTAATAGACAAGATGTGGAAAGTGTTTTAAAGGTTGTCAGAAACTTTATCCAAGGACAAAACGCAAATGAAGAAGCATAAAACTGTTTCACATCTTTAGAAAATATGATAGATAGAATACTGGACAATTTAAAGCAATCAAAAATGACAAAATAACTTTATACGCTTTTTTACATATTTACAGAATACAGATTTTTTGTTTTAACATTATATCATTGACAGTAAAAGTAAACAACTCTTTTTTGTTTTAATGCATTTCATTGACAATAGAAGTAAACAACTTTGTTTTAAAAACGCCATTCAAACAATATTTATTAGCATCTTATATTGCTCCAAATGGCTTCACTATAGAAAGTTAATGTTTTAGAAGACTACATATTCATATGTATGCACAATATTATTGTTGTTGGATATAACGAGATCCGCTTATAACGAGGTAATTAGTCTGCCATTTCAGTTCTCGTTATAGAGGGAGTCTACTGTATTAGAACAAGTCTTGTTCTTCCAGAAACTACCCTTACAATTACTAAAACTATATAATTTTCTGACTTATATTGTCGCAAAATAAAATTAATTTGGGATAAACAAATAAAATAACTTTTAGAATATTTGATCGATCACTTTGAAATTTTGACCGTATTTTAAGTACTATAAGACACAGCATTCCATGTAATATAAATGTTATAAGTTTATTTTCAAAAAAGTTATTAACATTTATAAAAAAATCAAAATTTTTGACTTATTTTGCAACTTCCTTAGCAACAAATAAACATAGAAACATTTAGAAAACGCTATTTTGAAAGTTTTTAGTCCAAAAAATCGACTACAGGAAACATATAGGTTTTTGTTATAGAGGTCCATACTACTCAAAACAATTGTCGTTTGCCTGGCCGGACAAGTGTCATGAAAAATGCTTATTTTCCTGGTCTATCAGTGCTATGTTCTAGGCGAGGATACCATGCGATGGTCTCCGTAATGAACGCACCCTGACGCATCAGGATTCTAGAACGCATGATGTTTTAATTTATTAGAAAGAATTGAAAGAATGTCTAGATTTTTTGGTATTTTTAATAAATTTAAATCCAACGCTACTTGCTGCTGGCAAGTAATGCTTTCGAGGACAGATTAATTAAAGTTTTTACCAGGAGTATGTATGAATAGATTTTAAGGTCTACCATCTTGTTTGAAACAGAAGAAGTTTAAGCTATACCTGACATTTGAAGATTTCTGGTATAGGGTGAATAACAAATTCTTTTAGCTAACCTGTCTGTTATGAACGAAACTTGACTACCGGAGTCTGTTAAACAACAAATTGAGATGGGATTGTTTTGAACATCAGTAAACAGTTACCAAACCAGTTGAGAGTAAAATTTGTAGGTTGTTCGAATATATAGAGTGAGATGAATTATTGCTCGGACCTGGGAGATTTTTCGTATCTGGTAAACATTGCGGAATTGGATTTGGAACTGAGTTGTTTTGCGAATTTGCGTGACTATTCTTTAGAGTGGACTGAACGAATACCTATATACGTTAAGCTTTGCAGACGATCAGGTAGTGATTGCACAAGACCAAGACGACCTCAGCTACATGATGAAGAAACTACAAGAAGAATATACCAAGGCTGGCCTAGATATTAACCTCGCGAAAACAGAGTACCTATCTACAAGTGAAGAAGACATAGAAGATCTACAGATTGATGACAATGTAACAATCAAAGGAAATGATAAATTTAAATACCTGGGGTTTATAATCACGAAAAAGGCAACAACAGAGGAAGAAATTACACAAAGATTAGGACAAACAAGAACAGCAATCCGACAGCTTAACTCAGTATGGTGGGATAGACACCTAAATATGAAGACGAAAACGCAGATTTATAAAACATTAGTGCGAAGTATTATGACATATGGGGCTGAAAATTGGATCATAAACAAGAAAAACAGCAGTAAGATAGTAGCAACAGAGATGGAATGCCTGCGAAGATGCTGCAGAGTAACAAGAATGGATAGGAGAAGTAATGACGAAATAAAGCAAAGAACATCAATAGAAACAGACATACTAACATATATAGAACAAAAAAGATTAAAGTGGTATGGGCATGTAAGAAGAACTAGCGACAGCAGATGGATAAAGAGAATAACCGAATGGAGCCCCATAGGAAGAAGGAAAAGCGGACGACCCCGAAAATCCTGGAGGAACGAAGTAGACGACGCCATGAGTAAGAGAGGCCTAAACGATGGAGAATGGAACAACAGAGAGAGATGGAAACGGTTGAGCGAGGGAAGGCAGTGAATACTGTAGAATCCCTAAATATATATATATGAAAAGAATGCTGAGTTGGACGTTGATCATGTTAATTACAAACAAATTGATTTTGGGTGGGTCGACTTTGATAATTCGACCTATATAAAGCTTGTCGTAAAGTATTTTCCGACGGATGCGAAATGTGAAACAAAGAGTGAGTGATGTCTTTTACTGAAGGTTTTGCAATTCGACGATAAGGTACAGGAATTAGATAGATGACCACTGGCAAGGCAATTGAGACAAAAATCTTTGTTTCTTTACTTTCTGTATACGCTTTTGAGCTGACAAACTTAAAAATTGTTGGCAAGAGAATACTTTCTGTGAGTTAGAATTGCACACGAAACATTTAAAAAATGTATCTCTGTTATTTGCAGAAGTATAAAGAGACGGTTTTGGTTTATGAACTGTCTTTTCTTCAAAGATCAAATTTTCCAATATCTTACATTTATTTTCAATGAAATTCAAGTTTGTTAAACTCTCTTTCGGATTCATAGGATCGTTTCATATTAAAATCTAATTTTTGTGTGAATATTTGAATTAAAATTAAATGTGCAAGATTATCGAAAGTATTTAAATTATTTGGCGTACCTAACTTATTTTGTATGTACGTTAAGAATTCTTGAAAGTTTTGAGCAGTATTTTTTGTTAATGAAGGAACGTTCAAAAGTTGTTTTAAATAAGTATTAATTATTAAACATTTGTTTTCAAATCTATTCTTAAGTGTATCGTATATCGTATGTAATTTTATAAAACTACGTGACTTAAACGTTTTTTTCATTTTCCTCAAAACTATAAGAATTTCACGTAGCCGGTTTTTACACCGGGGTCTTCAATTCCACTTATTTCGGGGAAGAATGAATATCAGGGAATATAAAACTACAATGATTTATACTTAAATATAATAAATATTATTATAAACCAAAATATTTTTATTACTTTAACAAAACAAAGTGATACAATATTTTAAATTATAAGTTTAGAAATGACGAATAAATCAATCAAATATAATTAGATAATAGACAAATAAGATAATGAATACACTAATAAAATATTTTAAATGTAATGAACTTATCTAAAGATAATAAATGCAGCTGCACATATTCTTTCTCTTCTATTTCCTAACAGGAATTACAGAAAAATATTTTGTTTGTTCCTTACAAATCAGGTTTCCACAATTTGACTTTCAGTATTTCGGTTCTTCGGTTCTTCCTCTTAGGATAAAAGGCACATTTATTAGATTCTCGTTTTACTTCTAGAGGCTCTGCATCATCTCTAAATTACAAATGGTGTCTTGGTTCTTGACGCTGATTCATTTTACTAAAAGATACAAATTAAAAATGATATCTTCCTAATCTACCACTAATAATGTTTTAATGATATACGGTAAACTTACCCAAATATTAAACAAAAACATAAAAGTTTCTTTGGAATTACAAAAACGTGATTGCACGTGGAGTGAGGAATATCCTAACATGAATATTTCGGTCAAGTATCACACACGCCTGAAATATTCTGAAATGTTGTCATCTCCTCTAATGAACACATTCCTTGATAATCAAGGTTATTAAGGTTAAGGGTTAGAAAGCTTATACTTAAAAAAATCGTATTAGATTTTATTATTTTTATTTTATTTTTCAAACAAAAATTCAGCATTCAAAAAAATCTCGAAAGCGTTAATCACATATGACATTTAAGAAGCATCTACAAGAAAATCCCGTTGGTTTAACAAAAACTTATTTTTTGCAGGTTGACCTTTGCATAGAGCCTGGCCAAAGCTTGGGCTTAATGATTCGAGGGGGCGTCGAATACAATTTGGGAATCTTCATCACAGGCGTTGACAAGGATTCGGTAGCGGACAGGGCTGGATTAATGGTAAGACGATTTATATAATACAACACATAAAAACGCAAAATAAATCTGTGTTCATTTTGAAATTCATTAACAATAATTTGTCTAGCTAGGAATTTTGAACACACTCACTTAAAAAGAGAAATATTTTGATTAATAAAGTACAAAAAAATTACAGAAACTATATACATACCGGGTGGTGAATCGTCAAATATGCCAGAAGAAACTCAATGAGAAATTCTAAACTGTTGAATTCCATGAATTTTTTTATGAGAGGGCTTATTATATGAAAAATTTAAATTTATCAATAACATCGATGTAACTTCTATATGATGCCATCAGCATTATTTTTAAACCATTTAAACGGTAAATACTTTTCTTATTATTAAGCCGCTAAGGTCAACGATTTCTTGAGTTTATGTGTGGATATTGGTCTTTAAACTACCACTAAGACGTTTGTATACTTGGGTCTCACCGCAAGATCAACGAGGAAACATAATAAGAAATCAAATTGATTATATAATGGTGAAGAGAGAAGATTATATAATCAAGAGATTCCATAATGGATGCCAATCAGTTAGAAGTTACTCCGGTGCTGACATATCGTCAGATCATGTTCCTGTTATTGGTTAATTTAGGTTTAGATTTAAAAAGGTTACAAAAAGAAAAGTAACAAAAAATGTCATATAAGAAGACTTCTTCTTCTTCTTCTTTTGGCATCATAACCCTGGATGGGTCTTTGCCTGTCTGGCTATGTCCTTCCATTCAGATCTCTCTTGTGCCCTTCTTCTCCATTGTCTTATGTTCATTGTTTTCAGGTCGTCTTCCACGTCATCCAACCATCTCGTTCTGGGCCTTCGTATGGGCTTCCATTGTAACATTTTCTTTGTTGTTTTTGCATCGTTTTGTCTCTGCACATGTCCCAGCCATGACAGTCTTTGACTTTTCACAAATCTTACAATGTGCCTACCGGCACAATCTTGCCTATCCGGCAAGAACAAGATGTCATAAACATATAAATGTACATTACACTACACTACAAATTATTAAAATTCTTCCCTTCCTTAAATTATTTTAAAGTGTTTGTTTGTCCATTTGTAGTGTAGTGTAATGTACATTTATATGTTTATGACATCTTGTTCTTGCCGGATAGGCCACAATTGACGAAGTAAGTCTATAAACGTTAATCATAAAAAAACTTTTTTCAACCATAAAACTTCGAGTTTTTATCGAAGTTAATCAATTTCTTTGGTTATAAAAAAACGTTTCTTGGCTTATTTCAGATGCCCCTGAAGATGATCTAGGGATCGAAAGTACTTGGGCAAGATTTAATTAAACTGTGCTCGATATATGCCTTTTATCTGATCAAAGTTCAGTTATTCTTTTGACTGTCATATACTTCGTTTTTGCTTCGTTTATTTTGAGACCTCTTTTTCTTGCTTCAGGATCAATTTGTTTGAACACTTCCATTAGTCGTGGCTTATTCCTACTAATGATGGCTACATCGTCTGCATATGCAGTAATTTGTACTGATTTGGTGTTTATATGGCCGGTTATATTGGTTTTTCTGATGACTGCCTCAAGAACTAGGTTGAATAGCATGGTTGATAGGGCATCTCCCTGCCTTACTCCCATGTTGATGTTAAACAGGGGAGTCAGTTCTTTATCTACTCTGACTGCGGCTTTTGAACCCTGCAACGTCATTTTTATGAGGCTGATGTATTTCTTAGGTATACCTAGATTACAAAGGTCTTCCAGCATTCTGTCTCTTTTCACACTATCAAAAGCTTGTTTAAAGTCTATATACATATTATATAGGTCTATGTCGTATTCATAAGCTTTTTCTTGTATCGTTCTTAGTATGAATATGTTATCTGTAGTAGCTCTATTTCGTCTGAATCCATTTTGATAATCACCAATTTAATTTTCGGAGTATTCTAATAATCTATTGTAGATTATACCAGAAAGAATTTTGTATATTACATTTAGCAATGTAATTGGCCTATAATTCTGGCATTCCCTCTTATCTCCTTTTTTATATATTGGCTGTATGAGGCCAACTGTCCATTCCTCTGGCATTTGCTCCTTCGTCCATATTAATGTTATTAGGTAATGGATCCGAGGATCCGAACTCTTTCCCAGAGTTCGGATCCTCCATGCTTTAATAATTCTGCCGAAATTCCGTCCGTTCCTGGTGCTTTATTGTTTTTTAGTTTATTTATTATCTGAACTACTTCTTCATAACTCGGATTTTCGATGTGCAGCTCCGCCGTATAATATATTGTCTCGTTCTGCTCATTTTCGTTATCTGCGAAAGACATATAAGAAGACTAAAAGATAATAAAACAAAAGAGATAGTCGCACGGATTCTTCCAGAAAAGCTAAGTAACATGAAGTAAACATATGATCTAGAAGGATCACATCAGAATATATATAAAGCCTTTAACAAGATCAGAGAAGAACATCTAATAGAAAATAAAGACAAGAGGAGAATTTGGATAAATGCCATTATACTGCATCTCATGGAAAAAAAAGAAAATCAAAGAACAACAAAAGAATGTACAAAAATATTCAGAGACGAATTAGAACGGAAATAAAAATGCCAAAGAAAAAAATGGGTAAAACACAATGTGAAGAGATAGAGTTTTTGAAACAAAAACACGATACATTTAATATGCAATTAAAGATATAAAAATATAAAAATAAGCAGCCGGTATTTAAAAATCGAACACAGTTAGCAAACTGCAAGATGAACAGGGGAACATCATAGATAAAAATCGAGAAATATGCATATGGACCAAATACATACAAGAACTCTTTCATGATAATAGATTCGAACAACCTCCGTCCTACAGATGTATTAACAAATTGCCAATCACATCAGATGACGTGGAAAAAACAATATCACAACTAAAAGATGACAAAAATCCTGGACCTGACAATGCATATGCTGAACTCATAAAGCAATTTAACACCAACGGTACTCAACGACTAACAAAAATATTTAATGACGTATATTTAAAGAGAGTAATACCAAAATCATGGCTAAATTCAACGTTTATTGCTCTAATAAAGAAAACAAAATCCAAAATACTAAAGTTATTTCTAAAAATCATACCCCAAAGGATATATAGACTATGCGAAGAAAAAATTATCCGTAAACAGTTTGGTTTTTGAAACGCAGAGGGTACTAGAGAGGTTCTATTTAGCATAAAAATGCTTTTTAAACGATGTAGAGATGTGAATTACGATATTTATGCATGATACATTGATTACCATTAACCGTCCAATACAGTAAAATACGACAAACGTATGGAGATATTAACAAATATTAAAATAAACACCTGTAAACTAAGAATTATTAGGAATCTTTACTGGAATCAAACATCGTTTATCAGTGTAGAGGGAGGAGAATACGATGATATCAAAATCAAACGTGGGGTACGACAGATATGTATACTATTACTCCTGCTGTTCAATATATACTCGCAGGAAATCTTTCAAGAAGCAGTAGAGAATGTTGAAGCTGGAATTCGAATTAACGGAGAATGTATCAATAACATCAGATACGCGGATGACACGGTGGTATTCGCTGATGTTGTGAAGCCCTCCAGAAGTCAATGAATAGAATCACAGAAGTGGGTCAGAGATATGGAATTTCACTGAACATTAAGAAAACGAAATGTATGATGATCTCTAAGAAGGAATAGCAAATTAAAAGAATCAGTGTGAATGGTCAACCAACAGAAAGAGTAAAAACATTCACTTACCTTGGTACGAACGTCAATGAAAATTGGGACCATTCTCTGGAAATCAAATGTATGATAGAGAAGCAAGATCTGTATTTAAAAAAATGGATAAGCTATTTAAATGCCACGGTTTATCAGTACCCATAAAAATTAGGTTACTACGATGTTATAACTTTCCTATAATGTTGTACGGAGTTGAGTCGTGGTCTCTCACAGACGTTAACTGCAAGAACATTGAGGCTTTTAAAATGTGGCTTTATGGTCGAATTCTAAAGATATCCTATACCGACCACATTGGACCAGAAAGGCGAATGATTTCTTTGCTGAAATATCTACGCACGTGCTCAACGCAATAACCAAAAATCTTTTCAGAGCAGCAGTTTGCAAAATACAGATTACCATAATGGTTGCCAATATCCGAAACGAATAGGCACACTACAAGCCTAGAGGAACCTACAAGGAAAGATAATAAAAAACTTAAAATTATTTTAGATAGTTTATGTGTATCATCCTTTTTAGATGCGTTTTTGTCGGAAACCTTTCGTATCGTGTTAATTTATATTAAAAAGGTATAATGTTTCTTCATGATCTATAATATAAAAATGAATCGCAAAATGTGTTGGTAAGCGCATAACTCAACAACGCATGGACCAATCTTAACAATTATTTTTTTAAAATGTTCCGTGAAGTCCAAGGGTGGTTTTTACGGCAAGAAAAATTCGAATAATTTCCGGGAAAACCCTAAAACAGCCCTTTTCTTGTTCCCATACATGTATTTTCTAACTAAATGTAGATTTTGAATTTTGATTTCAATTTGAACTTTATTGCTATTCAATAAAGTTTATATTAAATTACAAGCACTCACTGTTGTCTAAACAATGTAGGTGTGTTCCTTTTAATAAATTTCACAGGGGGTTGCAAAATAAGACGAAAAAACAACTTTATTTTTACACTCCGTATATGGGTAAAACATTGACATTTCCCAGAAAACATTAATACAGTTATTACTTAGAAATAGATCTGCAATGATTTTTTTCCATAAATAAATAAAATCTTTTACAAATAAATAAATAAATAAAAATAAAATTTTTGCATAAATCTTTTTCCCATACAAATATTTTCTAACTAAATGTAGAGTCAATTTGAACTTTATTGCTATTCAATAAAGTTTATAGTAAATTACTAGCGGACCCGACAGACTTCGTTCTGTCAAATAGATTTGGAATGTGGCAGTTTATTTCTTTAATTCTCCTGAACAGAACCGTCACCATGATGATAGGGCGGTTTTGTGAGGGTCAGCTCGGGTGACCTAAGTATCTTACCAAAACACCAAACACCAAAAAAACATCATTCTAAACATCTTTGAACATATGTTTAAAGTGATATTCTACATCTCCATTACATCAACCCGTTTTTTATACATACAAGCTGTTTCTGTTGAATTAAGGAATTCAGGATAGGGCAAAATGGCAATAATATTACTCACTTCAACTGAAAATTTATCATGTTCGATCAGTTTAAAGGCCTTCTTTACTTCATCCCTAGATTTACACCCACAACGTCTAGGTCCTTTACATTGACTTTTTAAATTTTAGCAACATAACTATAGTATTGCTTTTTCCTTCTTCCTCCCATTACCTTTACTAACAGAAAAACTCCTTCTTTGGTGTCATCCTTGTTATAGGCAAAATATCCAACATCATCATTATTGTCAGACTTATCCAAGTTAGACGTTTCACTTTCTGTTTCTTTATCACTTGTCGGCTTTTCTTCACTGTCGCTTTCAGTTTGACCAGATTGCTGAGCTACAACACTTTTTTCTGGCTCGACATTTAGTTTTGGTTCGCTTACTATTTCGCTTGAAAGGTGCAGCTAAATATCTTTTCTCCTTTTAATAATGTACCAGAAGGTTGACGAATTGGCCCACTATTTCTTCATCTTCTCTAGGTAACTTATTTAAAACTTTCTAGGGAGAGAAAGTGTAAATTCTCGTGACTGCAAAGGAGGAAATAATAATTCGTTTTATGGAGCTGTTTTCGTCCGCTGTTTTTGGTTTTTATCTATGTGCTAAAGGGTTGCTGCTTTAATAAAATTAAAAACTCGTTCGGGATATTTGCTGCCGCGTTGAAATATTATTTTCTTATTATCGGGGTTATCTTGTACATTGATCTTGTCGTAATTAAATATATTATTAAGTGGAATATTCGCTTGCCGAGGTCAGTGAGGGCCGTATAATAAACGGTGAGCCACTGAATAACATAAGATATGCTGACGACACCGTCATTCTGGCAGAAACACTAGAAGAACTGCAATATCTTGCTGAACAACTAAATATATATTGCAACGATTATGGACTAAAAATAAGTTTGAAGAAATCCAAGTAAGTTCTTGGTATTTATAAAAATACAAAACATCAAAGTTAAGCTAGTACTAGATAATACAGAAATTGAACAAATACCTTGGAGCATGGATCACAGAAGATACTGATCAGACAAAAGAAATAAGATGCTGCATTGAAATTGCACGGTCAACTTTTAGTAGAATGAGAAAACTTTTTTGTAATCGCGATATCAATATATCGCTCCGAATAAGAATGCTTCGATGTTATATTTTCTCTACCCTTTTGTATGGGGTTCAAGCTTACACACTTAAAAAATCCAACATTAAAAACCTAGAAGCATTCGAAATGTGGTGTTACAGACGTATTTTGATGGATGGATCGCAAAACAAACGAACAAGTTCACGAACAACTAGGAAAACAATGCAAAGTTTTAAATTCCATAAAAATTAGGAAATTGGAATACTTGGGGCACATCATGAGAGGTGAAAAATACGAACTACTAAGGAATATAATGCAGGGAAAAATCAAAGGCAAAAAAAGCGTAGAAAGACGTAAACTCTCGTGACTACGCAATCTCCGTGAATGGTTTAGATTTGGATGCAGTTCAATTGAACTATTCAGGCGCATAACCAACAAAATTATAATTCTATTGAACTTTTTGTTAAAATAATGGCAGATATCGAGCACAGTTTTATTAATTAAATCTTACCCAAGTACTTTTGCTCACTAGAGCATCCTCAGGGGCATTTCGTCAATTTCAGGCTATCCAACAATCCCAGAATATCATAAACATAAAATTACACATAAAGTTGAACATAGCACTACACTAAACAAGGACAAATAGATTAAAATTATGTAAAATAGTCGAAGCTACATTTTTGTCGGCAACAGAAGAGTGAATGATCATTCTCTGCTTTTAATGTAATGTAATGTAATGATAAGCTGTAATTCATTAACCAGCTCGGGTGCTGTGATTGCTGGCTGCCTTCTGGCATTTAAAATTAAATATCGGTCTTGAGCGACGGTTGTAGAGCGACCACGTCCTGGATGTTGCTCGGCTGGACTACCAGTGTCTCTAAACCGACGCCATAAACGACTTACGACGCTTTGGGAAACACCCAGCTGGTTAGCAACTTGAGTTTGTCGCATACCAGCTTGAAGGGGCACACGGCTCTATTCATCTCGTCCAACGTTAAATGTTGTCGTTGCATGGTAAAAAGACAATATCTTTAACTCAGGTGACTAAAATTAAAAACAAACAAAACATAAAAATGTCGATTTTTTTGTCCCTTATAAAAAACATTCTAAAACACGTATTGCTATCAGTTTTACAATTTTTTTTTTGATAAGAAGTGAGTGTCTGTATCAACAATTATACTACAAGCAAATTTATATGGTCATGAAATTTCTGTCATTTGTATTGTCAAATTATTAAAATATCCTTAGACTTTTGCGTTGTATATATATATATATATATATATATACATATATAATTTTAAATGTATACTAATCCTATGGAAGTAAGAATATGAGCTTTATTGCTAATATTTTTGAAATTTAAATCAGAGGCAAAATGCAAGAGCACAAACACAGTACGCCTATGATTCAAATTTCAGAAATATTAGCAATAAAGCTCCTATTATTACTTCCATAGGATTAGTATACATTTAAAATTTTCTGTTTATTGTTATTATATATACATATCATAGTTTTAGTTATTATGGTTTGTTTATGAAATGGCCATTGTGCTATTGATTTTGCTGCTGGCCCGGTGCCAATTCCGTTGTTGGATTGTACCATAAAAAGTGCATATTTTGGATTATCTATGAAATCGAAATGTCAAAGAGGTGCTAAAACAGATTTATTAGAGGGTAAAAAAGGCAAATTGCCAAAGTTCATAAAACTCGGAGCCCATATACATGTGCTTCGGACTTCATAATAAACTAGTGAATTAAATAAATAAGTATAAAAAATTCATCTCACATCCATACAAACAACACAGAAACTAGACAAACTGATAATAAAAAATATGGACGCTAAAAACAGGATTATACATTTTCGTCATCCTAGGTCCCTATAAATTAAAAAGCAAAGCATGGATCTTTTCTTTAGTCGTATTATATCGTAAAATGATGTAGATAACGATAAGTAATTACTAAATTGTAGTTTGATTTGTGAAAACTTGAACTGTATTAAAAACATTTAGAAATATTGAAATTTATCAAACGAACAAATGGATGACGAACAAATTCTTTAAATAATCAAATAATCTGTTAACAAACATTTGGGAAATTTCAAGAAATCCAAAAGAGCAGTAAATATAAACCAAAAAAAAGTTATCGAATAGTCGTAATAATAGTTATCGTAAGTCGTTATCGAATAAGGCAGTGGTTCTCAACTTGTGTTACATGTACTACTGGTGGTACATATAATTATTTTCGGTGGTACGCAAAAACACAAAACACAGCCAAAATCAGAACCGCATAAAATAACACAAAAAAAAATTACAATAGTATTTTACGTTCCTTCAGTCGGCGACTTGCCAGTCATGCCGGCAACACTGATTGTAAAATCGCGGAGTAGGGTAAAGGTTACAGTAATTGGCCACTTAAGCATTGGAGTTTGATAATTACCTAAGACACTCATTTTTATTAAAAACCATATATTTAAATAATAGACTAAATATTAGACTAAAGTATCCTCTTTATGACTCAGAATGTCATTTATTGTTTAAAAATGTTTAATATTTATAACAAAAGTTTAGATTATATAGTAAGTAGATAGTTATTGGCAACCGCTAAGAGGCTAAAGTATCCTAAGTACATTTATGTATTATTTATGTATCCTACCTGCGTAATTTTAATTTTGGTTAAAACACCATTAAAAAATAATTTTATAGATCAAAGACGAATTTAGTTTCAAAAATTTTTTATTAATGCGATAAATTACAAACCAGTTACAATGTTATATTGACAAAACAAACATTGCACAAAAAGTTCTCTATTTCGGAGGATTTCATCTTATTTTTGGAAATACATTTTATTTACTATGTTTTGGAACAATTTGAACATTTTACTCCATATTAACTACGTGTTATATTAACACACGTATAGCACAGTCCAGTGTATATAGTTTTGTTCTTACATGGATTAGGAGTAGAGGATTTAATAATAACCACATTCGTGTTAATGATTTTTTTTAGTATTATCTACTTCATCTTCACTGTTGCCACTAAACAGTTTTTTTGTTTTTTCTGGCACAACAGTAAGATAACTTTCGATGTTTTCAGGGCTATCTTGGAAGTCCATTTTTGGCAAGGTTTTTGTTACGTTGAGTAAAGCATCACCATCGTTTGCGTCTACTATTTTAGATACTTCTTTGGTTGCACGTCTACTAACACTTACATTCTAGAGAAAATTTCATATTGGGATCATTGTTTTCTATATCACCTGCTTTGCTTGTTACGGCTTCTGAATCTGTATTATTTTTAAAAAATAGTGTAACGTTAGTGTTGTTTGGTGATCTTTCTGGATCAATATTTTTAGACTTTTTTTCCTAGACGGAAGAAGTCAGAACAATTGGTAGTTTCTTCGCCTAGTGCAATGCAAACAGAAATGAGACAAAATTCATCAATAAATCATACTCAACAAGATAATCTACAAAATACTCCCACAATCTCAAATACCACTTCCTCCACACTTACTACGTCTTCTCAAACCACATTACAAACAGTAGCAATCCCAAATTTATCAATAAACCAAACCGAACAGTTCTCACTACAAAATACATCTATACATTTGACCACTTCTTCAGTTAACACTACAATCGCAACACCTACATCGTCTGAGTCATCCTCTAATACCCAAAAACATAAATCAACCTTATCCGAAACAAGTCAACACTTACCTCCAAATAAAAATACACATATGAATTCTCACGAACCCCAGATAATTTCGAACAAAGCAAGCGGAAAAAGAACCTTAGAAGATGCAATCACGCCACCCGCCGAAGAAAACTTTGAAAAACCTAAGCTTCAATTAAAGAAAAAAACCAAAACTGATGACAAAAACTTAAGAGATGAGATACCAAATCTCCAAACATTACTAGAACCAGTAAGAGAATATGTAGAAAGGGAAAAGCAATTGTTAAACTTCGATCAAGTAGCGGATCTATTCGAAAATATACAAGGATCAAAAGACATAATCAGCGTAACAAAATTGTACTCAGAAGACTCTCATACACTTATAAAGTTTCTATCGGAATTACATCCATACTACATCGACAAAAGAATGAAAACCAAAAGCACCAAATTAATACGAAAACTTGGCAAACACATAGGTTTTCTCCCTGCAGTGAAAACTTCATTGTCGGAAGAAGATTCAGACTCATCGGTAAATAATTTCTCTAAAGAATAATTACATTCACTTCTCTGCTTCAATGGAACTTAAATGGGTTTTACACCCATTTTGAAAAACTAAAACATATTATCTCTGAAACCCACCCATCTATTATCTGTCTACAGGAAACAAATTTTAAAAATTCAAACCATGTATATAACTTTCGTAATTATTCATGTTTTTATAATAACAGATTAAACCAAAACATTGCCTTCAAATAATATTGAATTAATAAATATTGCAATAAATATACCTCAAAAGATTTATATATGTAATATGTATATCCCACCAAATCAAACTATATCCCAAAAAGATTTAACAGCTATTTTGGAACAAATTCCTTCACCCAGAATTATCGTTGGAGATCTTAACTGCCACAATCCAATGTAGGGTTCCATAAAACTCAACCCGAAAGGACGAATTATAGAAGATATTATAACATCCCAAAATCTGAATCTACTTAACGACGGAAGACCAACCAGATTCAACATACATAATGGCACATCATTGGCAATTGATATGTCTCTGTGTGACCCAGTTCTGTCCACTACGATAACATGGGACGTTCTACCCTACTTATATGGTAGTGACCACTACCCCATTATAATTTCTTTAACGCATCAGAAAACCACAAATATCGAATCGCCTATCTCAAAGTGGATTATTAAAAATGCTGATTGGACTAATTTTACCAAACAGATCGAACAGGACATTAACCAAACCAACTTTACATCATCAAACGACATTGACAAGTTTTTAAGTACATTTTTACAAACCATCACAGCAGCCGCAGAGACGTATGTAAGAAAAAACAAAAATTTTAAAGAAACATAAACCTCTTCCGTGGTGGACACCTGAATGCAGCCAAGCTACAAGAGCGTATAAGAAAACTTTCAATAGAATAAAACATCATAAAACAGACGAAAATATAACGGACTACAAAAAACGAAGAGCTGAGGCAAGATACATTCTAAAAAAGAATAGAAAAGAATCCTGGAGAAAATTCATCTCATCTCTAAATACCTCTTTAAGTATAAGTACAGTTTGGAGAAACTTAAGAAAAATCTCTGGAAAAGGCCAACCATATAAGATTCCTTTTCTAGCAAAAAATAACAAAATAATTAGTGATAGAGAAGAAACCGTAGATATGTTAGCAGACCAATACGAATTAAATTCCAGTGATGAAAATTACACTGACAATTTTAAAATACATAAAAACAACGTAGAAAAAAACATTTTGGAATTCGACGGACATGAGATTCACAACCTTAACGTTCCTTTTTCCTTCATAGAACTTGCTGAAGCCTTAAACTCTTCCAAAGATTCAAGCCCAGGACCAGACGGTATCCCTTTAGCATTTCTCCTATATCTACCAGACAATGGGAAAAATTTATTACTAGACCTTTATAATTTTATCTGGAGTAACCAGGTTTTCCTATCAACTTGGTCCGAAGCAATAATACTACCACTTCTTAAACCTGAGAAATCCCGGACATCACCTGAGTCATATCGACCAATATCTTTAACCAATATTATATGTAAAGTGTTAGAGAAAATGGTAAATAAAAGGCTGAGATGGTATTTAGAACAACAAAAACTCCTTATTCCACAACAAAGCGGATTTAGGCAAAATAGATCCACTATAGATAACCTAATAGACTTAGAGTCAGGAATACATGAAGCATTTGCAAATAAGCAAGATTGTATCGCAGTTTTTTTGATATTAATAAAGCTTATGATATTTTATGGCGATACAATATCATATCAAAATTGCATAATTGGAATATCAGAGGCAATATGTTAAAATTTATTTCCAATTTTCTTCAATCTCGCAGCTTCATAGTTCGATCAGACAACGTTAACTCAGATAAAAAAGTTCAAGAGAACGGAGTACCACAAGGATCAGTTATAAGCTCAACCCTTTTTCTAATAGCCATAAACGACATACTTCAACAATGCTCACCGATTGTTAAAGGAAGATTATACGCTGATGATTTAGTTTTATTTGCCAAAGGAAAAAACTCTACATATCTTCAAAAACATTTACAACAAACAATCAATCAGTTAGAATCATGGTATAGGACTATCGGATTACAATTTTCACCGACAAAAACTAAATGTATTTTATTCACACGAAAACATAACACTCTAACTCCACATCTAAAGCTATATAATCAAACCCTCAATTTCACAAATAATATCAGATTTTTAGGTATGGTTTTCGACCAAAAGCTCTCCTGGAAAAAACATACAGAAGAACTTAAAAAATCATGCCAAGCAGGACTAAATTTTATGAAAACTATTTCCAGCAAAAACTGGGGAGCAGATCAAAATACACTATTACATGTATATAAATCTTTAGTTAGATCCAAACTCCACTATGGTGCGATAGTTTATTCATCAAGCAAAGTATCAATATTGAAAACATTAGAAACTGTTCAAAACACAGCTCTACGAATAGCTACAGGTGCGTTTCGAACGACACCAGTTGAAAGTTTACAATGCTTAACAGGAGAACCACCCCTAAGTTTACGATGCAAATACCTTTCTCTCTCATATGCTTCTAAAATAGCTAGTAATAAAGAACACCCCACTTATACCAATACGTTTACAGATCGATTTCAAGACACTTTCTCTACAACAAGACTAGATCCACCATTTTACGAAAGGGTTAGAAGAAACCTTCATCACCTACATCTTGAATTTCCTGAAATTCTCCCAATAAATTTCCTAACTTCTCCACCTTGGTTAATACCAATTCCCAAGATTAATACTAACCTTAGTATATATAAAAAACGTGAGACTATAACAAACTTGATCAAACAATAATTCTGAACAGAAATGGAAACTTATAAAAATCACCATAAGATATACACTGACGCATCCAAATCTTCAGACGGTGTTGGTGCAGCCATTCTCACACCCAATACATCCTTAAAATTTAAATTCAATCCCATTACTTGGTCATACACTGCGGAGTTGTTTGCAATATTACAAGCACTTATCCACATAAAAGAGTCGAAACAATCCCCGTCTCTCATAATAACCGATTCACTAAGCTCACTTCACACTATCAAACGTTTATATACCAATAATCCAATTGCCTCACATATCAAATCAGAAATAGAGATTCTAAATAATAATAAGATTACTGTTGACTTCATGTTTGTTCCATCTCATTCAGGTATACAAGGAAATGAAGAAGCAGATGAACTAGCCCGCTTAGCATCGTTCAGCCAGGACTCCATTATTATTAATGAGGTCTCTTCAGATGATTTCAAGTCAGAAATAAAATATAAAGTGTTAAGTGCGTGGCAAAATAAGTGGAGCGCATCACAAAATAAACTGAAGGAAATCAAACAATTAGTGAAACCGTGGCTCCAACCCACAGCGAATAGACACGACCAAGTGAGAATAACACGTTTGCGACTAGGACACAGTAACTTTACACATAAACACCTCTTTACGCGAACTGTGCCGCCAATGTGTGAAAATTGTCAAGCAACACTCTCCGTGAAGCATATACTAACTCAGTGCAAAACATATGAAGCAGCAAGAAATAAGCACACTATCCCAAATAATATAAAGGAAGCCTTAGGAAAAAACATGAACGTTAAAAACACAATAAGTTATCTTAAAGACTCGGGACTGTATCAATTATTGTAATTTTTTCTAACTTTACCTGTATTATATTTTTTAGGTCGCTAATAACCCTGGTGGTTACAGTGTAAATAAATAAAAAAAAAATATTAGCATAATAATATCGCTCGTTTTTTTGTTGTCAAAGGCAGTCAAACAATTGAATTTCGTTTCACTTTCTGATAGTACAGTTCGCCGCCGGACATTACTTGAAATAGCCAATGATGTTAAGAAAACTGTCATAGAGCAAATAAATTCTAGTATTTTTATGGACGAAAGTACCTATGTAATTTTTGCTCAGTTAATAGTCCATTTCCGCTTTTTGTACAGAAATTAAATAAAAGAAGAATTCTTATTTTGCGAGTCCCTTCCTTATGCGGCAATATCAGTCGAAATATTTAATAAAGTAAATAATAAATAATAAAAAAGTACATGATTTTATTACAAAACTTGGTTTGGATTGGCTGAAGTACGTGGGGTATGTTCAGATGGTGCTCGTACAGTTACAGGAAAACATGAAGCCGTTGTAACAAGAATTAAAGCAGTCACACCGGAATGTGTCTTTATTAAGTGTAGTATACGAGTACACGGACAAGCTTTGGCAGCTAAAGAGAGCCAGATGGATTAAGACAGGCCCTGAACGACACTATTAAAGCAGTAAATTTTAGACAATTTTATTAAAGCCAAAAGCTTTGAATTTAAGTCTATTGCGGCTTTTGTGTTCCGAAATGGGAAGTTTTCACAACAGTTTGCTCCTACATACAAATGTTGAGTGGCTTTTAACATAAAAAAGGGCTATCTCTATTACAGGATCTTCCTTCCAAAGTTTAAATATTACATACTACCTAAACAAAATCATGAACTGAAAAAAAAATTTACTGACAACATTTGGTTGCATCAATTAGCATATCTCAGTGAAATATTTACACTAAACGATTTGAATTTGGGTTAATTACTATTTAAATGGGAATAAGCCACAATTAAAGGTCAAAGTAAGTTTATTGACGTTTCAATTTCTACTTCGAAAATTGTTCTCAAAATAGGTATTTTGAGAAAAAGATAACGAGAAAAAATTAAAACAACACATGCCGTTGAACATACTATAAACGTCACGTAGATATGAAGGAGAATGATGCAAAAAAGAGATTGGATTTTGGAGGCTATTGGCTTAAAAAAAGAGGTCGACAGCAAACGATGAAGAAATTGTATTAAGTACACTGTAGGCCCAATTTGGCAAAGACGAAATAAATAGAAGGAAAAATAAAAAGTCTTTCATTTTTATTATTTATTCATATTTTCCATTAGTATTCACATCTTACAAAGCATTGCAAATGCTGAATCTGAAGACTCTAATATAACAAATGGAGAACATGACAATAACATTTTATTAAAAATAAAAAAAACTATGCGGAGACACAAAAAATGAACAATATGATAAAACACAAGAATAAGCGTTAACCAATGAAGATATATCAAACGCATATAAAATAATTAAAAAACCAAATCAACGACGAAAGCAACGGAGAACGCCAAGAAAAAAAACAAACTACGATTGCCAAAAGAGTAAGAAAGAAATAAAAATATGAAATAAAGAATAAAGTAAAGAGAATATACCGAGAAGATAAAGCATAAAATCATAAAATAAGTTATCAACAGGTCCTCGAAGATACTTTGTCTCAGGATCATGCAACCGATGTAGAGCCATACGTTGCCATGTTACCAATTCCAACGGTAACTTAAACATACTAATTTATAATAACATATAATGTAACATATCTATAAATTAATAACATTTAAAGGGTTTTCACCCATATATTTTAGTGGCTCATAGCATGTATAGTTTGTTACACTGATGATGGAATTTACATTCCGAAAATGTTCCGTAATGTATTTGTGATATAGCCCGTTTGGGTATTTATCCCTCCTAGTCCTCAACCCTGGTGAAGGGCAGCAGCGATCACCAGTACCAACGCAAGGCGCAAAAGAAATTATCTTGGACCGGCTTGTTATTGGAATTCCACAGGCATGACTAGGACAGTTTGAATGGCTGTGGTACTGCGGTGTTGAAAGTAACGGGATACCACAACACTACCTTTTCCCCAGGATAACTCATCTCATTATGACAGAACAAAACAAAACAATGGCCCTCAGTCAAGGGCAGGCCTTAGATGGTCAGAGGGTGCGAAGAATCTCCCGGTGCAAATAGATGATATCCAACGAATTTCAACAAGGAATGTTAATAGTCTTTACGAACCAGGAAAACTACACAACCTTATAAAGGAAATGAATCGGCTAAAAATAAATATAATGGGAGTCAGTGAAGTCCGATGGACTGAATCTGGATAGTTTACGAAAGATAAGATTACTATGTATTACTCGTGTAGTGACCCAACAGATAGACATCACCGACATGGAGTGGCTATTACTCTTGACAGGAAGATCAGTAAATCGGTGACAGATTTTGTTCCAATTTCCGAACGAGTCATGTTGATCAAAATGACAGGCAAACCAGTAAACATAAATGTGACACAAGCATATGCACCAACAACAGATAAGTCAGAAGAAGAAATAACTAAGTTCTATAAAGATCTGGAAAAAGCAATAAGACTAACAAAGAAAGAGGACATAAACATAATAATGGGCGACTTTAACGCCAAGGTGGGTAAAGGAAGATATGAAGACATAATTGGAGAGTACTTGGAGTTAGAAATAAAAGAGGCGACCTGCTGTGTGAATTCTGCCAGGAGAACGGTTTTGTCGTCATGAACACATGGTTTTAGCTCCCACCTCGTAAGTTATATACTTGGAAATCACCAGGAGACCGTCCAAATCGAATAATTAGAAACCAAATTGACTACGTTTTAATAAACAGAAGATTTCGTAACGCTATCAAAAGAATCGCAGCATATCCAGGTGCTGATATTGCATCCGATCATAATCCGCTAATAGCAGATGTGAGGTTAAAACTAGCAAAAATTAAGAGAACAAATACAAACACCAGCACGCCTATAAATACAAGAGAACTGATGAGAGACGAAAATCTGAAGAAGAGTTATGCAAATCAAATTAATGAAAGAATGCGAATAATAGAACAAAATGATGATATCGAAGAGATGGTCAATGATATTAAAGGAACGATTCTGGCAGTAAACAGGGAAGTTAAAACACAGATCAGAAAGAGAAAGCATAACGAATGGATGACGGACGAAATTATGGATCTAATGGAAAAGCGAAGGCAACATAAACAACAACGTAATCAAGACAAATACAAACAGATACACAAAGAAATTCGCCAGGAAATTAAGAAAGCAAAAGAACGTTGGATGGTGGAAAGGTGCAACGAAATAGAACAATTGCAGGAAAAAGGAGATAGTTTTGGACTACATAAGAAGATCAAAGAAATATCGAATATACACAAAAGCCACCACAGAACAAGAATACGCAACGACAGAAACGAATACATAGAGTCAGAAGAGGAGATAGCAATGGCGTGGAAAGAATACGCAGAAAGACTTTTTAATGAGGAAAGACCAACACAACCAACGCGCAAACTTCCTTCCGAAAACTTATCAGGGCCATCAATAATGCGAAGTGAAATAGAATATGCAGTTAGAACCACAAAGATGCATAAAGCAACAGGTCCAGATGAAATTAATATAGAAGCAATAAAACTACTAAACGAGGAGAATATCGAAATCTTGGTAAAGCTGTTCAATAGAATTTATGATACTGGTTACATTCCGCGAGAATGGCTGCAGTCATCCTTTTTGATGATCCCAAAAACAGCTAATGCCACAAAATGCAATGAACACCGCTTAATCAGTTTAATGAGTCACTTGCTGAAACTCTTCCTTAGGATATTACACTCAAGAATGTACAAGATACTAGAAGAACTTAGCGGGTCAACACAATTCGGTTTTAAGGGAGGACTAGGAACAAGAGAGGCAATTTTATGTTTGAACACCTTAATACAAAACTGTTTAGATCAACGAAAAGATGTCTACCTCACCTTCATCGACTACGAGAAGGCATTTGACAATGTTAAACATGATATCATGATGGAACTACTACATAGGGCCAACATGGACCAGAAGGAGATCAGAATTATTCAGAATCTATACTGGAACCAAATGGCAAAGGTGAGGATTGATCAAGACCAATATACGGATGAATTTGAAATCCGGAAAGGTGTCCGCCAAGGCTGCATACTCTCTCCGATGCTTTTTAATTTATATGTTGAAAATATATTTGCGGAAGCATTAGAAGACAGGGTGTACTTGATAGGGTGAATAGCATAGGTAAAAAATATGGCCTCAAAATCAACATTTTGAAAACGAAATATATGGTCATTAGCAGAAACCCTCCAGAAAACCCGATAATATGCATAGGTGACGATCGCATAAAACGCGTGAAAACTTTTAAATACCTTGGCACCACAATCAATGACCAATCGGATCCACAACAAGAGATAAAAACCCGAATACAAATGGCAAGACAAGCTTTTGTGAAATTCAGACCGCTCCTATGTAATCAAAACCTAAATTTCGAAATACGCTACAGAATGGTCAAGTGCTACATATGGTCCATCTTGCTTTATGGCATGGAAACGTGGACTTTGAAAAAAACATCTATCAACAAACTTGAAGCATTTAAAATGTGGTCATTGAGAAGAATGATGCGCATACCTTGGGTGGATAGAGTTCGAAACGATGACGTCCTTAAGAGAGCCGGCGTGGAAAGAGAACTCTTTGAATTAATTAAAAAACGCAAGATTGGTTACCTTGGGCACATATTGAGAGGAGCAAAATATGAAATACCACAGTTAATCCTACAAGGGAAGATCGAAGGTAGGAGAGGAGCCGGCCGCAAACAATTATCCTGGTTAAGGAATATTAAAGAATGGACAGGAATACACAATACAGGCGAGCTGTGTCACGCCGCCAAGAACAGAATTCTAGTAATGAGATAGTCGCCTACGCACTTTGGTGTATGGCATGTTAAGAAGAAGAAGGGTATTTTATTATATACCTTTTACTAAAGATTTGAAATAAAAAATTTTGTGATACATTGTATACAGTCAGCTACAGGAATTTAGTTTCCTAGTGGATCATAAAATCCAACCAAATACCAAAATAGATAAAATGGATTTATAGAAATAAAAATTATATATTATATCATCTATAATGTACATTGTACACGCCACTGATAGTAATATATAAAATCCACCGAATTCGGTTTCACAATTTCATCAGTTTTTTTGCCAATTTTCCAGTTTCATATGTAATAACTGTTTAATTTTTTCTATGAAATATGGAATCGAATCGCTAACAAAACGCATATGTTGTACACCTGCTTTTTGCGTCATAGTTCACATAAAAAAGGCCGAATGTATTATAAAGTAAAAAGTAGCTAAATATTAAAAGCCAAAATGATTAGTGAAGTAAAGAAATAGATTGCTTTTCATCTTCTACTTCAGTAGTGAATTGTATGTATGGATCATAGCTGTTCAATGTAAAAAATTCACCATTGAAGTAGAAGATGAAAAACAATCTATTATTTTCATAGATACTAGATTAGTTCGTCCAAATGGTAACATCATTACAGTAGATTGGCATATAAAATCAACTTCAGGTAAATACATCAACTGCATATCTGCATATCAACTGCATAAATATTACTTTAAAATTACAACAACCAATATTTTTGGCAATTTAAAAAAAATAATCGTATTATTAATTATATAATGTGTAATTAATATACCGTCGGTATACTGCGAAAACCAGGTAAATGTCGGAATACCGAAATCAAGAAAAAACGTTTTTAAAGTTTAGTTTTTTATTGTGAATTAAGCAGTCAGCTTGTTTTTGATATTAGGTATTTTAGTGATAGATGCATATATCTGAAATGATATTCTATCATTAGCTTGAAGAAGTTGAGACACCTATCTGACTAATCCTAAATTTAAGTTGGAAATGTCATCACTTACCTGGTTTTACCTGTAAATCTAAATAAATCAGTTACTCTTTAAAAACATATTTAACACAAATATAATAAACCAAGTATAATATTTTCCAGTTTTGTGATCGAGGTAATAGCAATGTTTTAAGGTATTGGTCGATATTTATGACATTTAACTGGTTTTCCCTGAAAATTTTATTAACAGCTGTTTGTAGTTATAGCTATTATTTATATCAGTGTTTCCCAAAGTGGCGGTCGCGACCCCTTGGGGGGTGGCCATGAGGTACTAGGGGGTCGCCGAACAATTCCAAAATAAGACAAAAGCACCACTTTGTTAGATCATGTATTTTTATTTTAACAACGCCGTAAATAGAATCTAACAATTAATTATCAGACGAAATATAAAACTAAATATTAAAGTCCGTAAAAATAAAAGAGTAAAACAAAGTCAAATATTATAATCTTAATGAGAGCTATGCGCCTGTTTCTGTGAAATTAATCTTTCAAATCTAGGCTGTGTATTTGAGACACACACAATTATATCATTTTCAAGTACGAGACGATTTCTAACTCTTGTTTTGATGGCAGTCATAGACGAGAAACTTAACTCACACAAATATGATGTTACAAATGGAACCAAACATTTTACTGCTTCACTCGTCAACTGGGGGTATTCCTGCATCTTTTCGGTCCAAAATTGGTCCGAGTTCTGGGAAAAAAATTGGAGCTTCAACATTCCATTACTTGATATTTCAATAAGTTTTTCTTTCATGTTTATTGGTATTTCAACATGCTGAAAGGAATCGGCTAAAAACGGATTTAGTATCCATTTGCAACTGTCGTAACTGTTTTGAATTTCTTCGGGGAAATAATCACAGAGCTGTGGTTTTAAATTGAGCAAAGTAACATGCATGTCAGCAAAAACTTGTTCAAAATTTGTAGCACGGTAATTGGATACATTTTCCATAATTTCCTGAAGGCACTGGAATGAATCGAATTGTTTTTTGCCAAGTGAGGTCGACCATAAATCGATTTTTCTTAGAAACGTCTTAATTTTATCTGTGGCTGTAATTATATTAATGTCGCGACCTTGTAAATTACTGTTCAAAATATTTAATTGCTCGAAAATATCAGCAAGGAAACCTAGTTTCAGAAGCCAAATAGGGATCGGAAAATTGATTTTCATATGGGGACTTCTCATCTTTCAAATACATTACAAGCTCTGCTGTTAAGTGAAATACTCTTTTTAAGACGTTGCCCCTCGAAAGCCACCTTACTTCGGTGTGATAGAGAAGATTTTCAAATAGAGCACCCATGTCTTCGCAAATTTTTCTAAAAATACGGGTCTGCAAAGCTTTTCTTTTAATGGAATTTACAACTTTAATGATGGTTTTCATAACACAGTCCATTTCAGGAGGTAAAGCTTTGGACGCAAGAGCTTCTCGATGTAAAAAACAATGTCTCCATTTGGCATTAGGCATTATTTCTTGTAATTTGACGATAAGACCAGATTTATGTCCTGTCATAGCTTTAGCGCCATCTGTGCATATAGCAATACATTTACCCGAGTCAATATCATATTTACTTGTACGTTTCACAAAAGTGTCGAGTAAACATTTTCCAATGGTATTGGTCTCCAATGGGGAACAAAATAAAATATCTTCTTGAATGCCATGATTTGTATCATATCTTACAAACGCAATGAATTGGGCACAGTTAGATATATCTGTGGATTCGTCCATTTGAAGAGAAAAGTATGTGCATTTATTAAGATTTTCCACAACTTGCGCTTGAATATCTTCTGCCATATCACTAATTCTTCTTTGGATAGTATTATTTGACAGAGGTATTGTATTTAATTTTGCAGCCTCTCTTTCCCCACACATTATATGTACCATTTCAACAGCTGCTGGAAAAATCAGATTTTCAGCAATTGTGTGCGGATTACTAGTTTTGGCAACACGATAAGCAACTTTATAACTTGCTAATAATGCTTTTTCATTAGTAGTGGTTGCCAAGGAAAAACTGTCTTGCTGTTTGTGAAGGACGTTCAGCTTTCTTTCAAAGAATTCTACGGGCTTCTCTTTTTTATCTGGATGTTTGCTATTTAAGTGTCGAAGTAACTTTGATGGCTTCATGCTTTTTTTGGCAAGACTTGTCCACAAATAACACATTGTGGTTTATTGGAAATAACGGTAAAACCATATTTAAGATATTCATCAATGTAGAATCTGCTTTCTTTTTATTGTTGCTACTGCCACTTTCAGATGTAGATGGTTCTGCACTTCTTTTTAAAAACTTATCCATAATTTATAATTTATCGTAGACGTAAATACGTAAACGGGAATACGTAAGTCGTAAAATATTTACTCATTACTCAACACCGCGTTCGCCACCATAGGCTGTTTGGATTCGAACTGAGGTTTCGTTGCGCATCGCCGCTTATATAAAGCCAAAACGAGGCTACGAGAACGTTCCAGAGTGCCATCTAGTAGCGCTTTCGCGATTATCATGGAAGAGTTTTGCGATGTAGACACAAGCTAATATGTCGCGGTGTACAATGTGCAGTCGACTTCTTATTATTTATTTTTATTGTAAATGCTATTCTGGCAGAAGTACCTACTACTAATTACTAGTGGGACAGATCGCAATCATTAAAATAATTGTATTAAAATAAAATAATGGTTTTTGATTTAAACTTAAACAGTAAAGTAAAATTAAATTTGAGAAACCATCAGATAATTGTAAATTAGGCACGCTATTTCTGTCAAATAATATTGAATAAATGAGTGGGGGGAAATTGGGGGGTCGCGGTTTAGATAAGTTTGGGAAACTCTGATTTATATGAATGATAGGCAGTTTTATAGAACAAACAAATTTATTGCGAATATAATAATAACAATATTATATATTATAATAATAACAATATTATTATGAGACTTCCTCGTCCGATTCGTCACTGAAAGCAGGCTCTTGCTAGATGTCTGTCACATCATTTCCCGTTTTCAAATTACGATACCACCCGTGATATTCCTCGTGTATTACTCCCTTATCACATAGCTGTACAAAATCTCTCTTTTTTGCTATGCTAATTGGCATATGTGCATCATAAATTCGCTTAAGTTCTTCAATATTGCTTGTATTAGTTGATAACTTGGCGTGCTTTTTTCTTGTTGACGGCCGTGCAGTATCAGTAAGGAAATAATTGAAGCTTGTTGACATGTCATAATTAAAATAGATTCTGTTTGTCTCTGCTTTTACGAATATCATTCTTTTTATCTTCAACCACATTATTTTTTTTTCCGTTTTGGTCTTTTGTCCGGTTTTTAATTAAAGTGTGTGATAAATTTTTTATGTCATAAAAGTCGTAGTATTTAAATTATTTACATTTGTATGGTTCTATACATACTTTTTTATCATCAACCTTAATATTTTTAGTTCCTCTTGCATTTTGAAAAACAGACAAGTAATCTGGCATCCTATAGATAGATTTGTGTTTTTTAGCGGGTTCGATACTACTATGCATAGAGTCAACTTCCATATAGAAATGTCCAGACTCTAAAAATTTGTATTAAATAATATTTAAATGGTCTATGTTTTAAACAGCCATAGTAGTAACGGCACGCTGTAATATGCTGATTACGATTCTGTCCTCCGCAGGTATCAGAAAATAAACTTATTTCACTTAAC
Source organism: Diabrotica undecimpunctata (assembly GCF_040954645.1). Lineage (NCBI taxonomy): Eukaryota > Metazoa > Arthropoda > Insecta > Coleoptera > Chrysomelidae > Diabrotica > Diabrotica undecimpunctata. The sequence continues at coordinate 48,736,248 of NC_092809.1, forward strand.
ATATTCTGGAACACATTTTGATAAGTATTGGAGTATAATGCTTCCTATTTCAGAACTTCCTCGTGTACCGTTAATTTCTGACCAGGCAAAACAGTAAGATGCATTTGGTAATGCGGTTTCATATACACACAAATTGTAGACGCATAATTTTCGAGAATATTATAGTTGTCCAATCATTCCGCTTGGAATCTGTAGTAAGGCCTGTAAATCGAAAGTAATTGAAACAAAATCCCGTTGTTACTAGATCTTTTCTTATCATTTTGTTTTTCAAGATTACATACTTCTTTTCTTTTCTGATGTTCTCTGTAACTGTCTTCTAAATCCGATTTGTCAGTTGGATTAGCCCTATCATATTTATTACAAACTCAACATTGATCTTTTTTAGGAACAAAAAAGCTTAAATTATAGTCGTTAGAAAATATTCTTCGATATGTAATTTTGCTAACACCTTCCAGTTTCTTCTGCCCACAGTCAATTATATAAAGTTGGTACATTTTTCTTATACTTAAATTTTTGTCCAAATATCTACGCTTTGAACTTTGGCGAATATAATGTGGGCCCATGGTTGGAAAAGACTCAATATGAGCCTTCACGATTTTTCGGGTTTCACTGCTTGTTTTATTTGGCGGTGTATGCTTGCTTCTTTTATCCGTATCTGCGTAACAGTCTAGAATATCAGTTTTTCTTACAACATCTTATATTAACGACGCTGATATACAAAGTGTCTTACGAAAAAATTTCTCACATACCTGTATGTCTTGACCATTCAAAAAAAAGTAACACTTTTTGGAAAATGCACGTGGTTTTTTTAAACTTCGTATAACTGTAACGACTTTATTTTAATACGTGTAATAGGAAAATTTTTCTGGCCTATATATTCTAACTTCCAATAATCACGACATAGTCTTTGTCTGTAATCTTCGCTGAAATAACTGGCACATTTGTCAACGCACTCTGAACAATTAGCTGGTTTTTGGCAATTTTGCTGGTATATTCCTTTTTTTATCTCATAAGGCAAACCCTTAGCACGCCTTCTTTTTGCGACATTTATTACCCATTCTTTTTAGTTAGCTTTTCTCCAAAGTTTTAGTGGACGTACGTCTTTCCATACTTTATCAAGAAGTAGATTTAATATCCAAGTAGCTGTTCTAGCTATCCAAGTTGATACTAAATTGTTCGTGGCTGCTTGTAATTCATATAGACTCTCTAGAGAGAGTGATCCCTCTGCTGATATGTGGGGTTTACATCTGAAAAGTCACTATCAAAAATGGATTCCATCATTGGGACTATATTGTTCTGAGAATCATCAAGAATTGAACTGCTGTCTTCAGTATCAAAGAAATCTAAAAAACACAAGATATTGCACAACAAGTAACTAATTAATACCTATTAACAAAGTATTTTAAAACTTTCTTCCTAGTCACAAATATAGAAGACAAGCAATTTTATTTAATGGTCTGCTTAATTTTAGCATAATATTTTAACTTAACACCATTAAGATCATTTATGGTTTTAGCTTAGTAATCATTTCTAAATTTTAACTCAACCCGTTTTCAGGTAGAATGAAGTAAGTGTACTTAAAGGTTTTTACTAGTCGATATGAAAGAAAAATTCTAATAAATCATACACGTAAAATGTATTAAAGACACTTATCACCTTTTTACTGAATATGGTATGCAGTAGTAGAAATATATTTGTTTACCGGCATAATAATATATGTGGGCTTACTTTGTTTTACACGCAACAGAACTTTAACTTTATGGAAATATGTAAGTAGCGATGTATTGTTTTATTTGAAAATGGAAAGTTGGTTAGGTGTAACTTATTTGTTTATTACACAAATTATCTGCTGAATGGTATGTCGTATCATTTATTGGGTTTTACCTGTATATAGAGCGGAAAAAGCTGAGAATTTTGGTATACTTAACTCAATATTTTAAAATTTGTCATTTACCTGGTTTTTGCAGAATACCGACGATAAATAGTATTGATAATTATTAAACGTATTGGTTCAAGAAAAAAATATGATTAACTACGTAAATTAAAATGTCAGTTGCTGGTTCAGATTTCTTTGCTAAGTGACGTAGTTACCCTATTGGACAAACAGTATGACTTGTTGTCCTAGCATTTTATATAGATCGATTATATTAATTTGCCGGTTTACAATGACCAAAATCTTCGAATTATATAATTTTATTCTAAATAATTTGTTTCCATTACAGGTTGGCGATCAGATCCTGGAGGTAAACGGCCAGTCATTTATGGATGTTACCCATGATGAGGCTGTAGCTCAACTTAAATACCACAAGCGTATGTCCTTAGTGGTGAGGGACGTCGGAAAGGTCCCACATTCTTGCACTGCCTATGATAGAGACTGGGACCTTTGTAGTCCAGGGTAAGAATTTTTATATTTAATACTAAATTAAAACTAATAGTAAAATAGAACTTTAATTTTGAAATGTATATTTATAGCACAAAAACTAAATAAAACTAATAGAATAGAGACAATCTTTTGTCTGTTTGGAATTTAAAAACTTATTTTTTATTATCCCTAAATTGTCCAGAGAACTAAGGTATTCCAGTGACTTTGACCCGGCTAGGTATCTGACAATTTTTTAGATTTTTTCAGACGTCGATAACCCAAAAATGTATGTTTCATTGAGTGCATTAGGTAAACTTTTAAAATAATTAGAAAGTTTAGGCCAAAAATGCACCATTTTAAAAACTTTCGTCTACTAGTAAAAAGAAAAGCATTTTGAACGGATTTGAAGGTAAGTATTTGATAACGTTTAAAGCTTTAAAAGGTGATTTATAAATGTTGATCTACTAATTTTTTGTTTAGAAAACTGCAAAAAACCAAAGAATTCTTAATTTTCAATAAATAATGTTAATAAAAATTGTAAAAATGAAGCTTGATATTGCGTGGATGCTTGAGTCTTGTGGAGAAAATTGTGTTTAAAATTAAGAGTGATTTATCAATCAGTCTACAAGTTATTTTTTTTCATTCCAAAGAACTTTATTTGTAATAACATAAGTCAGAAAAAAATAACTTACAATGTGTTACAGCCCTTGTAACATACTTATCGACAAAAAATTTTTTTCTCAATACTACTTGGTATACATTTCTGCCTCGACTAATTTATTTGTTATCTAATACGAGAGTAGGCCTTTGTAAAGTTGCCTCCATCTTTCTATCGTCGGTCGGCAAATTCAAACAAATACCACCTTTAGTCCAGACTAATTAAGATATTCTTATAGCACCAAAAAGGAGATATTGTTCTTACCAAATAATGCTTTAAATATAATGTGTAGAATAATTTTGAATTCGGTTCCGCTACTAAACTTGCTTTTTTTGTTCTTAAACATAGAAAAAAAGTTTAAATTCTATTACATTAATCTCTCCTTTCTTTAATTTATCGTCTCGTATTTTTAACTGTACTAATATGCAAGTGTGTACTTTAAGTTCTAAAATGACTAATTTACAATAAGTAATGCGATTGTTAAAATACCGGGAAGTGCTTCTCTTTAAAGGTACTGAACAAATTTTTTGTTTAGTTGTCATATTTGCAACAAGGTTGTTTATAGATTTGCATTGCTTCAATTTTGAGTTGTGTTGAAATTTCGTTGTTTTGAAGTGGTCGTTATAATTGTAGTATTTTCTTGTTTGTTTTTTGAAACTTTCTATCCGTGTATAAAGAAAATGTTTAGACCATAAGAAAAATCACCTACAGTTTTTCGTCCATGGGAGCAAGAGAACAGAAGTAGTGGTAGAGAAAGTGTAATAGTCGACAATCGATAGATAGATAGATGGTTTATTGGTAATACATCAATACAAAAGTATTTTTTACAAGTCAAAGATAAAATATGTCAATATAGTTAATAAACACATAAATATAAACACAAAACATAAATACAGTGTTTTAAAATATACTTACAACAATTACAACAAATTAAAATTGGAGGTTAAATACTCCTCATACGTAAAAAAGGCATTCACTATAAGGTAACTCTTAATTTTCGCCTTAAACTGATGAAAATTAAGAGCTTTTATTCTAGCTGGCACTAAGTTATAGAATTTTATGGCTAAATACCTTGAACCATTTCTGGATCTCTCAAGACGGCTAAATTCTGGTATAAGATTATTATTAAATCTGGTGGGATACTTGTGAAAATCTACATGCGCATTGTATTGACCAAGATTTTGTTTAATGTGCAACAGACACTGCATAATATATACACAAGGTAAAGTCAAAATTTGTAAAGCTCTAAAGGAGTTTCTACAATCTGCTCTATAACAGAGCCCAGAGATAATACGAACACATTTTCTTTGTTGCGCAAACACTTTATCAATGTGACAAGAGTGACCCCAGGAGAGAATAGCATATGTCAGATGAGAATGAAAATTACTATGATAGGCTGTTAAAATAGTTTCCCTGGAAGTCACCTGTATAAGGTTCCTAAAGAGGAAAAGTTGTCGGGAAAGCTTTTTCGATAGAATAACTATATGTTGTTCCCAGGTTAATCCTGCATCCAAATATATCCCCAGAAACTTCGCTCCGGTTACACATTGTAGTAGAGCAGCGTTTTCAACGCAAGTGTTATTTCTTAGAGTAAAATTAACACTTTGTGATTTAGAGTTGTTCAAAGAAAGACGGTTAGTTAAAAACCAATTGAATAAGTTTTTTTCAGATGTTTGGTAATCAAGGATGTCGAATTCAGAAGGGTGATAGCTTGTATAGAAAGTAGTGTCATCAGCAAATAAAACAGTGTTAACTGTTTCATTTTGGTAGTACACTAGATCATTAATATAGATAAGAAATAATACTGGACCCAAAACCGAGCCTTGAGGGACACCAAACAACAGAGATTGTTTTTGAGAATCACACTGGTTGAAGTGAACATATTGATCACGATTTGATAGATATGAATCAATTAGTTGAATAGCATCACTATGAAAATTATAATAAGGAAGTTTTCTAAGCAAAATACTATGTGTGACACAATCGAAAGCCTTAGTAAGATCTAAAAACGATGCAAGAGTATCAAGATATTTTTCAAACCCTTCCAAAACATTACTAGTGAAATGATCAATAGCTAAAGTTGTTGTTTTATTTTTTCGGAATCCGTACTGGTTTATGGCAAACAGTTTATTAGATTCAAAATGTAGAATAATTTGATTTTTTAAAATTCGTTCATAAACTTTTGATAAAATGGGCAACAAAGAAATGGGTCGATAGTTGTTATAATCATCAATAGAGCCTTTATTCTTAAACAGAGGTACTACCTTTGCAGTTTTGAAAACTTGAGGATAAGTATTACAAGATATTGATTGATTTATTAAAGTTGTTAGAGGTTGAACAATTATATCTTTTATTGTTTTAATAATTTTTGTGTTAAACCCATCAGGATCTTTGCTGTAACTATTTTTTATTTCTGTAATAGCTAAGTCAACTTCACTAAAGTTCACTGGCTGAAAGCTAAAACACGGGATATTTTTCTGTGGTATACACTTTAAATAGTCATCAAGAGTTAGCTGAGGAACCTCAAGTTCATTTATTACTCTCTCAGCAGTTGAGCAAAAGTGGCTATTAAAACTATCTGCATTGAGTTTAGAATTATCAGTGAAGAAAACATTTTTATGTTTGTTTTAATCATTTAATCATTCATTCAATCATTTAATTGCTATAAAAAACAAATACACTAAGACTGGAACTGTAGAAAACAGTTTACGACTTTCAAACAAAAGAATTGTTTTAAATGAACAATCTATGAAAATTTGTATAAATGTTGTAAATGTAAATGTACAGAAATCTGCAAAATGATCTTAAAAATAGTTGTAAAGCCAGTATCATAAGAAAGGCGGTCTTTGTAATAGGAATTTTGTATTCTATCATACCAAGGTCAAATACTGGAAAACCTAAACATCTTAATATCGTGACTGCTAAATGTTTAAGCAATTTGGTTTACTTTGTTTGTTGTCGAAAACCTACAACACAACAATTCCTACTTCTCACTATTAATAGCTCAAGTATCCTACTATTGCAGACTTCTTACTTTAAAAAAAAATATTATTCTAAATAGTGAAAGTGTATACTAAACCCATCAAATTTTGGGTAGTATATATTTAAAAAATATATTTTAGTTGTTATAATTTAACATAACTATTTATTATATGGTGCAGATAAATAAATATTGATTGTCGGTAATTCGCAAAGTTCTATCTTATTTACTATTTAGTTTGTTTACTAATAATATTGGCTAAAGTACGTGTGTTTGATTGTATAGTAATTTCCAGCCACTTTTAGTCTGTCAAAAAGTAACTAACTTCGCACAAAAATAATTACTAATTCACTAGACAGTTCGGACTGGGAATAGCGAACCGAGTTTAGTTGTCAATTTCGTATCTATTTAACATATATGTTTAACCTCAAATTGGGAGGTCCAAAACTGTCAGATGAAGGCAGTAGATGTCGCGTCAGTCACGCACGGAGCGAATACGCAAAGATTCAATTCAAATTATAAACAGAAACGTCAAAATCTATCAACAAGAACTGGAGATATGTTGTAGATTGTGTTTGTAGTTAATATTTTATTTTTCGATATAACCGACTTTGTAAAAGGAACTAAATTCATCCAGAATAATCGTAGGAAAACTTTTTTTTGGCTTACCAGCTTTTTAAATATGAAAATAATTTTTCTCTGGGCAATAGCAAAAAAAGATGCATTTTTGGCTTTAAATTGTTAATAATATAAAAAGTTCACCGAACCCACTGCAGGAAATATAGAGATTGTGGTTATCGAGGTCCATAAAACTCAAAAAACTTGTCAGATAACTAGCCGGTCAGTGGCCAACAGGGTACTTTTTTATCTTATTTCTCTGGACTAACATCATTGACAAAAATAATGAATTTTGACGGGAATGTTTTTCATTTTCTCAAAAATACATAAATGTACAAAACAGCAATTACATTTGTTACAGTATCAGTTACAATATTTCATATCCAAACACACATACATAGTTTATTTCTAATAATTATATTTTGTTGCAGAAGTAGAGCTGCGCAAACAACTCGGAAATGGGCGGCGGCGCTGCAAATGGTGGAAGAAAAAGCGAGAATCCTACTTAGTCGCCCCGAATTCACCACATTGTGCTATTATACAGACGAGTATGCAGCGCGACATATGACCATAGATGCCTTCGTTCAAGTCATGACTGAACTTCTAAACACCCCTGATAAGGTATCTATTTATTATTTAACTATTAACATTAAATATTACTACTATACTATTTCGTAAATCATTTTTAAAAACTAAGCGTTGTCTACTGTCAAGCGGTCACTGTCTAGTACTTTGCAGTCCTTACATATACTTATGTCTCCGTTTCTTTTGATGAAATGTTTATTTTAGAATGATTGTGTCCACTTTTCTATGCTAATTTCTCCCTTTTGGAAGAGTGTATTGAATTGTAGTAGGAGTGTAGGTGTGTAGGTGTAAACACCTACGTATGGGAATAAGCCACAATTCGTTGTAATGACAGTTACATTTTATCTAAAAATTTGACGTTTCGATTTCCATTCCGGAAATCGATTTTTTTAGATTATTAAAAAATAGTTTTGTTGAAAAACAGTGAATAACCGCCAAGACTTTTGACAAGGTTATTTCATGTCACAAAATTGGAGGTTCATTAACTTTTAGCCACGGTGTTATAGGCAACACCGTTTTCTAACAAAATTATTTAATAATCTTCTTGTGAGAACGATTTTCGGAGTGGAAATCTAAACGTCAAATTTTTGGGTACAATATAATTGTCATTACAATCAATTGTGACTTATTCCCATATAAACAGAGTATTTAACTTAAACGTGCTACAACAAAACAGTTTCAGAACCTACGTGTGTTTATTAAAATTCATTAATTTATTTACATATCGACTTTACATATCGAAAAAGTTTTTGTGGTGGCTGGGTGAATTGTTTGATGGTAAGCATCCAGTCTTTGTAAATTAAAGGTGTCTGTTAAATTTTAAATTTCGTGTTGATGATTGGAAAACCTTTTTATTGCTCCAAATGCCTGGAGTGCGTAGAATTCGCCGGGTTTTTTAGATGGGTGGAACTGTTGAGTTGCGTGATAAAGCTTCTAGAAAGACTAACAGATCCTTACTCAGTATACTACAGTCTGAACAAGCGTGGACTCAGAAAGGCTGATGACGTCGAGCGAGGAGTTCTGGACGTCACAGAAAGGCCACAGAGCGACAAGATCTTTGATTAAGGCTTGCTCAAGACAAAATGGCCCACATCGGGTACTACCTCTCACTGCTAAACATTAGCGTAACTGTTTACTTTGGTGTAGAAAATATTGTATTGGACTAGGAATTGAATCAGGTGGACTTTTGTGACGAATCCTGCTTCTGTCTGGAGGTGCACAATGATCTGGCAAAAGTTATAATCCCTCACCCTAGGATTTATGGTGTGGAGTGATATTGCTTATGATAGCAGATCACTGCTAATTTTTATCAGAGCTCAATATGACAACACGACGCTTTGTTTAGTAATTAGAGGAGCCTCATCTTATTTCATACTTACACATCATCGAAACCTGTTTCTTTAAGCAATAATTTATGCATCAAAATCACAATAATTATTTAGGTACCTTGGCTACAACTATTACCTGATTTTTCTCTAGTTAGACATTTCTAGATTTCTAGGACTCGTGAATTTGGAACACCCTCCGCAGACTTAAGCAGATCTTACTCACAAAGTTGTAGTAACCTGTAGTGAGATAGTCCAATAGGATATCGATCATCTCACCAGAACAATGCCCAGTCGTCATGACTGGCCTTCTGGTTTTGCCAGTGCCACTCACCTAGGGGAAAAAATGCCCAGTCGTGTCAATGATGTATGAGAAATCGTAAACACACTTTTTTGTGCAGTTAGTTGACAAATCAAGCTGAAAATTTAATCATTTTACTAGTAAGAGACACTGTCATGGGTCCTCTGGACATCATTTAACTAGTAAAAATTTATTAAAATCGGATAAATAAATATATGTGTTTACCATTTTTTGTCATTAAAAAGAAGTTTAGAGGCTGGAGCGTTCCCCGTAAGCGACGCATAGTTGCGGTCTCGCGGATTTTATGCAGAGGAAAATAGTGGTGTACTTTGTGTGCAGGAAACTCATTGGAAAGGTAATAAGTTGAGAGATTTTGGAGATGGATGCAGTAGTTTGAACAGTTACGGCAGAATGGAGTAGGTATTATTTTAAACAATGAGTGGAAGGAACATCTTGTAACGGTAACCAGAAGAAGTGATAGAATAATAAGTGTCCAACTAAATACAGGCAATACCAATGTGAACATCATATGTGCCTACGCCCCACAGGTAGGGTGTGAAGAACAGGAAAAGGAAGAATTTTGAAGGGCCCTTACTTGCGAGATACTTCAAGATTCCTGTAGACGAAAAATATTTTATTGGAGATGATTTGAATGGACATATTGGTAGAGAAAGAGCGGGAATAGAAAGAGTCCGTGAAAGTTCCGAGATAAGAATAAGAAATGATAAAGGAAATAGTGTGATTGAGTTTGCAAGGTCGCAAAGAGGAAAGCAAAGCGTGCTGTAGATGCTACTAAGGAAAGATCGTCTGTACAGCTTTGTGAAGAGTTAGAAACATTCGAGGGGATGAGAAGGTTATGCAACAACAAGTCATTAAAGGACTTGACCCATGTGCAGCAGATTAAGAGTGCGGATGAAGAGAATGTAATACCGGGGATAGCAAGAGATGAAGTTGTCGAGGCGTTAAATAGGATAAAAAATAGTAAGGCAGTACGTCCTAATGAAATACATATGGAGATTTGGTAGGGTCTAGGAGAAAAAGAGGTTGATGTTGTGTGGCAAATGATTAGTAGGATATATAAGGAAAAAAGGATATCCAATGCATGCACAGAGTATGCCGGTATCATTGTATAAAGATAAAGGAGACATTCAGAGAGAGAAATAAGTTCCTGAGAAGTATACCAAAGGAAGCTTACACCAAAGTAAGAACCGCTGTCGGATTGACCGAAAGTTTTTCAGGGACGGTTAGTTTGCACTAAGGTTTTTCACTGAGTCCTTACCTGTTTAATCTTGTTATGGATATACTGACAGAAAAAGTAAGGGAGGGGGCTCCTTGGTCAGTGCTCTTTGCTAATGATATCGTGTTAGTAGAGACGAGCAAAGAAATTTTGAAGAAGTTAAAGTGTTGAAGAAGGGCTATTGAAGAAGGAGGATTAAAGGTTAGCAGGACGAAAACTGAGAATATGTGGTTGGGAAGACGAGAAATAGATGGGAACATAGAATTACTTAAAGAAAATCTAAGGCGAATAGCAGAATTTAAATACCTTGGCTCGTTTGGTTCCTACATAACCGAGAATAGGATACTAGATCAAGAAATTGGAAATGTGGCTTGTAAAGAAGATTCAGGAAAAGAAGATGGAGGTAGCTAAAATGAGAATGTTACGATGAATGTTGGGTAAGACTAGAATGGACAGGATCAGAAACGACTTAATTAGAAAAAGGGCCACGTGACTACAGTCTCAAAAATAATTCAATAACAAAAACTGCAATGGTTTGGTTATGTCAGACTTAGAGATAAAAACTATGTGGGACGAAGGATAGAGCTGTTGATGGAAGGAGAGGTAGAGGAAAACCCATGAGAAGATGAAAGGACTGTGTGGCAGAGAACTTAAGAGAGAAAGGTTTTGGTGAGAAGACCCGATAGACACAAATAAGTCGAAAAGGCAGCGACCCCAGAAAAGGGAAAAGCTAAGGAAGAAGAAGAAGATGAAATTTTTTGTAGTTCAGTATATAAATAATTTTAATTATATTTATAGTGTTTTAAAAATATTTTCCTAAATTTTGACGGCCCGGTAATAACTGGTTTATAAGATATTGCCCAGTCTATAATTCTTTAGCCGTTGCAGATTGGTATTTTCGCGACATCTCATTGCCATTCTCTTGTACTCTGTGACAAATCATGAACAATCTCAGACCCGACATCAGCATCTCCTGTGATGCTTTTATCATTGTTTACCAAACCGCGTTTACAAAACAACTACACTTAGAACATAATATTTCAGTATGCCTTAAGAGTTAACGAGGTGGTTCATTTGACATAAGTTGTCCCTAATGACTATACATTTTATTTACATTATGACGGAGGCGGCGCAGCTGGTCTAATTAAAAATTAAGAGGGTTTGGTTGCTCAATAATGTACAAGAGCTTTTTAGAAAAAAGTGTCCAGCGACGTAAAAAGAAAACAATGATAAATTCTTCGGTAAATCCATTTTAAAGCCTGTATTTTATATAAAGTGCAAAGTAAAACAAAGTTTGCTGCATTAAAAGTGATTTAATTTTAACGGTACTAATTTTAATTTTTCGTGCTATTTTGAATTGAAATTTATGATCATTTTAGTGGAGAATACATTTATTTTCCAAGTAGACATCAAAACGTTAAAATAAATGAATGTTCAACTTAAACTGTGACTAATTAAAGATAGTAAATAACATAAAAATGCCACAACTGTAAGCAATAACTATCATATCCGCAATTTGTTCCCTCTTCTTCTCAATTCCTCAAACTATGTCATCTTGGAACGATGTCTTATATTAATAGGCGATACTGGCGAAAGCGCTCTAGACACAAGTGATAAATTTGCTTACATGCCGACAGTCTGTCTTTAGTTCTAGCACTGTTTTAGACGTAATGATTGGATTTGTAATAGTATGATCTCAAAGGTCTTTTATTAGAACAAAAGTTTTTGTAATAGAATACTAGGAGAAAGATTTTTGACATCAAATGAAATTAATTTTGAGTTGTTAGGTAATTGAAAATATTTTATTTTATTAACTAGTTCTATTGTATTTTTTACGGTAAATTCAGGTGAAAGTTTAGTGTGTTCTAAAATAATCTCTAACAGTTTTTTGATACTTTGTATGACGGAGCTGTAGAAAAAGAAACTACAGGTCTTATTGGGTGATCAGGTTTATGTAGTTTAACAAAAGAGTGTAATTTAGGAGGCTGTGAGTCCATGATATTGAGGTATTTCTTTTCTATCGAATTTAATATTAATTTTAAATTTTCTAACACTAGTTGAATTTGTTTTTGATACTTTTCCGTTGGATCTTTGTTTATTGTTTCAATATTTTGATTATTTAAAACTTCTAGTGAGTTTGTTATCGACAGTTAGTCCTAAAAACTTGTAATGATCAATTGACTCTAAACTTACTCCGTTTAGTGTTATTTTGGGTATTTCTGTGCTGTTGTATCTCCTGGTGAATTTAATTATTTTGGATTTATTGGAAGAGAACCTGAAGCCAGTTTTCTCGGACCATGTAGTAAGGGACTCGACAGAATTTTGTAATAAAGATGAGGTTGCAGCTGTGGATTTTCCTTGGCAGTATACAATAAGGTCGTCTGCGTATAGGGCAAATTTAACAGGAGATTTTATATGAGAGCAAATATCATTGATGGCTAGCAGAAAGAGGGTAGAACTCAAAGTAGAACCTTGAGGTACACCATTTTCAGTGACATATTTGTCGGATAATACTCCGTTAACTGTGATTCTGAAATTTCTGTTATTTAAAAAGTTGTTTATAAAGCAAAATATGTTGCCCGTAAGATTATTTTCTACCAGTTTTTTAAGGATAACCGACTTACATGTTGTATCGAAAGCACTTTCTATATCAAAAATTACTGCAATTACGTCTTGCTTGGAGGCCATAGCATTTGCGATATCTGTTTGTAGAATCACTAAATTATCAGTGGTGCTTCTATTAGGTCTAAAACCTGATTGAGCAGGGTTAAGGATATTGTTTTTTTCTAGATACCAGATTAATCGCTTACTGATCATTTTTTCCAATAATTTGCAAAGGGTATATGTTAGGGAGATTGGCCTAAACGAGTTTGGAGAGTTGGGAAGAGAGCTACTTTTTTTGATAGGAAATATGATGGATTCCCTCCATTTGGAAGGAAATTCTTGTCGGGACCAGATTAGGTTGTACAACTCAAGCAATTTGTTTATGGTTTCTTCATGGAGATATTTGAGGAAAATTGAGGGGATGTCAAGCCCGGATCAGGGCCAGCAGCTGAGTTTTTTGTAGTGGATAGGGCTAGAGTCAATTCTTGTTTAGAAAAGGGTAGGTTTATTGGGTTGGAAATATCGTTAGTTTTACCACTTGCGATGTTAAAAGAGTGTAAAGGAGACTTATTTTGGTTTAGCGTTTTGGATTGAAAGTGATGCGCAAAGATCTTGGCAATACTTTGACTTTGAGTCACTATTTTGTTGTCGTGAATTAAGGCGGGGATTTTGTAGGCGGTGCTTTGACCTTTCATATGTTTAATTTTGTTCCAAACTTGGCTTGGAGGTGTGTCGGAAGAAATAGAATTGATATAAAGGTTCCATGAAGTCTTTTTGCTTTCCTTTATGATACGTTTTGATTTAGCTTTAGCTAATTTAAACTTGATAAGATTTTCATTAGTTCTTGTTCGTCTATATTTATTCAGAGCTTTCTTGCATACACGAACTGCTACAGCACAGGAGTCATTCCACCAAGGAACTGATTTTCGTGTAGGTTTAACAGAATATTTTCCTATATATTTTTGAGCGGAGTTAATTATGCAATTAGTAAACTGATCAACTAAGTGGTCTATGTTATATTCATATTTAATTGAATTGACTTGATCTCGGACGTTTTGACTGAAATTCAGCCAGTCCGCTTGTGCAATACGCCATTTACCGATTGGGTTGTACGATTTGGGTTTATTGTCTGAGATTAATATAGGGAAATGATCACTATCAAACAGACTATCTAGTGGACACCATGTTAGAGATGGACCTAGTTTTGGATCACAAAGACTGAGATCGATATTTGAGAAAGTTCCTGAAGATATATTGAAGTGGGTGCTACAACCAGTATTGAGTAGAAATATATCTTCATTGCTAATTATGTTTTCTATAATTTTTCCTCTGCCGAATGTGCTGTTAGATCCCCACATTGTGCTGTGAGCATTAAAATCTCCTACGAGGATGAATGGGGATGGGAGTTCTGCTATTAACTTGGAAATTTCTGTATGATTTATCCCCTTATTAGGTGGTAAATATATATTGCAAATAGTGATTTTATGAGGACACCAGAATGAAACAGCTACTACCTCTAAATTAGAAGTGATGTCAAATTTTTCGGAATATATATCTGACGATACAAAAATAGAAGTACCGCCACTTGCGCGTAGGGGTGTGGATCTAATCTGATGATAGCCTATGTAATTTTTTAGGTACGGATTTTGGGTTTCCTTTAAATTTGTTTCTTGTAGACAAAGAATATCTGGAGCGGTCTCTTGGATAAGTTGTTGGATGCGTTCTAAACGGACGTAAAACCCATCATAATTCCATTGTATTAAAGAGAAAGATTATTTTAAAGAGTTTTGGGAGGCAAGGGAAGTATCAGAGTAAGATTCATCGTCACTGGGATCTGTTTGTGAAAGACATGGTAATGTTATTATATCGTTATTTTCTGCAGATTTAACATTGTATTGATGTCTGATTTTTTTCATTAATCGTGTAAATCTGTTTTTTATTGTTCTTTGAGAAAGATGCGGGTAGATAGAAATCAAATTGGTAAGGAGTGTATTGATGTCGTTTGTAAACTTTAGGGCCTCATGATAGGGGTCACTGCTGCCTTTAGTATTTTCTAAAAACGCAAAAAGATCGTTTAAGGAGAGTATATTGTTTTGTGGATTTTTGTTGTAATATTCGGTAATGTCAAGTTTAGTAATATCAGAGATACTGGTATCATCCGTTTTTCGCTTTTTCTTTTTGGATTTTCTTTTAGTTAATTCATTAGGGATATAAGGCGGTTGCATTTCAGAGGTTTCAGCTAACGGAGTTGTAGGAAGACTAGATTCGTCATTAAGTGATTCCGAAGGAGGTCTTTTTTGGCCTATTACTGGAATGTCTTGAGATGATTGGACGCTTTCATTTATATTCGTGCTAGGTTCATTGTTAGAAATGGGAGCTCGGGTTTCTGACTGTATAGGAATAATGACCGATGGGGGATTAATGCAGTTATTTGCAACATGTCCTGTTTGCTTGCAGATAAAACATTCCATTCTATCTGTAGAAAGAAAAATTCTATGTTCATGACCATCATATGGAATAGTTATTGATGTTTGTAGTTCGTAGTTATCAGAAAGGGGAAATATATAAACTTGGCGCCTGAAGCTTAAAACATGACTGTATTCATCTCCAGGGATACCTGCTTTGAGAAACGATATGGGGGATGCTAGTTGTAAGCCAAGACTTCTTATAGCATTTTCAGCTAGATCATGAGGAATAAAAGGTGATATATTTGAAATAACAATTCTTTTAGTTGGAGATATAAGTCTCCGAATATTTAGTGAAAATGTATTAATTTAAATGAATGGAAGAGACTTTATCAATTTTTCGACAAGTTCAGAATTAGATAAGTAAATACATACCCTATTATTCGATATCCTGGATGCGAAGCAAATGTTCTTGGCCCCAATGATAGTTCCGATTGCATGTACATAATCGTATAGCTTTAAACTATTCTCGGCATGAAGAACCACGGCCTGATCCTTTTTTGGGAACGTTGGTCTAGGTGCTGATTTTACTGCAGCCGTGTAAGATATGTTACTGTTGGTGGTTGGGTTTGTGTTGGTTACAATTTGGTTTGTTGACATTGTTGGATTTGAAGCATCCTCGTAGTCAAAGACAGCTTCTTGCAATTTGTTTGTATTCATTGTTGAGTGTCAGAAGGCGGCAACTTATCATACACCATAGTGATGGAAGTTGCCTAGATATGGAGCAACTAGTGTAATATCCAAAAATGTTGTTATTTTCTTGTAAGGTTATAATGCACTTAATGAAATATTGTTTATACAAGTTTAGCGATTATATGCACCCGCGAATGTACACGTATATAGTTACACTGCACTTTGTTATTGTCTGGAACAAGTATAAATCGCAAAACAAGTTTAAAAACTATTATAAACACTGTAAATTACGAGAACGACAAAAACGATGTTTACTCGTTCAGGCACCGAAGTGGAATCCCAACAAGTTCTTTTAAAATCTGCAAAAATATACACGTTCTTTTATTTAAATTAAATAAGTTAAGATATTTAACTGGTTTCATACTTTATCCAAACTCTGTATTGAATTCATTCGTTTTTAACATATTTTAATTAGATTCTATATATTTTTTATTTGTTTCAGTATACACTAATGACCGAATTAAGAGAAATAGTAGCACTCGACGACCGCGCAAAGTTTGACGAATTAGTTTATAGAAGAGAAATCGACTCTTCCAGAATTAGGGATCCTAGGGAACATGATTATAGGCATTCCAGAGTAAGTTATTGTAATTTAATACAGTCGATAATGAAATCTGTTTTAAGAAAATTTTGTCCAATGGATATTTAATCATCACAATGCAACAAGCAGCTCATTTAAAATATTTTTCAATAAACTAACCGTTTATTTTTTCAGTTTTTTTATTAACTATAATGCTGTTAACGTACAGACGAAAATTCTAAAAATTTTCACATTCTAAACATTTTTACCTAAATTGTTCATTAATAAAAATATACGAAAAAAATTTTGATGAATTTGCATAACTATTGTTATCCTATCCATATGATGATGGTTCTCATTGCAAGAAATGGAAAAGAACTATCAAATATAACAAAAAGACTGATTCGGGAAAGCTCTAAAATGGGACTGAAAGTTAATATTAATAAATCAAAGTACATGAAGATCTCGAGCAAAAAAGGAATAAGCACCAGGGGATCCTTTAAATTGGAGGAGGAGAATGGATCAGTTGTAGAATTCGAGAAGGTGGATGAATATATGTACTTAGGTACTCTTATTGATCAGACATGTAAGGAAGAAACTGAAATCAACCTGAGACTGACCAAGAGCAACAGGTGTGCTGGAGCCATGAGCAAAATAATTAAGGCCAAAGATATATCTCGTAATACAAAAATAAGAGTATACAAAACTATAATTAGACCCACAATGCTATACGCTGCCGAGACATAGACTATGAACAAAACCGTACAGAATACATTGGAAGCATGGGAAAGAAAGATACTTCGCAGAATATTTGGTGGAAAAGTAGTAGAGGGAGAATGGAGAAGACGAACTAATGCAGAAGTGTATCAGTTGTATGCTAACCCTACAATAACAAAAGTGGTGAAAAAACGTAGACTAGAATGGCTCGGCCATCTAGAAAGAATGCAAGGTAGATAATAGACTAGTCAAGAATATTGCTGGGAGAGTATCTGAGGGCAAAAAAAGAGAGGGAGACCAAGAAAGAAATGGAGAGATGCAGTGATGGAAGATGTCAGAGAGATGGGAATCAGAGATTGGAAGCTAACGCTGTACATACATACATACATTGTGATCCTATCCATATAGACCTTAACCATTTATCAGATAGTAGTGTCTTGATAAAATCTCATTTCTTTAGTCTATTTATATGCAAATATTTATCTTGCATCTTATGCAAAAAAAGAAATTTATATTATAAAACATCTTTATATAAGAGTCAAAAACCAAATTCAACAAAGTGATCTGCTGGTTTCCTTAAAAAAGTGTTTTTAATATAAAATAACGTATATTAAAAATTTCCATCGTATATATTTCTTTTTTTATTCCAGAGAAAAGGAATGCCAATTCCAGATTCAAACCATGCGATATACTCCGGTTATGAGGTAAGAAAGCAGATTTGATACGATTGTGCTTTATTAGAGTAGTCTGTGTTGTTCGTTTTTTTTTCTGTAATATAAATAAGACAAGTCGAAATCCTGATAGACATATGTGGTGCTTGATGCTGTATTAAATCTGATATTTATAAATAAACATACTAAAATTTGAGTAAATAATAAATATAAACTAAAATTGTAAATAATATGAACGGAAAAAAGCTTTAAATTCTTCCAGAGGTAAAAAAGGAATAACAATATAGTTATTACTAAGATTAGTAGATAGAAACAATTACAAAATAGTAGTAAATATAAAGCTTTTCTCTATTCAAATAAGTATCCAAAGTTTTTTGAGTTATAAATTTTCGAAATTTTTTACGTTTCATTATTTTCTATGTATAAATATAATATATAGCCTCTGACATAAATTCTATTTGAGGTAGATTGTGAAAGTTAAATGTCTTGAGTTGAAACTTTAGCCAGTTTCAAAGTATGATATTTTAATAAGAAATGCACAAAAGACCCCGGCACTTGTCTTATGTAAAAGTGTTTTTAGTTGAATTGGCTAAAACTTTGTAGACATCTAGTTTTGGTCATGCTGATCAAAAGTTCTTATTTCCCCAAGACTCAGAAATCAATTAATTCTGAGTTACAGATGATAAAAACGTCGGTTTTTAGTTCATTTGAAAAATACATATTTGTAAAATATTTAAGGTGTTGGTAAATTAGCACAACAAACTTCAGAGTGATTCTGCATGAAAAAATAATGACAGTTTGCTATATAAACGTATGTCCGCAACTGCTTACTTTTCCAAGATACATGATGTAGAAATTTTTCTCACAAACTGACGATTTATTTATTGCTCTGAAACAGGTTGAGATATGCAAATGAAATTTGCTGAGTTTGAAGAGGTAATTATTGCGCATTTTTCCATAGGACTAAGAATTTGATATTCATTATTGTGCGCAAACTTGTAATGGTTTGAATTTTTTTAATTAAAGAAAAGGACGCCACTGAGATATTTCAAATTAAAAACCATTTTTGAATTTCTCGTTTAATCTGTGATAAAATATCTTTGTTTTTATTTTCATATGAGGCGCCATTTTTTTGCCCAAAATAACATATATTAATGTGTTATTTGCATTTTCAAGAACTATCTAATACAATGACATTAAATCAGAACAATAACAGAAAGTAATAGTAATAAAATTTTAAATACGCACAAAGCTACAAAAAATGTTTAAAATGATCTTCATAAAACATGACCCAAGATTCATCTCTCAGCCTCATTGGTCGTCGTCTTAGTCTCATTAGTGCAAATATCCCTGATGTCTTTCTTATTTACTTATGTAAAAGTGGATTCAATTAAATTGACTGAAACTTTGCAAAGAGGTTGCTTAGGTTATGCTAACAAAAGTTTCCATTGCTCCAAAATTGCTCAGAAATTAATTCTTTCTAAGTTATAGAGCTTTACTGTACCGGTGTTGAGTCCATGATCCTTCGATGGCAATCATCAAAAATTGGATTAACGAGTTTTAATGGGTAGCACGTCGGTTTTTGATGAGTCACGCTTCGGTACCCCGAAAATGGCTACCAAAGAGGATAACGTGACAAATATCCACGATCTCGTATTGACAGACCGCCGACTGAAGTTGCGCGAAATAGTTGAGACAGTGGGCATCTAAAAAAATCACGTATGTCATAATTTGCATAAAATTTTGGGCATGATATAGCTGTCAGTGCGATAGGTGCCGCGTTTGCTCACTCCGGACAACAAACGCAACTGTAAGACCAATTCGTAGTAGTGTTTGACCCTATTTAAGCGTAATCCGAAAGTTACGTCATTTTGTAACCGTTAAGAAAACATGGATCCACAGGTACATGCCAGAGACCAAGGAATAGTCGAAACAGTGGAGTTTTCTCCGAAGAAGGCGTAGACTGTCTTATCGGCAGGAAAGGTAATGGCTACCATTTTCTGGGATTCACAAGAGGTGATCTACATTAACTAACTGGAGAAGGCAAAGCGGTCACAGGGCTCTACTACACCAAATTATTGGGCCGATTCGACGCCGAATTGCAGAAAATTCGATCATACTTGGCAAAGGAAAAAGTACTTTTCCAACATGACAACGCACCCGTTTATACCTTTGCTGTCGCGATAGCAAAATTCGTCGAATTGGGCTACGAACTATAGCTCCGACCATCGTATAATACAGACTTGCCCACTTACGACTTCTTTTTGTTTCCAATCTGGAAAAAGGCACTCGCCGGACAGAAATTTAAGTCGAATAAGAAGAACATTGCCGCCACGGATTGCAGATCTCGAGAAAATGTATTTTTCAGACGGGTTAAAGAAGTTGAACCATCGCAGGGTCAAGTATATCGAGCTAAAAGGAGACCATGTTGAGAAATAAATCTCCACTTTTTTAAAATTTTCGTTTTTCTTCTGTAGGCTAATGACTTATCTGATCGCCCTAGTACGGCATCTCAAAATCAATAAACACGAATATGGAATCTGAATTACTTTTGAAGTTATACTTCTATACGCGCGCTCCACGTTGGAAATTTGTATGGGAGTGAATCTGTGAAATCATTACATATGTAAGATAATGAGTAAGAGAGAGACAGAAGATATATTTTCTCTCTCTTCCTCTCTCGAATATAAAAATGTTCCTTTTGTATAAAATATATATTTAGTATTATATATTATATATATATATATATATATATATATATATATATATATAAAATATATAAAATATTTATTAATATTATTATTTATGTGATTTGTTTTGTATCACTTATTAAATGTTCATAATTATATTAGTCTTTTGTATTTCAAAATAATAATCTCAATAAATCACTGTATGACCCAGAACTGTCAATTTTGAAATCCGTTTGTGTCATATCCTCGGTAGTATAGTAGTCAGTATCCTTGCCTGTCACGCGGGAGACCGGGGTTCGATTCCCAGTCGGGGAGGACCTTTTTATTAATATTATTACATGATAAATTTAACATATGCGTAAGTAGAAAAGTTATGTATATTATTGTCATTTTTAAATACTTATGAATATTGCATTTTAATTTGCATTGTACTATTATATTGAATTATGTTGCAGTGTATTGTATTGTATTTTTATATTAATAACAAAATAAACAATGAATTTTACTGCAGAGTGTGTGTAAAAAAATTTTTGCATTCAACTCCTTTCATACATATATGAAAATAAAAATATACATTTTCATCAAAATATTGATTCAATCCTTCATTTACTATACTCCTATTACATGTCAAATGTTGTTTATTAATTGTTAGTAAGTTGTTATTAATTCTGTTTCTCTTTCTGCTATGTGTTACCTATAGCATTACATATGTAATGATTGTGCAGATTGACTCCCAAATAAATTTATAACGGCGAATGCGTGTATAGAACTTCTACCGGCAGTCCCACTGGACTGCCACACCCGTTTTTTATTTTTTAAACAGTGTTCAACATAAAGTTTTAATTGTATGGCAAAAAACGAGCACCTGGCTCTTAAAACTCATCAAATTTAATTTGTATATCTCAACCAGTGTCAGAGCAAAAAATAGATAGTCAGTTTGTAAGAAAACACCCCGTATCTATTTTAACACCGGGTATCTCGAAAAACAAAGCTTTCATACTCACGTTTAATAACAAACTGTCATTATTTTCATGCACAATTACTCCCTGAAGTTTGCTGTACTTATTTACTAACACGCTGTATAATATACAAATATGTATTATTAAAATGAACTAAAAACTGACATTTTAAATCTCTGATTTTTTGGACCAACAAGAACTTTTGATCCGCATTACCAAAAGCTGCCTCTCTGCAAATTTTCAGTCAATTTAACTCAAACCAAATTTACATAAGAAAAGTGTCGAGGTCCTTTCCTCGACGTAAAATGTGGAGTTTTTACCACCTGGCTTAAAAAACATAGCATTTAACAACAACAAAGAAACTAGTAGAAGTTTAGAGGAAGTCTATATTGGATAGCGGACACAAATAGCTAAATAATGATCAGTTGTTTAAAAATCTTAATTTTTGTTGAATGTAAGAAATATTAGACTTCTTAAAATGGTTATTTGAATCAAAAGAAGCCAAATTCTTCGAAATTGTTTATATTTCAGATGGTCAAAAGTTTATGAATCAAGTACACCTCATTTTTCTTTTACCACTTTTACCCCCGGGCTTCCCTCTAAAACTCCACTCGTTGGGGGGGTAAAAACACAAAAAAATCGGTTTACCAAGAATGTGTACGTCGTAGAAAAAATGTTTTAATTAAAAAATGTAGCTGAGATAATTTTAAATAAAAACGTTTATTAGTGCTTTTTTCGTAGAATAAATCGTTTTCTCAGAAACGACACTTGAAGCGACCGATTCGATTTCAAATGTCACTTACGTGCGCGAAATCAGTGCTCAATAAAATTTGTATCAGCTCGACGGTAAAAATTCGATATCTTCTGATCTATGTTAGTGTCCTATCGACAAAAATCAAGATTCATTTTAAAGGTAAAGAGTGCAGCTTTTATATGCAGTTTTTTGTATTTTGCCACACTCAGTGTGTATACTCAGTTTAATAAGGGTGTTAAATAAATGAAACTGGCGCGATTTTTGCAATTTTATAAGATCCTCGTGAGATTAATAAAATTGATAATTTTCATTAACCAGTCGTAGTAATGTAATCGGTGTTATGTCACCGATGTTGTTTAATGCCTACACTGAACCAGTTTTTGAAATAGCGTTAAATAATCGCCGCGAAGGTGTTAAGATCGGTGGTAAAATTATTAACAACATCAGATACGCCAATGACACCGCAATAATGGCAGAGAGTCTAGAAGATCTTCAAACCCTGTTGAATGCGGTAAACAACGAATGCACTGAAAAGGGCTTAACAATCAACGCAAAAAAAAATAAAATGGATGGTGGTCGGAAAAATTAATATCGAAGACTCAGTACTAAGATTAGATAACAAAATCCTGGAAAGGGTAAAACACTTTAGATATCTGGGTACCTGGATTGACTGCGGGGCTGAAAGTGACGAGGAAATTTCGACCAGAATAGAACTCGCACGGAAAAACTTTATTAACTGGCGTTCTGTATTATGCAGTAGAAGTCTGTCATTGACCACACGTCTAAGAGTATTGAAGTGCTACGTCTGGTCCACTTTGTTCTATGGATGTGAAACCTGGACAACAAAAATAAAAAATCTTAACAAATTAGAAGCGTTTGAGTTATGGTGTTACCGTCGCATGCTCAGAATCCCGTAGATACACATATCTAACGAACGCGTGCTAGAGACCGTCCACAAAGAGCGAGAATTGATCAATATCATTAAAATGAGAAAGGTCCAATACTTCGGTCATATAATGAGAGGACCTAAATATCGCTTACTCCGGTTAATCATTCAGGGCAAAATCGAAGGAAAACGTTGGGTAGGAAGAAAACAACTGTCCTGGCTGCGTAACATTAGACAATGGACAGGTTGAACGGTCGAGGAACTGTTTCATCTAGCTGCCGAATGAGAATCATTTCATCAGCTTGTCAATATGACGATAGCTAACGCTTGAATACGAGCACGGCACACATAGAAGAAAAAGAAGTCGTAGTAAAATTTTCATTTATAGAGATTAATCTTTAAAACCTATTACATGAAATTTTAATTTTGAGTTGTGGCAACAATTATGAGGTATTTAAAATATGAATAAAAACGCAGAATTTAATGTTTTACATTTCAAACGATCGCACATCACGGGAAATGCCTTCAAAACGACGGTTTTGGTTGCAGTTTATAGCAAAAGTTTGGTTCTTTTGAAAAACGTACTAGTTTTATTAAAAAAAAAAGTTTTAAACGTTTTAGATAGTTTGTTATGCGAAAGTTTAAATTCAGCGCTTTTTAAGCATATTTCAAATGCGTCACATTTGTTACCAAAGCTGAAAACTAAAATTTCATGCTATATATTTTGAAGGTTAGGTTCTAGTTATCAAAACTTTATAGTGGTCAGTCAATAAAAGGGATAAATTGTATTGGTTTCATGAAAATGATAAAAAATGGCAAAAAACGCGCCACGTTTATTTATTTAACACCTTTATAAAATCTTAGTTTACCAAAATCTTAGTTTACTTAGTTTAGCAAAACATAAAAATTTCATACGAAAGCTAAACTCTACATTTAAAGATAGATAAAGAAGAGATGATACAAATTTCATTGAACATTGTTTTGCGCACGTAACTGACATTCAAAATCGACGGTCGCTTCAAGCGTTATTTCTGTGAGAACGATTCATTCTACACAAAAAGTGATAATAAACATTTTTGTTTAAAATTATCTCAGCTACATTTGTTATTCGAAAAATTTGCAAAAATTTGAAAAATGGCAAGAATCACGCCAGGTTGATTTAACTAATTTAACACGACGTACTGATTCCTGGTAAATGAATGTTTTCCGTTTTTACCCTCTTAGGGGGAAGCCCGGTGTAAACTTTTTGTATATTTTTGGGGCCCAAAATCATCTTGTTCTTATGATTTTTAGAGGTCAAATATCTATAAACGGGACTAAGAATAATAAATGCTAAAGATTTATTGAAAACAGAAACTCATATCAACTATCTCAATTGTGAATCTTAAATTACCCATGAACTCTTTAAACTACTGGATACAATGTACCCTTAATTAACATTTGTTAAATGTTTAAGCTAAACTAAATTAGAATTACATAAATTAGCCCATTTGATCATAAAATTATATCGAAGTTGCACCATTACACATTTATTTCTTATATTACTAGATAAATAATAGTCCTTATTTAAAATTTAGTTAAATACTGGTATTGTGCTTTATTTTCGTAAATTTTAAAATATATTTCAACTATAATTGTTTTTATATGTCAGATACTTTTGACTTTACTTTACTGGTTGTACCAAATACACAGCCTTTAAAAATTTTTGTACATAGATGATATTTATGTGAAATGATCTTCCTTTAATGACTACCCAATTCTAACGTCACAATGGGCAGGGATTTTTAAAAAATCTTTCCAAATATTTCTAATTTGTATGTATTTTTCCCATAAGAAGTTGGAAATATTGGATTTTTAATTGTTTGAAGAATAAACGTTATGAACATTCATTCTGTGCGTTCATTCATTGGTATTATTTGTTATTCGTGAATTTGTGAGGTAAGAATAACAAAGTATTAAGAGATTTACTACGAATGTTCATATTATAAGGTTATGTTATTGTTGGATTAAAATTTTAATTATTTTTTTACTGTATTTTAAGATATTTCGTTGTTGTTTTTATCAGGGTTATTTGTTATATTCTTTATGAATAATGGTTTATTCTTTTTTCGTTGCCAGTGATTTTACCCTGTAAAAGACTAAAGATATTCGTTTTCCCGTAGTTTAAGTTGTAATATAACATTCTTTGGAAACCTTTCTATCAAATTGCCATAATTAATGTTTAAAAAAATGTTTTTTGAATGTTGTCATAGTTTTTGAGTTTATTTTTTAGATCTGAGCATATAATGGCTAGTAAAAATGTGTTGAAGATATCCAGTATTACTTAATTTTTCAACTAATGACAAAAACTATTATTAACTATTTAAACTACGGGAAACGAATATATTTGGTCTTTTAGGGAATAAAATCATTAGCACTTAAAAAAGAATAAAACATTAATTTAAATATTTTTTAACTTCGTAAATAAATCCAATGATTTATTGATTAATTTTAAAATAATTCTGATAAAATCAACAACAAAATACCTTAAAATACAGAAAGAATTATTTAAGTTTTAATCAAACAATAACATAACCTTAAAATATGAACATTTATAGTAAATATTTTAATACTTTGATATTATAACCTCACAAATTCACGAATAACAAATAATATACTCGGTTCGCTATTCCGAACTGTCTAGTGAATTTAGTAATAATTTTTTTGCGAAGTTAGTTACTTTTTGACAGACTAAAAGTGGCTGGAAATTACTATACAACCAAGCACACCTACTCATAGCCAATATTCATAGTAAACTAACTAAATAGTAAATAAAATAGAACTTTGCGAATTACCCACAATAAATATTTACTTATCTGCACCATATAATAAATATTTATGTTAAATTATAACAACTAAAATATATTTTTTAAATATATACTACCCAAAATTTGATGTGTTTAGTATACACTTCCACTATTTAGAATAATTCTTCTTTTTTTAAACAAAGTAGTATGCAATAGTAGGATACTTTAGCTATTAATACTGAGAAGTAGGAATTGTTGTGTTGTAGGTTTCCGACAATGAATCTGTCAAAATATGCCCGAGCTAAGCGAATGGAGTTTACCAATCAATCACACAGAATGAATGTTTATAACCAAAAGACCTTATTTATTCTTCAAACCATTTAAAAACCAATATGGGACTTCCAACTTCTTATGGGACAGATACACACAAATTAGAAATGTTTGGAAAGATTTTTAAAATTCCCGCCCATTGTGACGTCAGAGCTGAGGTAGTCTATAGGCGGGTGACTTTTGTCAAAAAAGATCGATTTCATATCCACAAGCTAAAACTTATTTTAATCCATAGACCATATGACGCCAATATGGTATTTTTAACAGTTTACTGAAAATTTTTTACGGCAACCTATTTATTTTATTTACAACAATTTTTAAACAAATTATAAAAAATTAGTTTTTTGCTTTAAAACTTTTTTTGATAGTCCTGGGTTATTTTTTTAAATTAAAGTTATTTTTGTAATTTTTTCGAAAAAGGCTTACCTACTTTAAGCGTAAAATGTAAATAAAAAATTAACAACGCTGAAAAAAAGCCAATGTCAGGGTTTTTCGATGCCATTTTTCAATGAGTTGGAGATCGAATTAAAAAAAAAACAAATAATATGAGATGAAAGCTTAAGTCAAGTAGTTTTAAAATGCGCAATTGCATTTTGGTTTTATATTGCAAAATTCAGTTTAAAAAATTCATAAAGAAAATGATTTACCGTTGCATTTCGGGATATATAGGTTTGATAAACGTTTTTTTATATAGATTTGTTATATAGATTATAGATTATTTATAGATATATAGATTTATTCGAAAAACATTGATTATTTCTTAGCCACAAGCCGAATGTTGTTTTAATCGAAAGAATGATGATACAACATTACAGTAAAAAGTTTACACAAAGTTTATGACGGAAACCTGCTTATTTATAAGTTATAAACTCTATCGTATGTCTGTCTATGTCTATTTTATATTTGTTTTGCATTTTACTTTAATCTGGAGTATTAGGAAATCGCTTCCACGAAGGGATTTCTGCGTAGACGAATTGGCATGACGTGGTAAGAAATTATAAATCCCCATGCCAATGCATTTCGGTGCATTCGTCGTCGGTTTGTTTTGCAACGTTTAGAAAACACAGATTTGGGCTGAATTATGAATTTGATTTCCGATTTATATTCTTGTTCTTAGATCTCACTCTAGTGTACGGTGATAAATAAATATTTTAAATATTTTCTTTTATGGATGGAAAAGGTTTTATTTCGTTAGAGCTTGCCGTGAGTTCGCTCTGAGGATGTCAAGAGGCAGAAATATGCATATTAGCGACAGGTGGTACGCTGTAACGAAACTAAAACTTAACTGTCTATTTTATTTTACATTTTATCCTAGGATGAGTATTAGGAAATCGTTTTCACGAAGGGAGTTCTGCTTAGACGAATTAGAATGACGTGGATACAAATTATAAATCCCCATAACAGGACATTTTCAGTGGATTCGTCGTCTGTTTGTTGTGCAATGTTTAGAAAACACAGATTTAAATTTAAAATTATTATAATTAAATATTTCAAACTAATGTAAAGGAGATAATCCGATCCTCACAAACTTAAGTAAGTTTTTATTATAGTAGAATTTGTGGACTACCGGTTTCGAGGCTTATAATATGTGCCTTATCATCAGGCCTTAGTACATAGGTCTTTTATTCTAACAAAAACTAAAAGCTAAAAGAACAACAACATGAAACAAAGAATAAACATATAATACAAAAATTAAAATCAAATTGAAACAATCAGGCTAACAACTATAACCTAAATGAAGTAAGAGAGTTGGTACTATATTATAATTTTGATTAGATGATTAATTTGGCCAAATTTTAACGAAATATTTTGCCTACCACATAGGATATAATTATAGGGGGTTGAAAATTGGGACAGAAGTTACTGGGATGGTGATAGGGAAGCAAAATAAATCGAAACTTATGCAAACAGCACTCAGGGTTTATTTGGAGTAGCTGGGTCGTGGATAAGTTGAATGGCAAGGGGGCTGGATTGGGGCAACTACAAAAATGAAACAAAGGGGTACTTACATGAATCTCCTGGGACAAATGGACAAACAAAACAACAAGAAAGACCTCTAGCAATTTAAAATGGACGCCGCTTCGAGGTGCCAAATTATATCGATTACAACAACTAGTTGTAGCTTTTGAAATAATTATTTTAAAATTAAATTTTAAATAAATTTAAAAAATGGTTTAGAGAAATAAATCAAACATTTAATGTTATCTCACCACAAACAGTTACAAAAATAGACAATACAAAAACACTCAAAAATAGACAATACAAAAATACTATATTCATAGTCACAAAAGTAAATACAAAAATAATAAAGAGAAACACTTACTATTATTACTGGGCTATAAATTGTGGCAGAAATAAATTATTGCAAATAAAAAATTATCTTTTTAAATGATGAAAGCAATTATTATTATTCTATCTTTACTTTAAAATTTTAAACACAAAATATCTTGATTTTCACTAAATTTCTTTACTTTACATATTTTCTACATATCTGAGGTTGGAACTGGAGATTCATTGCCACGCAAAAAAAACTGTATCTATAGACTGGGACGACGACCAGGAATAAGAAAATAAGGGTACACTGGAACACAAACCTTGGAAAACTCGTCTCCCTATAAGACTGGAATAGGTACAACTGAACACAATGACAACATGTGGTTATTTTCAAAATTTCACTCAGACTGCAACTACACATTGAACTGCTACTATTAGCTGCCACAAAACACTAGATTTCCATAACAAGGAAACAATAAAAAAAAACATTTACGAATCTGACCACGCCTAAGCGAGAGTGAGTTAATTCTTAAAAATCAGTCGTTTCTCAACTTGGTATAAACAAAACACTAAGACGGTAACAGGAACGCAAAATATTTATTTGAAAACGAAGTATCGAGAAGCTCAACGATCAAAAAATGCCGAGAAAATATACATCTGTGAAACAATAAACAAACTCCAAAATGGTTTGTTTTCGACCTCGGTGACGCTAAGCTGAATTGAAAGAATTCAGTGTTTTAATACGTACGAATAGCAAATGAAATACACTAACAATATTATTTGATGTTTTAGCAAATACGAGGGGATTTCAATACATACTGAGGAATTTTAAAAATTCTACAACATTAGCAACCTTTTCATCATTTAAATATTTCAAATGTATATTACCATTAAAAGCTTACAATATTCTATGTGTAAATGTAAATGCTAATAATCTTATTTTATAATGTATGTATGTAATGTAATATTTTTTTAGTCTATAACCTAAATAAAGTAAATTTATCTTACCTAAAACATTTTTATTTAGTTGAAACACAACGGTAGTAACACAAATACTAAATTGGTTTCAAATAAAAAATAAATTTTTTATTTGTTTAAAAATTGTTATAAATAAGCTGGTTCATGTGGTAAACTTTGAGTAAACTTTTTACTGTGTAATGTTGTAGCATCATATTCTTCAATTAAAATAAGACTCAGCTTGTGGATAAGAAATAATCAATGTGTTTCCAACGTTGATAGAATATCATTTTGCTTACAGATTTTTTAAACGGAATTTTATAATATAAAATCAAAATGGAATTGCGCATTTTGAAACAATTTGACTAAAGTCATCATCTCATATTCTTTGTTTTTTTTTATTGGTTTCTTTCGGCATTTTTAATTGTTTATTGGCATTTTCGGCTTAAAGTAAGCATTTTACGAAAAAGTCGCAAGAATAACCTAAATTACCAAAAAACTGGTTTCGATGCGAAAAAAAATCTGCTAAATCTGTAAAATTGTTATAAATAAATAGATTGCTATGGAACATTTTCGGTAAACTTTAAAACAACAAGTGATTTTTTTGTCATTGTTTTGTTATTGTTTGTTATTGTCTGTAGACAGACAGTAATACTATTTTAAATTAAATTTTCCATAAAACGTACAGAAAAAAATT